>NW_020664445.1:664078-680195 GCF_002925995.2 Terrapene triunguis | reverse complement strand
TTCAAAAAAGAATTAGATAAATTCATGGAAGATAGATCCATCAATGGCTATTAGCTAAGATAGTCAGGGCCGGAGCCCCATACTCTGGGTTTCCCTAAAGCTCTGACTGCCAGAAGCTGGGACCGGATGACAGGGGACGGATAATTCAATAAACTGCCCTGTTCTGGTCACTCCCTCTGAAGCATCTGGCACAGGCCACTGTCAGAAGACAAGGATACTGGTCTAGATGAACCTAGGGTGACCAGACAGCAAGTGTGAAAAATCGGGACGGGGTGGGGGGTAATAGGAGCCTATATAAAAAAAGACCCAAAAATCGGGACTGTCCCTATAAAACCGGGACATCTGGTCACCCAGATGGTCTGAGTCAGTATGGCTGTTCTTAAATCCCAGTCTCATGCCTCATGTAGCAGGCTAGGCTGCCTCTCAAGGGCTGGAACTGATTTATTGTATGATCTTGAGGGTGTGTGTTTTGTTTTGTTTTTCCCCTCAAATTACGCACACACAACTGTGCACATAATTACCATGACTGTGTGAGCAAAGAAGAATATGTGTGAGCAAATCTACAATTAAATAATAGACAATTGACTATTTGCCCATCCAAAAGCAGTAATTTTGCATTCAAATTAGCCATGTGATTGTGCATGTCACTATATAAATAAAGAGACCTGAAGAAGAGCTCTGTGTAGCTCGACAGCTTGTGTCTGCCAGCAACAGAAGTTGGTCCAATAAAAGATATTATAAAAGATACCCACCTAATATTCTAGGACTAACAGGGTTACAACAACACTGCAAACATTGTGAAAATAAATCCCTTTATGTTCATGTAACTTATATATAAAGAACCTGTGCACATGAAAATGAAACACTAAGGTCTTAGAGACAATGCTTGCTTTTTTAATTATTGCAGGGTCTGGTGGCTCATACCAAATAGAAAAAAAGCCATTTGTTTCCACTTAATTTCTCTTGAATAATTTTGTAATCCTAAAAAATGTAACCCTCATTTGAAATATAAAGGAGAGCAAGAACATCTTTAAACCGGGGTCTGTTTGAACACACCACACTTTGAGTGATGAGTTCCAAAGAATCCGTGCCTTTGACTACACTCTCTTGATTTGTTTTATTGCAGCAATTGCAGTGAAGATACAATACTCTCATTCAAAGTGTCCCAGATTGTTTTACTGCAGAATGTGGACAGTAAAACAGTATAACAGTATAAGATAGTTTGTGTGTTATGAGTCAGTTCCTAATGTAGGCGGCAACAATCCCTTTTCTCTTGAATATGCACTTTCTGCATTCCTGGTTGCAATCTACTCTGCTGTACAGAAAAGTTCACATGCCACTGATAGGAAATGGTGTTATCACTGATGTCCCATTGTACACTGATTAGTTCAGTTGATTGGTTCAGTATTACTTGCCCTTCTATTCTGTCAGCCAATCTGTCACTCCTACACAGAAAAAAAAATTAACCCTGTTTTGACCAAAACCTGGAACTCTCTTGAAGCCAGTGGGCCAGGGCCTTAGCTGGTACAAGTCAGAATAGGTCTTCTGAAGTCATTTTACATTAATTTACACCATCTGAGGACAAGGCCTATTATTGGGAACATGAAACAGATTTAGAACCACATCGTAATTGTAACTGTTACAGAGCAATCTGCACATGCAGCTTCCTCTCATTCCATGTGTTCTTCAGGTATTTCATCTCCTTAATTCTGATGCCCTTTAGAATGGGATTTTTTATTTTAAACTGCACATGCACATTATATCTTTATGAAGGGTAAAGCATGATAAAGCTATGTATCTTGTAGTTAGAACAAAGACTGATAATACAACTATGGGTTTAAAAATAAATGCAGTACTTAACACTTCTGTGCACAACTTCTTAAAGGTTACTCTGAATTTGTAGATCCACAGTGCCCATAATCACTGATAACAAGAGTTATCAACCGTCTTTTTCCCCAGTAGTGCAAAACCAAATAATAAAAGTCAGTGGACAGGGCCGGCTCCAGCATTTCTGCCGCCCCAAGCAAAAAAAAAAAAAAAAGCCGCGATCGCGACCGGCGGCAGTTCAGTGGCAGGTCCTTCGCTCCTAGAGGGAGTGAGGGACCTGCCGCCCCCGAATTGCCGCAGGTGCCGCCCCCTCCCTTGGCCGCCCCAAGCACCTGCTTGTTAAGCTGGTGCCTGGAGCCGGCCCTGTCAGTGGAGTTTAAAAATGAAATCTGCTTTTTGCTGGAGTTAGAGGGAATTCGGGGGTTAAAATAGCAGACCACTGGAGGGCAACACCTAAGCTCAATCAGGGGCCTTAGGCTAAAGTTATTGCCTTATTTTTTATGAGTTACCCAGAACACCAACTCCCAGGAATGGGGACAGTTTGGGGTCCAAATGGCCAGGGTCAAAGCCCAGTGAAGGCAAAGGGAGTCTTGTAATTGATTTCATTGGGCTTTTGATCAGTCCCTGACTCAGGGTCTGAGTGCTTTGTCTAAATTCAGGCACAAACCATCAGACGCGTGTGCCTTCCCCAGTGCTAGATTAAGTATAAGCTAACTAAACTACAGTTTAGGTCCTCACAATATGAGGGGCCTCTAAAAAAGAAAAAACTGAATCCTTTAAAAATTTTATCAAAATTGTCAATAAAGGCGATATGGGAAAAAGAAGATTCTCTCTAAATATAGACATTTTCATTCAAATATGACAAAAATATACACATCTGGCTACACAAATACCCTTACCCTACACTTACCCTTCACTAATTGTTTATTATTGAGAGGCGGGAGGTCAGGGCTGAGAAAAAAAACGATAATTGCACTTGTAAAATTAGTATTTCTATGAGTATGTCTCTTATCAGTCTCCTAAGGGAATGTTTTGTTGGCCAGATGCTACTGGTAAAATTCTGACAGTGCCTTCATAGCTTATTTAAATAAATAAATAATCTCACTGCCGATAAAATCAGGAAAAATGTGAGTCGGAGACGGCAGTGTTGTGAAGCAATCCTGCCAAGCTCATACTCGTATGTTAGTGTGTTCTTTCTTCTTTTGTTCTGTACATATGTACAATTGTGTATTTTAGTGCACATGCCGCTTTCTGCGTCATGCGCTATCCATGCTTCATGATTGAGTTTGCAGGTGATCATCTTATGGACTTGGGTCAAGTGGATCTAGAGGAGGATAAATTTGTGTTGGCTTCTCTCCATCAGTTTTGGGAACCTTCACAGTAAATATCAGAGAGTGCTGACAAAAGGATAAATAGAGGGTTTTGAGAGAAGTGAAGGAAGACAAAGCCCTGGCTAGGATGATTTAGTTGGGGTTGGTCCTGCAGGGGATTGGACTAGATGACCACCTGAGGTCTCTTCCAACCCTAATCTATGATTCTATGATTCTAAGATATACATTTATGTCAAAATATTCTGAGAACTTGGTGAGCAAGTTATTTCAAACTATGTGCATATATGATTTATAGGCTATAAAAGCTTATAATATTCATTATATTTGCTTGAATATAGGCTAGTTTTTCTCACTTTCTCAATGCTTGTCTAGACATTACCGGTCTTTTTTCTGGAAAATTCTCTTTTTCTCTTTCGCACATACAGTCTGTTGCCACTCTGTGTGTCCGAAGTGCAGCGGCGGCTCCAGGCACCAGCGCTCCAAGCGCGTGCCTGGGGCGGCAAGCCACGGGGGGCACCCTGCCGGTCTCTGCGAGGGCGGCAGTCAGGCAGCCTTCGGCGGCATGCCTGCCGAGCTTTGGGAGGCAAAAAAGCTAGAGCCACCCGTGCCAAAGTGTTTACTCAAGATTATTAGTGGTCTTGGGGGAGACAGAGGATATAGAAGCAAACATGACGAGAGATGTCTGCCTAGAAAAAAGACTGGGATTTTCTGCTCGGGGGGTTTGGAGCACGCAAGATAATATTTTATTATAGGTAGTATGGACTCAGGGGTGGCAGGTTTGTAGAAATGTTGGTGGTGCCCAGAACACCCAGAACCCACCCCCCCAAGCTCCCCCTCCCACCTGCCTAAGGCTCTGGGAGGGCGTTTGGGTGGGGGAGGGAGTCTAGGGTGCAGGCTCTGGGACGGAGTTTGGGTAGAGGCTCTGGGCTGGGGCAGGGGATTGGGGTACAGGAGGGGTGCAGGGTGCAGGCTCTGGGAGGGAGTTGGGTGCAGAAGGGGTGAGAGGTCGGGCTCTGGGAGAGAGTTTGGGTGGGGGAGGGGGTCTGGGGTGCAGGCTCTGGGAGGGAGTTTGGGTGCTGGGTGCAGGCTCTGGGCTGGGGCAGGGGGTAGGGGCAGGAGGGGGTGAGGGGTGCAGGCTCTGGAAGGGAGTTTAGGGGCAAAAGTGGGTGCAGAAGGAGGGGTGGAGGTGCAAGAAGGAGTTTGGGGGGAGGGGGTGGGGTGCAGGGTGGGGGTGTATGAGGGGGTGGGGGTGCGGGCTCTGGGCTGGGACAGGGGGTGGGGGTGTAGGAGCGGGTGAGGGGTACAGGCTCTGGGAGGGAGTTTGGGTGCTGGGTGCAGGCTCCAGGCTGGGGCAGGGGGTGGGAGTGGAGGAGGGGGTGAGGGATGCAAGCTCTGAGAGGGAGTTTGGGGGTGAGAGGGGGTGCAAGGGCAGGGGGTGCAGGAGGAAATTTGGGGACCGGAGGGTGTGTGTGGGGAGGGGGTGTGGGTGCAGGCTCTGGAAGTGGATGGGGGATTCGGTGCTTACCTGGGGCACCCCCTCCGGCAGCGGCTGGGAGGTCTCCGTGTGCTGCTGTCCCCAGGCACTGCCCCTGCAGCTTCCCATTGACTGCAGGGGCGTTCGGGCCGGGGGCAGCACGCAGCAGCACCCCCCCCCCCGCCCATGGTCTGCAAGGACGTGCTGGCAGCCACGTGGATCGAGCGCGCAGGAAGCCACTCAGCCCCGCTGCGTGGCCAGGTGGCGGCGGGAGGCCCCGGGCTATTTTAAATCGCCCAGGGGCAGCAGGCGGGGCTGGGGGACGTGCGGGGGGAACGTGGGGGGGAGCGTGTGTGTGTGTGGAGGGGCAGGCTGGACACTTTGCCGGAGCCGGGCCCCCGGGCCAGGAGTATTCCTGGTGCCCAGGCACCACGGGCCCATAGAACTTGCTGCCCATGAGTATGCGATGTAAAAATTCTTATATACACTGATCAATCACATATCATATGCATAATACATTGTATTTTTACAGGATGGCAAAAGAAAAATCCCAACAATTCATTGTTTCTTAGCGAAAATTAAATCAGAATAAACATTTGTAAATATATAGTCTGGATAAACTTTGTATTTCCTTAACAAAATTAATCAAATGTTTTTTCATTTATTCATATGAAAAGAAGGATAATTTTCCTTATTCATGGTGTAAAAAATATTATATATCCTCTCTTGTTTTCCTGTGAGAACATAGACAAAATAGCACTAACTTTCACAGAAATATCCTGGTAAAATAACACATTTACGGCATATATATATTAATAAAAATATTATTTGTTGTATAGATATATACACATCTCAATATTTATAATATAAAATTAATTTTTTATTGTTTTCAATAAAAACTTTCTGCTACTAATTTTAATATCAATATTAGGTAATTAAGCATAACAAATCAATTTATTGGAACAATACAACCCGCATACAATTTTCTGATAGTTTGCTTATTACCTGGGTGTAATTCATATCAATATAACTAATAGTTGAGCTTGTGGGTTATCCACATGCTGTATCCTCTATTGCCTCTTAGAGGATAGAAGATGTCAACAGAGGATACAAGAGTCTCATTGCGTATTCAACAAGGAATTCCACAATTTAGATGCCCCAACAGAGAAGAAACGTTTCCTGAGAACTCTTCTAGTAAATTGTATTATTTACTATATTTTTTTATTTTTTATATTGTATTGTTTACTTCCACTTTATTTACATACGCAATTAGTTCAAAGAATTTGTCTAAAATTTATTTCTCTCATGATGTCATCGTTACAGAGAGGGCTGCTGAAAAGGAAGATTATTATTCTATTTTTACAACGTTGTCTTTGTATATATGCAAATATAACGCTTTGGTGTTTGTATATTCAGTGTCCTTTCTGTGAAAATAATAAATTCTTTTTTTTTTTATGGTGTGGGGCCTCTTACACTTGACATAGTTTAGGGCCTCAGAATGTCATAATCTGGCCCTTGCGTTCCCACTTCAAAGTTATGCTCAATGTGAGGATTAAACTGCATTCCTTTATGAGGAGCTTAGAGCCTTTTATAGGTGTCATACACATAAATCAGTGGTGGGCAACCTGCGGCCCGTCAGGGTAATCCACTGGTGGGCCGCCAAACAGTTTGTTTACATTTGCATGGCCACCTGCAGTTCCCAGTGGCTGCGGTTCGCTGTTCCTGGCCAACAAGAGCTGCGGGAAGCAGCGCGGGCCGCAGGGACGTGCTGGCCGCCACTTCCCACAGCTCCCATTGGCAGGGAACAGCGAACCGCAGCCACTGGGAGCTGCGGGCGGCTGTGCAAAAGTAAACAAACTGTCTGGCAGCCTGCCAGTGGACTATCCTGACGGGCTGCATGTGGGCCGCAGGTTGCCCACCACTGACATAAATCTAAAAGATAAATACTTGACAGGTAAACTTCCATGTCATGTTTCCAGTATTGTGCCTATTCTCTTTTTCACAGTGACAAATTAGAAATCCTCAAAACAAAAAAAAACAAAAAAACAAAACCAACAAAAAAAGATTAGGGGCTGGGGAGAAAAAGTCTTTCAACAGCTCTGCTCTGATTTTCTTAGCAGAACCAGTGATGGCATGCTAAGGTGGTATACACTGCATATAGATCAAAACTCTCTGCATTTCCATTTTCTGCAAAAGTGTGCTCTCCCTCACCATCAGGAACAATTTGAAAAACGTCATAGTAACTATTGAAGCTGATTTCAAACGAGAATAGAATGAAATAAGAAATCTGAAAAAGGTGGACACTGAAAGAAAACAAGAGAGATCAATATTGCTTTAGAATTATGTCGTATAAGAGAGTCTGGTTTGGATAATCAATATAAAGTATGAAAGGGAACAAGGACAAAGAAAATGGTTTTCAAACTTTTTGGTGTCAGGGGTATTTCTCAATACACATTTTTCATTCTCTCATGTCATATGAAATCCCCACTGTACCAGGAAATGTGCACCCTCTATAGGCACAGTCAGGCCTCTTCCACTGCTAGGGGTGATCAGCCCCTTGAGTTCAAAGCCAGGCATGCAGGGTGGTGTGGTACTGAGAAGAAGCATGGGCCACAGTAGGTATGGGAAAGCAGAGTAAAATAGAAAAGCTCCCTGCCTTCAGTCTGAGGAGGGGAGAGCCAGCTGTTGGGCTTCTGGATGTGAGTGTAACTAGGGGTTAGGTAGGCCTGGTACTGAGCACCTGACTGAGAGAGAGATGGCAAAGGGGTCAAGGCAGGAAGTGGCCTGTGGAAGCTAGAACAGATTGCATACAGAGGAGTAGCTGAGTCTAGGGGATTGTTCCTGGTCTAGAGGGAGGGACTGGGCTCTCCTATATCTCAGCTGTGAGTGATGGTGAGTGGCAATCAGGTTAGGCAGAAACCACCTGTGAGTAAGTGAAAGGATTTAGAGCTGGTTTATCTGCACACTTGCACTGAAATAATTACATCAGTTTGATTATTATTTGTGTCATTGTAGTGCCTAGAAGCCCTAATCATGAACCAGGAGCCCATTGTGCTAGGCGCTGTACAAACACAGAACAAAAGACACCCCTGCCCCAAAGGGCTTGTTTGAATCCACACCTCTTGTTCTTTCGGTGCAAGTCTTTGTGTGAACGCTTAAGGCGTGTCTTTATGGAGACTTAGGGCAAGTCTACACTACAAATTTACAGAGTTAAGGGAAAGTGGGGGGGTCAGCTTTTGTGGCCTGCATCATGCGGGAGGTCAGACTAGATGACCATATTGGTCCCTTCTGACCTTAAAGTCTATGAGTCTATGAGATTGTAGCACATCTAGTGGAGATCCTCTAAGCCAGTGGTTTTCAAACTTTTTTTCTGGCGACCCAGTTGAAGAAAATTGTTGATGCCCGTGACCCAACAGAGCTGGGGATGAGGGGTTTGGGGTACGGGAGGGGCTCAGGGCTGGGGCAGAGGGTTGGTGTGCGAGGGTGAAGGCTGCGAGGTGGGGCTGGGAATGAGGGGTTCAGGGTGTGGGAGGGGGTCAGGGCTCTGGGCTGAGGGTGCAGGCTCTGGGGTGGGGCCGGGGATGAGGGGTTTGGGTTGCATGAAGGAGCTCCGGGTTTGAAGGGGGGACTCAGGGATGGGGCAGGGGATTGGGGCGCGGGTTTACCTAGGGCGGCTCCCGGTCAGCAGCGCAGTGGGGGTGCAGGGGTAGGCCTCCTGCCTGTCCTGGCACCACGGACCGCACTACACCCCGGAATCAGGCAGCAGCAGGTCTGGCTCCTAGGCGGAGGTGCGCAAGTGGCTCCGCGCGGCTCTCGGCCGCAGGCACCGCCCCCCCAGCTCCCATTGTCCAGTTCCTGGCCAAAGGGAGTACACAGCCGGTGCTCAGGGCAGCACCTGGAGCCCCATGGCCCTCGGGCTAGGAGCCGGACCTGCTGCTGGCCACTTCTGGGGCGCAGCGCGGTGTCGGAACAGGTAGGGACTAGCCTGCCTTAGCCGGGCAGCACCGTCAACGGAACTTTTAACAGCCCGGTCAGCAGTGCTGACCAGAGCCGCCACGACCCAGTGCCTGACATTCCACAACCCAGTTCTGGGTCGCGACCCACAGTTTGAAAACTACTGCTCTAAGCCAATGGGAGAGAGCTGTCCTGTCGGCTTAATAACTCCACCTGCCTGAGAGGCGGTAGCTATGTCAGCGCGAGAAGCTCTCCTGTCAACATAGCGCTATCTACACAAGCGGGTTAAAGTTGGTATAACTATGTTGCTCAGGGTGTAGATTTTTCACACCCCTGAGAGACTTAGTTATACTGAAGTAAGTATGTAGTGTAGACCAAGCCTTAGAGTGGCACACTGGTTGCCATGCATTAGAAATTCCATAGTGTGTTTTGACCTTCTGCTGTTTGCAGTATGTCAAAGCTCACTAGGAAAATTTTAGTGTGCAGTAGCAGGGTCCACATGGCTAGCTTATGCTAGTACGCTCTACAGTCACAACCTGGCTTGCTGCTCACTAAGTTTCCCTAGAGACAAGCCCTTATTCTGAAATAAAGTGTCTTATTTTGGTGTAGCTTATTAAAAAAAAAAAAACACAGTCAGCTTAACCAAAATTGAAATAAGATCCCCTTGCTACAAAAGGAGAGCATCCACGCAGACTTGCACAAAAACAACGAAGGTGTGAATTAAAACCAACTTGCACCCAAATAACTATATTTGTCCAGCCAAGGCCTTATTGACCAAAAGTTTTTATGCTCTTTCTTTGAGCAGAGTCAAAAACACCAGAGCACCTACCAGTCCATGGACTACGGGGAAATGGTGCCAGTGATGCTTCTGGGTGTTGGAGAGGTACGTGACGTCCACACACCTCACTGAGTAGGGAACTCCACAGAGCCTGGCGACATCAAAAAAACATAGATAGGGCCAGCCCTTCATAGTGTATGTGTGTGTGGGAGAAACATGAGGCTTGGTACGGCGTGTGGCTTATTGCACACAGTTTTAGTCAGGTTTATTTAATAAAGGCCAGGTCTAGAAGGCTGTTCATTTAAATGGTTTTAAAATAACAGACTGGCTCCACTCACACAGGCAAGACTGAACTGTTTTATGACAATATTGACCACCTTTGAGTATGAGACACCTTATACCCAGTAGGTTGCATAGTATACATGGTGCCCAAACCTCCCAGTGGAAGGAGAATGAAGGAAGGGGGAAGTTCCAGAAAAGCCTTTTGATTAGTGTTAGATTAATTTATCTCCTTCTGGCATTCTGCTTGAGGAAAAGACAGGATGATGTTTTCTCCGGTCGTCTGTAAAGCTATCCAGAGATTGTCCTGGGTGATCTGAGAGTTTGTGATAACACTGCTCACACAACGTTCGATTCAGTTACCACTTCTGCTGTGACGACTACCAAACTCTTCACTAAGCACAGAGTGTGCTGTGACTACTGCTTATGATAGTAAACTAGTAAGTGTGATTATTTCACTATTATCTTGTCCTCCCTTTCTCTTTGTTGTATCCACTTCTTGTCTCTCATCAGATGCTAAATTTGTAAGCTCTTTGGGGCATACCTCTCAACTTGCCAAATCCCCAATGCAGGCTGCAATGTGTAACAAAGCCCAAAATGAGGGACACAGAAAAGAGGCATGTACAATACTGAAAAGGCTGTGGAATTTACTCCTATAATGGGATGTGCACTGGGGCACAGGTTTTTAAAAGTATTTCAGCATTGCCGTGCTCAGTGTCACAACCTCTAGCTGATTTAGGCACCTAAATATTACTTTCAAATGGGATTTAGGCACTTAGGCACCTAAATCCCATTGACAGCCAACAAAGAGTGGGGGGGGAGGGATAGCTCAGTAGTTTGATCATTGGCCTGCTAAACCCAGGGTTGTGACATCCTTGAGGAGGCCATTTAGGGATCGGGGGGGGGGGGGGAAGTTGGTGTTGGTCCTGCTTTGAGCAGGGGGTTGGACTAGATGATCTCCTGAGGTCCCTTCCAACCATGATATTCTAGGAAAGACTTGTTTAAACTTTAGAGGAAACCATTTTTAAACACACGAACATGCCTCCTACTATGTATGCAACCCAAAGCTTGCATCACTAAGCAACTGTTTGAGAGGCTCAGAAGGAAATTGACTAGAAAGTGACAAGCACCAAAAAACTGTAATAAGCCAAAGTGGTTTGTGTGCACTAGTCATATAGCTCAGGAATTCTCTCTCTCACGATAGAGGCTTTCTTCAAATCCAGCCAGCTGTGTCCCCTGGACTGCTTTGAAAATCAAACAGATTTTTAAACCTATCACTAGTTCCTTTAAACTGAGAAGTTCATATTGGAACAAGCTGACCTATGCTAAAAAAAATACTTCTGAATCTAGTTTCCTCCACCTTGAAGGCTTGGCCCTGAGCCATGTAGCCCAGCAGAGCAGTCACTTCTCATTTTAAAACAACCTTTTGAAATGCCCCACAGCCAGGAGCAGAAAGAGGAGAAAAGAAGGGAGAAGAGGCACAAATAGGGGAGGAGAGAGAAAAGCAGGAGAGAGACAAGGAGATAACAGAGCAGAGAGGAGAAGGGAGAGGAGCCTTGCCTCAGAGAAGCAAGGACTTCTGGGAAGGATTTTTTACAAAAGGTTATAAATTACATTTAAATAGACAACGGGGGAGGAGCAGGTAGGTAAAGATGAGCACAAACATGGGCCCTGGTCCTGTGCAGGCAGACCTCTATGCAGAGATTTGCCAGCAGGGAGCTGCTTGCAAAATAGAGACCATGGTTAGTAATCTATATTGTTTTTTTAAAAACCATAGAAATTTGATTTTTTTAGAAAAATGCATTGTATACATGGCTGTGTTTTCTGCTGATTGGGAATCAAGGAATGTTACAAAGTCACTATTAATAAACACTAGCAATCTGCATACCTATGTCTCTTTATCCAAGGATGTCTAAGCATTTCACAGACCCTGCATCTTCAATGCCCAATTGCTGCTGAAGGGGCACTGCTTTTATCTGACTCACTTCAATAAACAAACTGGTTGTGACTGATGGTGTTTAGCCAGGATATTAGGCTGTGGCTATTGAACCAATCAGAATGCAGGCTTTCCTAAAGCCATTTCTTAATGAGGATTATCCACTGTCCTTTTAATAGGCTCAAGACATTCTAATCCTGGTCTTGTGCTGCAGGCTGTTTTGTTACCCTCATCAAAAAAGTGAGAATCGACATTTATTTGCATTATGCACGTTGGTAGCTATTCCGTCTGCAGCTGATCTATTGAATCAGAGTCTTTCAAATATAACAATAAAGATTTTCAGTGCCTTGCCTACCTGAACCCGTTACCTTTAATTGGTGAAGGTGGTTGTGCTTTAGTAACTCAGATTATTGCAAAAGCTCAGCAGATGGCACTGCAGCGCTACAGGCCTGAAGAGTAGGATGATGCAGATGGGTTTAATGTATGTCAAATACGCCCGATATACAAGTGTTGTAACTTCTAAACTTCTTATGTGCCCTCTATTTAGTACAGCAAGCAGTGAAGCCTCGCTTACTGAGTTATATGCTGGGGCCTGAAAACTTACTGGGAATGCAATCGTCACATGGGTAGTATGGAGACCGGGGACTGGACATGGGATTCTGATAGGCTAACTGGGCCATATTCCTGTTAGAGAGCAGTTGATGGTTGTGAAAGAATGAATCTGGCCCACGGAGAAGGCTTGGAACAGCAAACCATAGCAAACATAACAATGTCCTACCCCTTTAATACCCAACATAAATAAATACAACAAGCTGCATACAGACATAGCTGAAAGACAGAGGTGAAAGTAAGCCGGTATGCCCCGGTACGGCGTACTGGCAAGAGCTGGTGCGCCATACCGAGGCGGATCGGCTTCCTCTGGCGGCAATTTAAAGGGCCTGGGGCTCCCAGCAGCGGCTGGAGCCCTGGGCCCTTTAAACTGCTGCCAGAGCCCTGCTGCCGGAGCCCTGGGGAAGTGGCGGTGAGGCTCGGGTGGCGATTTAAAGGGCCTGGGGCTCCCACTGCCACTACCCTCCGGGGCCCTTTAAATCGCCACCCGAGCCCCGCTGCTGGAGCCCTGGGGAGGTGGTGGCGGGGCTCCGGCGGCTATTTTAAGGGCTGGGGTGGCAGCAGCTGCCGCAGCCCCGGATCCTTTAAATAGCCGCTGGATTCCGGCCGCCGCTACCCCAGGGCTCCAGGGATGATTTAAAGGGCCCGGGGCAGTAGCTGTGGCAGGCGCCCTGGGCCCTTTAAATCGCTGCCCGAGCCCTGCCGCCACTTCCCCAGGGCTCCGGCAGCATGGCTCTGGCAGCAGTTTAAAGGGCCCAGGGCTCCAGCCGCTGCTGGGAGCCCCAGGCCCTTTAAAATGCCGCCAGAGGAAGCCAATCCACCTCGGTACGGCGCACCAGCTCTTGCCAGTATGCCATACCGGGGCTCTGGCAGTGATTTAAAGGGCCAGGGGCTCCCGGCTGCCGCTACTGCAGTGGAGCCCCGGGCCCTTTAAAGCTCCACCAGAGGCTGGGGCACCCTCCAACGGTGATTTAAAGGGCCTGGGGCTCCACTGTGGTAGCGGCAGCTGGAGCCCTGAGCCCTTTAAATCACCCCCGGGGCTCCCAGCCTCTGCAGCTGGTAGCTCTGGGGGTGATTTAAAGCGCCCAGGTTTAAAGGCCCCACCTCATCCGGTAGAGGCCCCACCTCTTCCAGTTGAGGCCCCGCCCCCTCCTAAGGACTCCGGAGTACCGGTAAGTCCTTTAAGTTACTTTCACCCCTGCTGAAAGACAAAAAGGGCCAGATCATAGGCGCTGACTCCGTGGGTACTCCGGGGCTGGAGCACCCATGGGGAAAAATTGGTGGGTGCTCTGCACCCACCGGCTGCTCCCCGCCCCAGCTCACCTCCGCCTCCGCTCCGCCTCCTCCCCCGAGCGCGCCGCGTGCCCGCTTTTTCCCCCTACCTCCCAACACTTGCGCTGCGAAACAGCTGATTCGCACGGCAAGCGCTGGGAGGGGCTGGGGTGGGGATTTGGGGAAGGGGTCCAATAGGTGCAGGGAGGGGGCAGAGTTGGGGCAGGGACTTTGGGGAAGGGGTTGGAATGGGGGCAGGGCAGGGGCGGGGAAAGGGTGGAGTTAGGGCGGGGCCAGGGGCGGTGGGGCACGAGCACCCACCGGCGCCGGGAAAAGTTGGCGCCTATGGGCCAGATGCTTGGCTGGTGTAAATTGACAAGACTCCATTAATGGAGCTACCCTGATTTACACCAGATGATGATTGAGCCAAAGGGTGGATCTCCCCAAGGAAGTCCGCAGTAGAAGATTACAACTCTGCCCAAAAGAGACGTGACCGATTTTGCAATAGCCCCCTCTCTTGCAGTGCCTGCCCTTGCCTGTGTGTTTATAGACCTCATGACTCAAGGAACTAGCCGCCTTGCTGCTAATGAAGCACAGACATTCCTTGCTTGCAGCACCAACCATTCGACCTGCTGGCCAGCTGAGTGCACAGGAGGCGGGCAATTTGGGGAGCTGTTTTAACCCCAGACCCGCCAGAGCTCATAGGGGTGTCCCTTCCACCTAGCACAGCGAAATGCACAGGGAAATGCAGCCTCAAACTTGGCCAACCAGAGCTACAGGGCGTGTATGTGAGAACTGACTGAGTAACCTCCGGTAACTTAGCGACGCCAAAGCTGTGGATAACCCTGCCACTGGGGTGGACTTCAGGGCTTGAGCTATTGTCTGAAATGGGAACCACTGACTCTTACCGGAGTCACTGTCCCAAGTGTTGTACTGAATATCTGAGAAAGCAACATGGTTTTTACCTCTGCCAAAGGGTGGGAAGAGAATGAGGACCCCTGGCTCCCCTAGCCTCTACCCAGAGTAGCCAATTGGGGCACATGGAAGAACAAGCTGATCCATAGAAAAGGTGAAGTCACTTGCTCCCCTGAGCAAGAGGGCAGCAAGGGAGGAATTGTGAGTTTGTGTCACAACTTTGTCAGGTCTGCTCCTGGGCAGCTCAGTTTACACACTGCCCCCCTTCTCAGCTCACAATCATGAAATACAAATACTCTTATCCAAAATGTGTCTCTGTCTAATTGCAGGCAACGGTGTATCCCTGTGGAACCTGCAAAACTCCAGTTTTATTGAATGTTTTGGGGGTCCCCTTAAACTTCCATAAAAATAAAGGTTCACCTGTTGCAAAGTCAACCAAACAAGAAGGCATTTGTTAATTGCACCTTTCTACAGACTGAGTAGACAACACAGAGAACACCAGCGCTGTGGGTACTGGATACCAGTGCCTTCATTATAGCCACACAAACCCAGCAATTGTGAATGAGGGGTTCCTCGTATCAGGGAATACACATTTTTGGTCCTTGGCATAAAGGAATCCCCTTGCACAGGGCAAATGAACAAACTTGTGGAGACTTTAGCTAATTTTGCAAATGTACAACAGACAATTGTAACGGTGGGTTATCATGTTTACCCCAGTATTCAGACTATGCCCATCACTGCGATAAAGGAGTAGTCGGAATTTATGAGCATGTCCCTTTGGTTCTCTCCTGTGCTACAATACTGCTTTTGTTCTCCAATTGTTTCACTATCTCATCTCATTCCTACTCACCAAAAGTTGTTAGTGCTGTTCTTTGCCTCCAAATCTCTTTGTGGAAAGCCCAGCAGAGGGTGCTGTGAGATCACTGCAGTAACAGCTGCTTCTGTATACACAGTTAGCTCATCATGCTTTTGAGGACATCTGCCTAATAGTGGCAAATTTAAGAGACTGATTTTTCATCTTGGCAGGTCACACTCCGGTCCCTGAAGCTCCTCTATATTATCTGACCCAACAAAGTGACATGAAAGAAATGCATTTTTTTCCATCAAGAAAATAAAATAGTCTTTCTATGTAAATGTCATTGCACGACGTTGGGTCTCAAGACTTGTCTTTGCAGCCTTCCTAAAACTCCATGTGTCTGTTCCCTCCCCACTCTATATCCCTTTAACAGGATTTTGGAAGCTGCTTCTGGGGCCTGAGAAATCCCACAAAAAATGGAGTCTGAGGCCAAATGCGTGAGGTTCGGAAGGTGTGTTTGTGTGGCTGCCCCTTCTCCCCAAAACACTGTGTCCATTGCCAGCAAGATGTGGTCCTTCAGTGTTTGTATGATGCACAGCAGAAATCAAGATGTCAGCTCAGTGTATATTGCTAGATTGGAATGTGTGGGAGAATCTCCATAAACTTTCTTTCTAGTTTAAAAAAAGAAAAAAGGCGAGGGGCACTCAGGTTGTCAGTGTGCCTGTTTAGAGAAGGCAGAGGCAGTATCAGCATGTGGCTTAGCACACAGAAAAGTAACTTTTTTGGACCTCTTTAGGGTCTGATCCTGCAAGAGGCCAGGGCTGACTCAGGAGCCATTCAGTTGAAGGATCAAGCCTTTAACTTGCTATATCCTCAGATAGCATGACGCACAAACAAAAGTAAAAAGCAACAGAGGGTCCTGTGGCACCTTTGAGACTAACAGAAG
>NW_020664445.1:504332-664068 GCF_002925995.2 Terrapene triunguis | reverse complement strand
TGGAAATCTCTAGGAAAGGAAGATGATATCTGTCTGTATTTGTGCAACTACATGCCACTTCTTGGAGCACAATAACCTTTGGCATGTTAATGTAGGTAATCAGAGAGGGTGCTGCATAAGCCAGGACAGAAACAGGGGCCAGGTCATGTCCCAGAAAAGCTATTGAGGGGACAGTGGTGCATTCTCGCCTGATTTTGGGCTAAGCCAATCAAAGACAAGCTTCTTATCTGCTAACATTGATCGCAGCTCTCATAGGCCCAGGCACATCTGGCATGGGGATCAGGTCAGGCGCCTGAACCACAGGCACTGGGAAACAAATATTGACAATCTGACCCTTTTGAGATGGGAGGGGGACATAGGGGACAGTTAATGATTTCAGGGATTTACTGTACAGGAAATTTACAAAATATAAAGTTGATTGTAACAAACTGGAAACAAAATCTTGATGTTCAGTGTTAAAGGTGACACTGCAGTGCATTGGGCTTACCCAGCGGGACCATTCAGGGTCCCATGCATGGCTGTAGAACAATGGAGCAGGTGCTGAAACAATGGTATCAACAGCACAGGGGGTTAGTAGTACTGCTGGCAAAGAGGGACTGCACCATCATTCATCCCCAACCCCAGAGGGTGTTCTGGGAAGTCTTTGCTCTCCTCAGGGCACCCTGCTGCCAGAAGTGGTGCTGTAATACACGAGTGCTGGGAGCGAGTCGTGTGTGTTTAGATTTAGTTTGGGGGCTTATGACTTAACACTGCCAGCAAGGTGGAATCAGGAACTGGTTCTGGAGAAACCCTACTGGTGGCAGCTCTCCAGTAGTAGCTGCTATTCCACTCCCCTTGGTGATTTGTTTAGACTTGGAGTACAACCAGGAATAAGAGGAGGAATTTCCTTTTTAAAGGAAAACTCAGAGTGGAAAAATACCAGGCAGCTGCCTGACAATGTATTAGTCTAGAGAATAGTATCTCGGGGCTTCTGTGACTTCCCTTATCACTTGGGAGGTTCAAAACTGGATTGGACAAAGCACTGAGATGTACTGTAGGGAACAATCTTGTGATGCCAGGAGGATGAATTAGGTACTCTGACAGCTCTCTCATCACGAATGAGATCCAACAGCACCAGAAAACCCTATTCACTGCATGTCTTAAAGTAATCAAACAACACTGACATTTAGGCCGATTCTTCAGTTAGCTCAACATAGTTAATTTCCCATTGGAGTCAGTGTGGCTCCGTAGGGGTTTCCAACCATGCACAACTCTCTGCAGGATCAGGGCCTTAAACATACATCATTGGGTTTCAGAGTCAACACCCACTGTAAGAACTGGATGCTGTTGACTCCTCCCCATGTAGTTTCAGACTCAATAAGGCAACCTCTACTCAACAAGTACAACCAATGCACTAATGTAGATGGGACCTAGCCATGTCCTTGTGATCATGTTAAAACCCTGCACAGTCCAAGGCCTGGTCTACACTAGGCTTTTATGTCGACTTTAGCGCTGTTATATCGAATTAACCCTGCACCCGTCCACACCAGGAAGCCATTTAGTTCGACATAAAGCTCTCTTTAAATCGATTTCTGTAATCCTCCCCAACGAGAGGAGTAGCGCTAAATTCGACATGGCCATATCGAATTAGGCTAGGTGTGGATGGAAATCGACGGTAATAGCTCCGGGAGTTATCCCACAGTGCACCACTCTGTTGACGCTCTGGACAGCAGTCCGAGCTCGGATGCTCTGACCAGCCACACCCCCGGGAAAATTTGAATTCATTTTCATTTTCCTGTCTGGGCAGTTTGAATCTCAGTTCCTCTTTGGACATCGAGGTGAGCTCAGCAGCAGTGGCAACGATGCAGAGCTCTCCAGCAGAGATGGCCGTGCAATCTAATAGAAAGAGGGCCCCAGCATGGACTGATCGGGAAGTCTTGGATCTCATCGCAGTGTGGGGCGATGAGTCCGTGCTTTCAGAGCTGCGCTCCAAAAGAAGGAATGCTAAGATCTACGAGAAGATCTCCAAAGCCATGGCAGAGAGAGGCTACAGCCGGGATGCAACGCAGTGCCGCGTGAAAATCAAGGAGCTGAGACAAGGCTACCAGAAGACCAAAGAGGCAAACGGACGCTCCGGATCCCAGCCCCACAGATCCCGTTTCTACGAGGCACTGCATTCCATCCTTGCTGCGGCCGCCACCACTACCCCACCACTGACCGTGGACTCTGAGGATGGGATATTGTCCACGGCCGGTTCCTCAGCGGACGGGGAAGAGGAGGAAGGAGATGAGGAGGACGAGGCAGTCGACAGCGCTTACCAAGCTGATTTTCCCGACAGCCAGGAGCTCTTCATCACCGTTACAGAGATCCCCTACCAACCCTCCCCAGCATGTAACCTGGACACAGATTCAGGCGAAGGATCAAGCGGTAAGTGCTTTAAACATATTAACCTTTATTTTTTACAAAACTTGAATATTAATACTAACAACAATCTGTGAATCATGATTTCTTCCCCCTGGGCGCTTAAGTAATCAGTAACAACTATTTAAAAACAAAAATCAAATAGTGTCCGGTTCTGCATGATTGTGCTGCCCAAGCTGCTCCACTCTTTAGTGCCTGCTACTGCAGCTATATTAGAATCCTGTCTATATGTCCGGGGATAGAGCAGTAGTCCTCCACGGACATCTCCACAAAGCTCTGCTGCAGGTAATGGGATAGCCTGTTCATCAGGTTCCTGGGGAGAGCGGCTTTACTTGGTCCTCCGAAGTAGGAGACGTTCCCGCGCCAGGAGACAAGCAGGTACTCCGGTATCATTGCCTTGCATAGCATGGCGGCATAGGGCCCCGGTCTCTGCAGGCTTTCTCGAAGCATCCGTTGGATCTCGGTGTCCGGGATGTTCATGAGAGTTATGTCGCTCATGATGACCTGCTTTGAATTAGGTAGGGGACTGTTAGTATTGGGACTGCTTGCAACAAGTTCCTTTACAGAACTGTGACCGCTGGTTTACAGCCACGCGGTGGGGGCGGGAGAGGGGCAGCATACAGGGATCTTTCCCAGGCTCATCCGCGAGGGGGTGGGACAGGGCCAGAGTTCCTGCTTGGCCGATTGCTGGCAGCACAGACTGGCAGTGCTTTCAATGTGAAAGGAGGCCAGTGGTACTCCTACAGTTTTAAGCAGCCACAAGTCTACGGCTTACCATGTTTGCCTGCTACAGAGAGTACCGTGTCCTGCCCCGCTTCCCAGATCGGCAGTGCAAAAGCCCAGGCACTGAAGGCGAGGTTCGAAAATTCGACCTTGTCCGGAGTGCGCATGTGATAGGTGTGGTTCATGGTCTTGTTCACAGAGAAAAACTATGTTCTTGATTCACAACCACATTTATCTTTCGGAGGAATTCACTGCCTTTTCCTCATTCCCACAGCCACATCTGCAACTGTCTCCTAACCCAGCTTGGCATCACACTCCCAGAGGCTAGCGCACATTAGGCGGAGAAAGAAGAAGACGCGAGAGGACATGTTCTCAGAACTAATGGGCTGCTCCTGAGCCCAGGCAGCACAGCAGAACTAGTGGAGGGAGAATTTGTCACAAATGCACCGGACACACATGGAACGTGAGGAGAGGTGGCGGGCAGGAAGACCAGCAGGCGACTCAAACGCTGCTTGGACTTCTGAGGGAGCAAACGGACACGCTCCGGCGCCTTGTTGATGTTCTGCAGGAACGGAGGCAGGAGGACAGAGCCCCGCTGCAGTCTATCAGGAACCGCAGTCCCCCGCCACCAAGTCCCATACCCCCCTCTCCCAAAGTCCAAAGAAGGAGGGGTGGCAGAGTCCGTGAAAACTCTCACTCCACCCCTGCAGACTGCTCAAGCACCAGAAGGCTGTCATTCCCCAAAATTTGAAAAGTCCTTTCCTGCCCGCCTCACCCAAGCCCCCGTCCGACTTTCACCCCCCAGTTTCCTGTCTGGTTGTTAATAAAAAATATGTTTCTGTTCATTACTGTTTCAGTCAGGTTACTTTGTGGCGGGGGAGGGCAGTTACAGATCTTATGCTGCAGTCCTTATCCTGGATCACAGAGCCACGCAGCAGGGGATCTGTAACCCTCCTCCCCCAGGCAGAAACTCACATAGCTGACACATACACGCAGTTCTGCCCAGGAGTGATGGCAGGCTCCGTTGAAACAACCAGTGCACCACTGCGGAGCCTGTCATTCCTGGAGTTTAGAAGCATCATTTGCATCAGAACACTAAACCCGCCCCCCGCCACTGTCTGCGTCCCCGGTTTAAAACATTCCCGCGAAAACAGTAATAAAGACAACGGTGTTCATTGACAAAATAGAACTGATTTTATTTTTTGGGAAGGGGGGTGAAGGGGGTATGTAACTGGAGGTTCAGCTTCTGTGTCCACAAACTTAACAGTCACTGGTTACCCTGCTCAGTCTGGAACCTTGCTTTCAAAGCCTCCCGGATGCACTCCACCACCATTCTGCACTTGCTCGGACGGTAGTTGAACAGTTCTTTTTCTGTGTCCAGGGCGCCAGTATAGGGCTTCATGAGCCAGGGCATTAGCGGGTAGGCTGGGTCCCCGAGGATCACTGTAGGCATCTGCACATCCACAAGAGTTGTTTTGGGGTCCGGGAAGTAAATACTTTCCTGCAGCCGTGTAAACAGACCAGAGTTCCTGAACACGCGAGCGTCATGAACCTTGCCCGGCCATCCGACGTTGATGTTGGTAAAACGTCCCCTATGGTCCACCAGTGCTTGCAGCACCATTGAAAAGTAGCCCTTTCTGTTAATGTACTGGCTGGCCTGGTGGTCCGGTCCCAGGATAGGGATGTGAGTCCCATCTATAGCCCCACCGCATTTTGGGAATCACATCGTGGCGAAACCATCTATGATGACCTGGCCGTTTCCCAGGGTCACTACCTTTGAGAGCAGTACCTTAACGATTGCGTTGGCTACTTGCATGACAACAACCCCCACGGTAGATTTGCCTACACCAAAGTGGTTCGCGACTGACCGGTAGCTGTCCGGCGTTGCAAGCTTCCAGAGGGCTATGGCCACTCGCTTCTGGACAGTCAGGGCTGCTCGCATCCGGGTGTCCTTGCGCTTCAGGGCAGGGGACAGCAACTCACAAAGTTCGAGGAAAGTCCCCTTTCGCATGCGAAAGTTTCGCAGCCACTGGGATTCGTCCCAGACCTGCAGCACTATGAGGTCCCACCAGTCCGTGCTTGTTTCCCGGGCCCAGAATCGCCATTCCACGATATCCACATGACCCATTGCCAACGTGATGTCCTGGGCGCTGGGGCTCGTGGTTTCTGACAGCTCTGTGCTACTCTCCGACTTCAGGCTCTCACGGCGGTGCCGTAGCCTCCTCGCCCGATTTCTCTGCATCTGCCTCAGGGAAAGGTGTATGATAAGCTGCGAGGTGTTGAGAACGGCCACAACTGCAGCGATGGTTGCAGTGGGATCCATGCTCGCAGTGCTGTGGCGTCCGCGCTGTCACTGATCAGAAAAGTGCGCGAACTGATTTCCCGCCGGCGCTTTCAGGGAGGTAGGGAGGTCGGTAGTGACGGACGGATGACGACAGTTACCCAAAAGCACCCTCTACACATTTTTTTACCCAGAAGGCATTGGCGGCTCGACCCATAATTCCAATGGGCAGCGGGGACTGCGGGAACTGTGGGATAGCTGCCCACAGTGCACCGCTTCCAATGTCGACGCTTGCCCCGTTAGTGTGGACTCACAAAGTCGAATTACTGTCCTTAGTGTGGACACACACGTTCGACTTTGCAATATCGATTCCACATATTCGATTTAAGTAAAATCGAACTACTCTCGTAGTGTAGACATACCCCAAGGCTTTAGGCTGACTATGGTGACCAGTTAGGCCTGGTCTCTACTAAAGCTGTAAACCAGTTGTAACGGGGTCAGCGGAGAACACTGCTGTAGTTAGGGTGTCCTGACTTACTAGCTGGAATGTGTTTGAGGTCTAAGGTGATACTACATTAGTTAATGTTTGGAACGGTATCTCCACAGTGTCAAGAGTTAGATACTTACCGTAATTACAAAAAAGAAACCTTAGTGTCTGCAGAAATGAATGGATCACTTGAGCATAGGGGCTGGAACTAGGGGTGCTGCAGCACCCCTTGGCTTGAAGTGGTTTCCATGATATACAGGGTTTACACTTTGGTTCAGTGGCTCTCAGCACCTCTACTATGAAAATTGTTCCAACACCCCTGCACTTGAGAAGCATCGGAAAAGTCATCTCTGTCTGTTCTGCGTCCCTTCAAGTCCCCATGGCTACTTGCACTGTGTCAGTCTCCGCTGTCAGCACTCAGTCTTTCCTGGCTGGTATCTAAAGCCCCGTCATGTGCTAGGAACTAGAACCATTGCTGAGAAGGGCTGAATTGCTATTGAAGACAGTGTGTGCTAGTGCAGACAGGACCAACCCATTGACATGGAATTCCATCCCAGGACACCAGCAGGCCCAGCAATTAGGAAATTCCTAACTCCTAGTTATTAAAAAAAAAAAAAAAAACATGATGAAAATAAGTGCCACAGAGTAATATGAAGGCTCAGAATCCTAGAATCACAGAATCATAGAATCATAGAATAGCAGGGTTGGAAGGGACCTCAGGAGGTATCTAGTCCAACCCCCTGCTCCTAGGGAACCCATTCCAGTGCTTCACCACCCTCCTAGTGAAATTTCTTTTCCTAATATCCAATCTAGACCTCCCACACCGCAACTTGAGACCGTTACTCCTTGTTCTGTCATCTGGTACCACTGCGAACAGTCTAGATCCAGCCTCTTTGGAACCCCCTTTCAGGTAGTTGAAAGCAGCTATCAAATCCCCCCTCATTCTTCTCTTCTGCAGACTAAATAATCCCAGTTCCCTCAGCCGCTCCTCATAAATCATGTGCTCCAGCCCCCTAATCATTTTTGTTGCCCTCCGCTGGACTCTCTCCAATTTTTCCACATCCTTCTTGTAGTGTGGAGCCCAAAACTGGACACAGTACTCCAGATGAGGCCTCATCAATGTCGAATAGAGGGGAATGATCACGTCCCTCGATCTGCTGGCAATGCCCCTACTTATACAGCCCCAAATGCCATTAGCCTTCTTGGCAACAAGGGCACACTGTTAACTCATATCCAGCTTCTCGTCCACTGTAACCCCTAGGTCCTTTTCTGCAGAACTGCTGCCTAGCCACTCGGTCCCTAGTCTGTAATAGTGAATGGGATTCTTGTCCCTATAGGCAAAGTTAGCACAGATTCTTGTAGTTAAGGTTGCATAACACTAGAGCTGGACTAATATCATTTTTTTTAGGTTTTTTGTAAATTTAAAAAAGTCAGAAAAATTTTGTTTTGGGTTGAACTAAACATTTCCTTTGACTTGAAATATTTTGATGTCAAACATTTACTTTTAAAATTAAAACTGAACAAATTTTTGAACCAGTTATTTTGAACTGAAAATTAAAAACATTTTGTTTTGACATTTTCAAAACAAAAAACTTTTGACTCTATCAGAATTTAGTGGTATTTTGGGGTGGGGGGTGGGGGAGGAGAATTTGACCAAAACAATTCAGCAAATTCGACATGAATTAACTAAGTGTTTGGGCTAACCCAAATCTGCACTTTTGGACAAAAGAAATTTCAGTACAAATAAAATATTTTCCAGCTTTACCTAGTACATTCCATTAGCAGTCCTTTGGCTCAGCTGTCCAGAACTCTGCCAGACTGTTAGGCAGGCAGGCAGCTAGAATCCATGCCAGATACCTACCTCAGGATGATTTTGGAAAGTTTTGGCAAAAATGGTTCAGCTGTTTCCAAGATGAAGGAAAAGGATATTATTTTGGCTATGTTAAATTCTGGCAACTGTTTTGCCGAGAAGCTCTAATGCCTCTATGCTTCAGAGCAAGGAACTGAAATTTGACAGGCTGGATGGATCACCATGGTTCCAAAAGGTTGCCCCTTGCCACCTCTGTGAAAGTCTACCCAAGTCTGGCAGAATTAAATGCCTCTGAAAAATGCCATTTGTACATGCACAGTAGTGGCTTAGTAGAATCTGGCAGCTAGTCTCCAAATATTCCATGTACATTGAAATGTTCCACCTACACGCCAACAGTACTGAGCATGTTTCAGCAGGATTTTCCCTGTAGTTTCTCATTTCATAGAATATTAGGGTTGGAAGGGACCTCAGCTAGTCCAACCCCCTGCTCAAAGCAGGACCAACCCCCAGACAGATTTTTACCCCAGTTCCCTAAATGGCCCCCTCAAGGATTGAACTCACAACCCTGGGTTTAAGCAAACCAATGCTCAAACCACTGAGCTATCCCTCCTCCTTGGCATTTCAATTCCAGGAAGCAATCCTGGGGGAGAGGGGGAATAATTAGTATGTGATCATGTAATTAAAGACTTTATCATAATGCACGCGCACAAGTTTATACAGGCAACCTTAATTCCGGCACTTCCTAACTTGAGTCGTTGACTTTGCAACCTTAATATTTTTTTGACATAGGGTTCAAAGTCATTACATTAAACATCCATATCTATCCCTCTGGTCACAGCCATTCTGATCTGAGTCACTTCAAAGCTTTTTGTGATGCTCTCTCCAAGGGCAGTGTTCAGACTCCCACCATTTCAGAGTCACCCCTTGTGGCAAGACCTGCTGTTGCAGCAACTCCTCCCCATCTCTCCTCTGGACTCCAGTGGTCTGCGCAGTGGCCCTCCAGCTAGGTCACGCTGTAGTTTTCCCCCTTCTGGTGTACTCTAAAGTCCAAAATAAACCCCAACATATAAAAGTGGGCTTAGTTCTTTCCAGCTTCCTTACAGAGCACTGCCTCTCGCAGCTTTCTCCCTAGACAGCTGGCTCTTCCTAGAGCCGGGTAGCCATGAGGTTTCGCCCTGAAGTCCCATCCTCAGATTGGATCCTTTTCCCAATCTGCCCCCCAGGCCTTAGGGCTTGGCCTTCTCCTGGACCTGCCATAGGAAAGTCTTTCCTCTTACTGTGGTCTCCCTTCAGAGCCGTTTAGAGGGGAAAGCCTACAACTCTCTATCTCCCTTGTATCACCCTGCACTCCTTCCTTTAGGAACCAACCAGTCTGATCCTCCCTTGCTGCGTCCAATCCTTCATTACCTGTCTCCCCTCCGGGGCCACAGAATGGGCTACTTGGGCTCTCCAGCTCCCTTTAACCTTGTCACTGCCAGCGTGGGGTTTATACTTCCCAGCACAGACAGTCTGCGTAGTACTCCACAAACATCTTGTTGCTGTTGTTTACCCTTGGGCAGGATCAGCTAAGCTAAAATTGAGCAAACCCTACTCTTAGTCTTCCCCCAAGCAAGTGTTTAAAGCTACCTGAGCCCCTGTGAAAACAATAATTTACACAGGTGGTTTGGGATGTCTTGTGGCGCCTGATGCTGCAGACCTTATCAGACAAAACTCTCCCTCCTATCAGTCACTTCAGTGGGAGTTTTGCCTGAGTAAGGGAAGGAGACAGCTGCCCATCAGGCATATAGATTGTGGTTTTAATGATGTGTGGCACCCAGCTGCTACATTAACAGGGCTATGGAAACTCTTGTATAAATAAATAAGGGTGCAACTGCTGTGGATGCAAAAATTAGTGTGTATCCATTACCTCTGAACTTCTCTGCACAAAGCTCATGCTCCAGCAGAGACGATAAACATGTGCATAATGTTAAACTCCAGTGAAGCCAAGGGGACTGTGAGCATATTTGAGTGCCTTGTGGATTGGTGCTAAACTGAGTAAATGCCCTGCCAATGTAGTTTAGCGACAACATTGCTTCTTTATTTCCTTCACACTGACAATCTGGTCCACAAGGAAAATGAATTACTAGCGTATTTTAACTGTTGTTTAGATGGACACATGGTCCATATTTTAGGAAACATGGATTTGGTGCATAGTGGTGTTCCTGTGATGCTATGCTGGAGCCAGGCTCCGTAGTTCAGAAACCTTTTCAGAGCACCGATTTTATTTCTCAATTGCCCTTGCTAGCCAAAGGCTATTTATTTCATGCCCAAGTTGCAACGCAGTGGCTGGCTAATTGGCTATTTAGTTGGAATATTTTTAATTCCTGCCAGGTTTTTTATTATCATTGCATGTTGTGATTACAGAAGCAAGGAAATGATAATAGATGAAGCGGCAAAGCTCTAGAAACACAATGCTGTATATCCCTCGTCATGGGATTTGCCCTCAGGCTGAAACACACTGGCACTACACAGCTGGCAGGATGGAGACTGGAGCCGGTATTTTGTAGGGACAATTAACCGTATCGCGCAGCAAAGGAGAGGAGTGTTTTTCTAAATGAACCACAGACTATTTCGGTGCAAGATATTTGTCACTGATACCCCCGAGACTCTGCTAGCTTTTCAAAACTAGACACGTACAGTCGAGCGCTTAACCTGCTTGTGCAATTGCACATGTAACTTTGGTATTAGCTGCACTAGTGCAGTAATTGTGTGCCCAATTTGCACACACATTTGTGCCTGGATCTGGCATCAGTTCCATTCTTTTCCAGCATTGGCTCTGGGTGTTGCAGGGCCTCTTGCAAGGTAAGACACCCACGCGTCCCATCAGCACCGCTCTTGTCACCTTCATCTCTGTATTGCCCACAGTTGCACTAGCCACCTTCTCATATTGTTGTGTTGTGTCTTGCTGCTTATTGCCACTTCCATGTGCCCTACAGCCCCATCTGCAAAGGTGTATGTGAGCCCTGGAGATTGTGTAAATACCCCTTAACTTTGAATTCTCTGAGGTTGGCTGTTTTGCTTCTGCAAAGGAGCCCTTGGTCACTTCTTCCACCCTCTCTTTCCTTTAAAGATGACCTGCAAAGTGTGGGTGTGGGAACAGATATACCAGGTCTTCCTCTCCGCTCTATCAGGTACAAAGACAGGTGTGTTGGGGGAGGGGACAAACGGTCCCTTCTGCTTCTTTTTAGAATGATCAGGAATGTCAAATCTTGTCTTTCTTGCTTTTTGTTGGAGAACTTCTTGGATGACTTAAACATGGGTTGGATGCTTTCTCAGCCCTTGATTCAAAGCATGGGGTTACTGAATCCTGAACAAAGAACTTTTTTACCCAGATGTCTTCAGGTATGCCAACTCTCCCAATACCTGGTATTTCCCTACTCCTGCAGTCAAGTGATTATCTGAGAATCTCAGCTTTGCTTTTTTCTTTTGGTTTTAAGTAAATTTCTAGCCCTGATGACTGCTGAGAAAAGCTGGAAACGTGACCACTAAAGAATCAAAAACTAGAAGCAAATAAAAAAGAACATAAATTATTTTTTCAAGCCAAACTCATGAGCCTGGGGAGCTTGATGCATGATCTTGGACCACCTGGAGCTGGCAATAGTGTAGATGTGAACAAAAAATGAAACAGTTCTGCACAGTGTAACTATCACTTTCATTTTCAATCAGGGTTCACTTTCAAGTTGGCTGCAGTGTAAATCTGGATAATTCAGACCTGCATTTCTAGTCTGGGTTTGCAAAAAACAAACCCCCTTGTTATCGTTTGTATAACGGTAGTGCGGAGAACCCCCATGATGGACCAGCGCTTAGCTGTGTAGTGCAACTTTCCTTTTATTGCTGTCAGCTGATCTATTTCATACTCTTCACTTGTCATCTAATTGTCCTTTATTTACCTTGAATGCAATAAAATTTAAGAAAATCCAATGTTGGGACAGATTTTTGAGCCCAGTACAGCTTTACATGCCCTAAAAAAAGCATACCTCAGACCCCTCTGAGTTGATTTATCCAGCCACCCGAGCTGACAGTAATCAGGTAGGAGACAAATAAATGGCTGAACAGGTATTTCACACCAGAATGCCTTGGACATGAAATCACAGCCCCGAGTCAGCCACAATCCCAGAAATAATGACAAAAGGCCCTTCTGTTTAAATTACGTTTCTGACAGGTTTTAGACAGCAGAGTTCCCACTTTAAATGCAAAGTCCTAGAGGAATAAAAACTCTGGGCAACAGAATGTATATTGGGTATTGATGTCAGCGATGGAAGTGGATGGGATGGGTCTGGTTGCTTCTCTCCAAGTCTCAGGCTCAAATGTGGGTCACAAGTCATGCTCTGGCTTTAATCTAAAGGCCTCCCAGTTAGAACATGGGAGACAGCAAGGATGGCCAGCAGAGAGGGCACTAGCCTGTGAATCAGCTGTTCTCTGCTCTGCCACAGACTTACTGTATGGCCGTGGGCAAGTAACTTAGGCCCAGATCTTCAAAGGTATTTAGGCACCAAACTTCCATTGCAATCAGTTGAGGCTCTGGGCCTTGGTGCCTCAGTTCCCCAGCACACAGGGGGATTGTGTAGATAAATACATTAAAAATTGTGAGGCGCTCAGGTATTACAGCAATGAGAGACAGCTAAGTTAGAAAGAGGGGTAGATCGAAGGCTCTGTATAAACGCAAAGTGAGAAAAAAAGCCTCCAATTGACATCGGTAGTCAATGGATCAGGCCCTGATTGCATGGCTTGGCTAATAACTCTAAGTATACTTAGACCATCCTTGACAGGTGTTTGTTCTTAAAAACCACCATAGTTTTACCTTCTAAAAAAAGGCAGGGATTTATGAATTACCCTAAGAATGAAAATACCAAGGGACTATTGTTCCCCTGAAATAAAAACCATGAACAATTTTCTCTACTAAAGTCCCACTTACAAAGAACTTGTTCAGTGTAGACAAACCCCAGTGAAATTCAATGCAACAGCCTCAGCAGCAAACCAGTATCATGGTTCTGTTGAGACACCTTAATCTTGCCCAGTGTATGGGCTGGACTAGATGACCTCTTGAGGTTCCTTCCAGCCCTACATTTCTACGACTTCTATTTTGTAATTATACTTTTGTCTTTCCTTTGATGCCTTGTCAGGGTACCAAATACAACCCTGAGCACTACATGGACATTTAATGAGCTATTCTAGTGAGTCAGATATTTGTAGATTTTAAGATCAGAGGTACAGATTTGGTCTTGATATTGCCATATCTGCAATATGTGCTTATTGGTAAAGTCAATCATCAGGATAAGCTTTTTGCCCTGGGGTTTCGACTTGTCAGTGCCAGAGTTGGGTCCATGTGGGTTGTTTTTCAGACAGTGTGACCCAGGGTTAAACACTGATTATTGCACTTAGAGCATCTTGACTGTGGAATTGTGTGTGTTCCAGAATAAGGCAGTTGTGTGTGTTGTTGCTTTTTCATTTCTTGTGCTCTCCTCTCCTACGTTTCACGTCTCTCTATTCCATACTCTCGCTTTCCCTCCTGTTAATATTTTCCTGGTTCTCTCTCTTGGTTTTCCCTTACCCTCTTCTCATTCTTTCCCCAATCCATTTCCCTCTTCCTTGTACCTAGTACCTCACCCACCTTCCTTCCCCTCTCCTTCTGGTTCCTGTCCACCCTTCCACACAATCTCTGTCCCTCCCATCTATTTCCCTGCGTGGGTTTCATCTTTTTAGTTCTATCCCTCTGGTTCCCATTCTCTCTGCAAACTCATCACAGGCTTCCCTCTGAGCCTACCCAGGTCAAGCCCCAATTCTCTCCTCCATTTCAGGTCTCCATGCTTGTCCTCCCCTTCCCCATTATCCCTGTCCAGGTCTCCCCAGGCCCATCCTCTATGCCTTCCCTTTCCCTCTCCCCCCTAGAACTGCAAGGCTTTTTTGGTTCAGAAACAAGCAGGAGTCAATGCTGTTTCCCCCAAGGCAGTGCCGCGGGCCTCAGGGCAGCGATGCCACAGAGGGAGTTGAGGCAGATGGGGAGCCAGCCTGTGACTGTCTTAGGGCCTTGTCCTGAAGTCTTTACACCTGCAAAGTTCAACAGGAGCCAGTTGAGTTCCGAATGACCTGTGTGCGCGCAGTACCGTTCTGGTTCTGAGCAGCTTCATTGCTGACAAACTGTGACTGAGATACTGAGCCAAACAGACGGGGCCTGGGGCATCATCAATGCACTGAGACACAAAGAAAAATGAGATTGTGTTGTGTGGAGGGGGAGGCAGGCAGGGCTGTCTTACCTGTCTGTAGGGCACCTAGCCTACTGTTGGTGCTCGCCAGCGCATGCACACGCAGAGCATTATAACGGAGGATGTTTTATCCCTCAGTGTCACGTTAAAATGGAATTTCCCAGTTAAAATGGACTAATTTAGGGGTAGTTAGTTCCACCACATGAGGCCCCATCTGTCTGCAGGAGTCCAACGTTCTGATTGGTTGATCAGTCCTTTATGCCTCCTAATTGTATTTAGTGATTCTTCACAATGGCTCTAACTTCAAGGTTTGAGCTGGCAATAGCTCCCAGTTAAATTAAAGCCCCCGAAGCATTGCGTTTGCAGGCAATAAAGGGGGAGAAAACATGGGGAGAAAACACCGCTCTGCATGGCTGGTTATAGTCCATTGAGAAACTAGCAGTAACAAAAGAGGAAATTGACAGCTATCATGCGAGGGGAAAGGAGGGGAGCTCTCTGATCCCACTGAACTAGGCCGCATTGAGGTGCTCAGATATGATCTCATAAGTTCCCTTTTATAGACCATCTTTCATCTGATCTCAAAGAACTTAAACCCATTTACTGGCCCCAGAACAGGAGAGTGGGTAAGTAACATTACCCCTATTTTACAGATGGGAAAAGGGAGGCAGAAACTCACTCAAGGTCACACTGCAGGCTGTAGCAGAGAACACAGGTCCCGAGTCCCAGTCCAGCTTCCTATCGACAGGATTATGCTGCCTCTCTGCACTCCCATCCTTGCTATGCTACTTGTCCTCTTGGGCTTTGATCCTGAAAGGGCTTAAAAATGTGCCATGACACTCCAAGTTAAGCACGTCTATAAAGCACTGCAGAACTGGGGCCTTGGACTGTAAAAGCTTCAGAGTGGGGAGCATGTCTTTGTTCGTGTGCAGCACCTAACACAATGGAATGCTGATCCTGTGAGAGCTCCAGGTGCTACTGTCAGTAGTAATGAGGTATTACGGTGAGGAGCATGGTCTAATATTAGAGATGCCTTGGGGCATTAGAGTAACATGCTCATGCATATTTGCTTGCAAATGTGTTATTTCAGACAGTGAGGGACTGGATAGACATCTGAACATATTTTTTTCCTGTCTACGTAAGGAAAAAAAGGTGTGCGTATAAGAAACATGATGGCTAACACATTTTAATACCCACTGGGGATAGGCCACATTGTAGTTCTAAGTCTTTATTCCATATACCCTCAGGGGAAGTTTAATCCAGAGACAAAGTCTGCCCACCAAGCCCAGTCCCGCTCTACTACTCACCCATCCTGCAAGGGAAAGCATCTTACCAGCCAACAGAGGAGACATGAAAAAGTCTTTTCTAGAAAACTTTATTCTGATACATAAAAAAATTCTATACATTTGTCAGACTAAAATACAGTTTGCATCAGTATTCTGCCACAGTCAGTTTACACAGAAAATCTAATATTAGATCAGAACTGTTAATTTCCCTTCCCTCCACCATTTACAATTTTCATTACAACACATTTCAGGTTCTCAGACAACAATAAACAGTGTCACGTTAACTAGTTTTATTCCAAAAGGAGGTGGCATTCCGTTGGAAAGAAGCACACTTCTTAGTAAATGGACCAGCAAGATTCAACATTAATTGCTAATACATTCCATGGGTTTGATCCCCTTATTAGAAGTATGCGTGATCTGGATGAAAAGCCTGCACCAGGATGAAGCAGTGGTAAAGACTGTAACAACGCCATCTGCAAGTACTTAAGCCATGTTTGGTCTGTAAAACCAGCATTTCCAAACAGATTTTGACTCCCCACTTTTTCGGTATCAAATATAGTAACTATCTGTGATACAATCCCAACAGTACAAAAATAATGCCAATCTGCTGGTAGACGGCTGCACCTTCCCTATTGCCTACTTGCTAAAAGACCATAAAAGAGGACCCAACACTTGCCAAACTCTGCAACGGTACATATGCTTTCTGAGCCACTAAGAAGGGTCTGTAGGCTATATTCTGACCTCTTTATGCCTATGAAACTCAGCTGTGAAGGGCTCCAGCCAACCTTTGTTAATGCCTATCTGGACTGCAGAAGTAAGTAAATTCTATTTACGGTTTTGTTCCAAGGGCCGACCAGTTGGTTTAGGTAGCAGGGGAGGATTAAGGCAGGCCCCTTGCAATATGGGGGCGGGCACCAATGAGTTAGTGGACAGCAAGAAGCAGAGCACTCATCTGACGGCTGCCATCTGCTGCCCGTGTAGGATTCCTAGACACACCCTGGGTCCAGGCTGCCCCCTTGGGGCCCACTCCTCTGTAAGGGAAGGTGGACACAGCCAGAGGCTGGATGCTGAGAGACCCCAGTTACCCAGGGCGCACAGCACACACTACTCAGGCTTTGAGGAAGGAAACAAGGCTATTTTGGAGAGGAAGGAGGTAGCTAAGTTGTGGATCTGGGCCATGTGTCGTTCTAATCCACTGCTGTTCTGGAGACATGTCCCCTCCCAGATACCTACTTTCTACCATCACTCTCTGCTCCTGGCTCACAGACATGCTTGTTTTAATCACAGTGAAGCCAGGGGGGCAACACCTGCAGCCTACATGTTGAGTGTGGGAGCTGACAGTGCTGTGGGCCAGATCCTCAGCTGCTGTAAATCAGTGAAATGCCATTGTCTTTAGAGCGAGATTTACATCAGCTGTGGGTCTGGCCCTGTAAGAATGAGTGTTAGAAAACGTAAGGGCAGTACTACTTCGCAGAGTGCCTCCCCCTCTCCATCCCCGCCTTATTCTCTCCCAGACCCCGCCTTGCCCCTAAAATTAAACATGTGCCAGTCATCTGTTTCCTTACTTGTTCAAAATCAAGGTAATTACCTACAGCCCTGTTGAAGCAAGATGTATACCCTACTTTACTGTGGTCAAAGAGCTGTGCTTGGGTGCGCTAGAGACCCATCTTAGATCCTGAGCACGTCAGCGAGGCCCACCAGCCAGCCAGTGATTCCCAATCTTTGTGGTGCAGGATGGGAACACCTTGTGACATAACTGTGCTAGGGTGTATCTACGTTTTACTATCCATTCCCTCAGCTCATCTTTTCTAGGGCTTCCAGCTTGTAAAATAGATAAGGCATTTGAAGTCTAACTCATTGCCACGTTTGGGGTTGGGAAGGAATTGTTCCCCAGGTCAGACTGGCAGAGACCCCTTCCTCTGCACCATGGGGCACTTTTGTTTGAACTACAGTAAATGGTAGATTCTCTATAATGTGAAGTCTTTAAATCGATATTTGAGGACTTCAGTAACTCAGCCAGAGCCTTGGTCTAATGAGTCTATTACAAAGAGAACTTCCTTCAAAATGGCAGGAAGGAAACAAGACTTCTTGTAAACCAAGCACTACTCAGATTTGCTTTACAATGTACCACTAGCCAGGAGAGAGCATGTGGGGCTGGGGGTATACAGGTCTCTTCCCCTATCTGTCTAAGGAGGTGGAGTAAGAGCCTACTTCTGCTCACACTACATTTAAGGGTGAAACTCCCATTGACTTCACTGGGAACAGGCTGCGCCTGTAAACTAGGAGCTGTTGACAAACATGAATAATCCTGGGGTGACAGGCATAGGATGACTACCTGGCTCCTAGCGAACAAAGTGTTAACTGCACCTCAGCTTGCCCCCTCTTTTTGCACAGATGTTCCAGGGAAGGAGGGTTGGAGGCTTCTTTTTATTCTGCTCGTGTTAAGTTGCATTGCTTTGTTAGAAAGTGAAGAGACCTTGCTGACTGCCTCTCTGGCCTTTTTCTGCTGCCTAGGTCCCCTAACTTACACCTGGGCTCTCACTCTCCTGGTAAAGATCTACCCAATCCCACCATTCTAGTAAGTGAAGTGTTTGTGCATTAAGAGCAAAGGAGGCTAATGGAGTGAGGTATGAAACTCCCTCTGACTTTCAACGGGAATTGCATTCCTAAACTCTTCAGAAAATCCCAGCAAAACACATTTTTACTTGTCCAGAGAAGCATTGTCTCATCTTGGGCAAGTTAATACCTGTACCGCCTAGAAGAAATGCAGGCATTGCTGTTCTAGGGGTCAGTGATGCCTTTAACTGCTGCAGAGAAAACAACCTTAAGGTAGTTTTAAATTGTCTGCTGCTTGTAATTTAATCTACCTATGTCTTCCATCAAATAATTCAGAGGTCAAAGCATTCTTTGAATTTATTTAAAGCATTGCAGTTCAGTTTTCAAGACTGGTGGTGGTTCTGCTGTAAAACCTCGCAGCACTCTTAGTTCTTTGTTAAGGTATGTCCAACATTTCTACAGAATCTACCAAAGGATCAAATCCTGCTTCATTTATTAGAACATCAATTGGAACCAATTTCAGCAGTAAGACAAACAGGTTTTGACCCCATAGTACTTGGTAATTTGTGTTTTTAATAGAATTTCTACCAACTATTTTTATAGGATTTTGGCTAATTCCCTGTGGAAATTCCAGACAACTATCTGTTCTAATTCCTCTGAAATGTCCTGTAGAGAACAGGTATATTCAGAGCATTAAAATTTGCATGTTTTCCCCTTTGGGGAGAAAAGTTGCCCAAAGGGTTTTAATTGTTTCATTCGTTAAAGAGAATGGTAGGTGGCTATATCTATTTAAAAAATAAATGGAGTCAAATAGCTTAATGTGACTAGAAAAGTATTTTCGTGATTTTAGAATGTCACTGAAAATCGTTTTCGCTTGGTTGCATTCTCTTGCTACGTTGAAGCTAAACTTTGCAGCACTGTGGTACACCAACGGTTCTCAATGTTTTCCATAACACATCCCAGGCTACAAACAAAAGAGTTGAGACCCCAGCCCTCTCTAATCTATCCAGAAAGGAAAGCAGCTTGAGAACACAGTGGCTAGACAGCATATGAAACAGAGAAACTTACTAGTCTCTGCCCATAGGCAATATTAACAGCAAGTGTCAACAAAGACATTATTTTTAAAAAAATACATTTAAAAGTGACTTAACTGAATGTCTTTGTTATCAGAGTGTCCGCAATGTTTCAGACAAATCTGTTAGTTTTAGAGCTGGGTTTGGGACTATTAAATTGAAAAACTACAGGCTTTGTTCAGCCATAATGTAGCTCAGGACCTATTACTAACAAACACTTTATGAAACTGATGCTTAGATTTAGGAAAATAGTGACCATATAAGCACAGGCCAAGACTTTCAAAACTGGGCACTTAAAGTTAGATACCCACTCTTAGATCTGGTCCACAGTACTTCTTAAATGACTATTACTCAATACAATGTGTAATATGCATGAAGACCAGAATGATCACTGTTTGGTGATTATATACTATACAAAAGTCTGCTATATGCATCTTACTCTGAATCCACAACATACATTCATAGAATACATTTTAACTGCTCAGAGCAAGCCATTAAAGTGCATGTCATGAGGGCACGTTAAAAGGAAACTCAAATCCTGGCAGATCAGTTGGTTGAACATTTGACTCAGCTGGGACTCTTGTCTCTACCATTCTACATTGGGAGAGCCACCAGCCAGTGTGCATCTCAGAAAAAGGGGGCATCTTGTTGCAAGGGAGTTGATTGTGGGGAAAGCCCTTTCAAAAGGCAGCTATCGCCAGCAGAGGGAGTTATACAGAAACTACTGGAGAAGCCCTAGATTGGCTGTGAGCCCATAACTGGATTTTCCAGGTTGAGTGAGCCCCACTTAGGTGTCTCCCTTCTTGGTCATACGCTAACAACAAGACTCTCTTGAGCTACAGAGCCAAATGAAAGCTGTACATAAGCCAGCCCTGCCAACGGGCACACTTGGGGTTGAATGCAACCCCAGGAATCAAACTAAGAACAGGGGCTGGGGATGCATCTTGAGTTGTTCGCATCACATGCTTAGAGGCTAGCTGTGGAGCAGCGCGGAGATCTCACAGGTGGCGGTATGGCGAGTGCAATGACTGCAACTGCTGTGAGGAAGAGGGGATGGTCTCAGGCAGGAGATAAGTGGTGGGGAAGCACCTTAAATCCCCCCATTTAGTCCAGGTGATCTCCTGAATCACTGCCTTGGGGAGGCGAGGATGCCCTTGGCACATGCTGAGGTCAGTGGGGCAAAGGGGAGCTGGTGCGCAGCTGCGTGGTGCCCCTATGCTGAAAGAGAAATATAGAAATGAGAGCTTTTCCGCAGGTAAGTGTGTTCTCCCTGTGGCCAGCACATTGTCCTTAAAGAACAGGGAGAGGCAAGAAGGGCCGGACGCTGCTCGGCCTCCACCTGAAGTGTAGTGAACAGGTCTTCTGTGACCAAAGCTAGGAATATGTTGCATAACGTGCTACAATCCAAATGTGCGGTCATTCACCCAGGCTAGGATTTTAAATCCAAGCTGATCTGGCTGAATCTCTAATCTTTCTTGCTTAGGCAGAGGTTTTAAGCGTCAGGGGAGATGGCTTCCTCAGCTTTATCCTTCTCAGCCACCCCCTCGCCAGTAAGCGTCGCCCAGGACAGGAGGGAATGGTAGCACTGACACTAGCTTTGATAACCAGATAGGAAGAAGTGTCTAAATCCTTTATCACTGGCAGTGCCCAGCATCTCAGCTGCCAGGTGTAGATATTACTGCAGGAGAAATCACATTCCCACTACCCTCATTATCAGGACAGGCAACGAGCTTCTAAAACTTGCTCTGCAAGCAACTTTCTCTAGAGACTTGTTTTCCACCTCTCTCTCCACACACAAAGGAGGGACTAGGGAGGAAGAGGGCAGCTTGTAGTCTGCTGCAAAAGTAAGTTTCAAAGAGCATCCAAAACACTGAAGTGCCACTAGAAAGCCTGCATGGGAAAGGAATGCTTTTGAACAGCCAGGGTATTTGTGATAGTTCAGTAAGGCATGACCCTACTTTGTAACTGAAAAGCTATGCATGCTGTACATACGCTAAGGAATGGTACACTTGAATTGATTAAGAACTTTATCATGATAGATAACTTGAAAATTACAGCTACCCATACAAAAGTATTGTCCATAACTACTTCTACACACTGTGATAATAAAACCAATTTATTTGTAAAACAGGCCCTGTTATAAAAATGGTGCACAGGCAAGTTATACAAAAATACAAACTTTGTTTCTGATTACAGTTCCAGTTGTAAGTTAACTGAAAAGCACCCCCTTCCCCTACAGCTTCCAGGGAGCAGAGAACCCAAAGTTGTGGAACTTGTCATGGCAGGAATATGATGTTAGGTCATCAAAGTGAGCAGAATCCAAGGCTTCCGTCAGAGCACGTCAAATGATGTTTTCAGAAACAGGGTGTAAGCTGCAGTTTCTGTGGAGTAGCTAGGTACATGACAATCCTTTTCTTAGCTTTGGAATCCAGCTTCTAGGATCCTGCTGAGCCAGTATTGAACTCGCTGCCAAACCCCACTGATCTTGGCAAGTATTCTGAGTCTCCAAACTCCAGAGCTGCAGCTGAGCCAGTGCCTTTCTGGCCGTTGATGCAGCAGACTCCTTCCGTGCACAAGTGAAGGCTGCCCTAACGTCTCCGAGACGTCCTGACAGATGCATGTAATTTACATTGAGAGACCTAACCACTGCTCCATTTAAAATCCCAGACTAAAGCCCTGATCCAGTTAATGCTTACACAGGCGTATAACTTGACTTACATGAGCAGTCCTGTTGAGGTCAATGGAACTACTTCCTTGAATAACGCTACACAGTTGCATAAGTGTTTGCAGGATCAGAGCCTAAGCCAGTTTTTTGCCCTCAAACAGCTACAGTTTATTTATATTCATACTGTTTGGTCTGTGTTATGATAAGGGTAAATCCTTTTATTCATCCTGATTTTTATTGCAAGAAGTCTGAAAAAACTGAAGTATCAAATGACTTACAGAAACAAAACAGAAGTAGTTAGCTACCACTGGAACTGTTAAGAGCACTCATTAATTAAAAAACTACAGGATGCCTTTTACTTTCGGCAGCAGTTTAAAGGTCTGATCCTTTGAAAGGAAGCACATAAGCAAACAGTTGCTGATAAAACCCTGGTGGCATTAATCGTATGCTTCTCCACACATCCCTCTTTAATCCATTTGCAAAGCTTAGCTGGAAGGGCTGCTCTCTTTCAAAAGATTTTCTTGTATGGAGTGAACAAACCATTGAGGCATTATTTATTCTTACAGAGCTTGTCTTTAGTGCAATAAGTTTAAAAATTCTGCTCTGAAATATTTACTTTACATTAACAAAAATAGTTTTCTTAAAAAATTGTAACAAAAAGGAGTATATAGCATGAACAGATCATGAGTTTTTAGCAAATACACTAAGCATTTACCATTACAATAAGCTGAACAATGGAGTATTAGCATTCATATCTGGTAAGCTTCAGGAATGAAAAGTTTTAAACACTCAAGAATTAAAATGAACAATTTCTCTTATGGTTAGTGGATAACTTTAGATACCATGGCAGTGTCATTTCCAAAGAAATGTTTATCTACCCTCTCCTGTTTTACCAGCCGGTTACAGTAGATACTAATATGAATGAGAAAACAGCCAAGGCCTGGCCATTTACATTTACACTTCCCAAATCTCTCTGGAGTTAAATAAAAACAACTTACAATACTCTTTGTACAGTTTGTTTCTCTCCCCATGTCCAGCATCCTTATATCTAGTCATGAATGAATCATGAGGAGTATGGCTAAGGCTGAGTTTTAATGATCAGTTTGTTCAACTGCTCGTTTGGAGAATCCATACCCTTCAAAGGAGCCTTATGAAGTGCAAAGGAGGCTACTGAACTCAAAGGGAAAAATAAAGTAAAACGGAAAACAGTTGCATATAAAACTCATTCCTTTCCCATTTTCTAGTTTCTCTTCCATAGAAATGCAGGGGCTCCCACAACATCTAAATACCTGAGGAGTTGGTTATTTTGATATCTGAAATTTATAAACAAAACAATGTGTAACCCCACTAGGCCCCAATAGGGTTGGTGGGTAAAATGGCTGACTACAAATGAGTTATAATTATGACTCTCATTGAAACCCTTTTAAAAGCCCCTAAAATTTTAATTGTTTTTTAAATCTGAAACATTTCCCCAGAAGTCACTGATGCATCTGAGTTTAAATATAAAATCCTAAATGAGCTGATTTAAAGGTAATTCTTGGTTACATTTCAATTTTGAGGGACACCTGATAAATCTAACCAATAGTCTTGATTTAATTTTTTTTTAAATAACTGATTCCTCCTCTAGATTGTATCTTAATCAGATAAGAATCTTAACATTTCCATGACCACAATGATTAAAAAAAGGAACAATGATAAAGTTGCTTGTAAAAGCCACCCGTATGAAAAGAGTACATGTTTCACAAAAATAATCATTAAAAAAAGTATTAAATCCCTGTTCCTTTTCTGATTTTGGCTGCTTATTTATATATAGTGTTTTGGAATGTCAATGGGTTCCATAATGGCTGGCTAGTTTCAAGATGAACTTGCTCCAGAGGCCTAGAAAACAAAGTCATACAGTACAGTCTTAGACACATGTCAATGGACAATTGAAGAAATTGATCCAAAAGGATCACTACAGATAGTAAAGTTTGAAAAGCCTTGTTCTTGAACCTAGACAGTCTCTTTAGAAATGACAGCTCCTAAATGTTTCCACTCAGATTTTTAAGAAGTGTAATTCTAGGTAGCCATTTAAATTTCTGAACTAATCCTCCACACTTTTGAGAGAGATTCCCTCTACTTTATAAATGAGGGAACTGAGGCAAAGCAGTGAAGGCCCAAACTCCCCAAAGTGGCCTTTAATTTTTGGGTACTCAACTTTAGGAAGAGAGGAAATGCTGGATCAGATCAGAACTATGGTCCATCTTGTCCAGTACCGTCTCTGATAATGGGCTTCAGAGAAAGGTGCAACAAACTTCACAGTAGGCAGATGTGGGATGATCTGCCCGCCCCCCACATGAAGGTTTTATCCTACTCTCTAATAGTTAGAGATAAGCTTCAACCCTGAAGCATGAGGTTTTAGATCCTTTCCAAAAGGTCAGCACTAACTGTTAGAGCTCTGGATGTTCTTGTTATTCATAGTAGTGTTCAATTCCTGCTTTTCTGGACTCCATGCAGCTGAAATTAGGCACCCAAAAATTGGAAGCCACTTCAGAAAATATGGCCCGATGATTTGTGGAAGGCAACCAAGTTAGTATCAGAACTGGAAATACAATGTAGGAGTTCCTGCCTTCCTGTCCCATGCTCACACCATCTCTCTAGCAATCCTCTGTAAGGGACTAAAAGATACATTTCAAAACCTGAGTGGCCTAAAGTTAGGTTCCTAAACAAGAGGCCTGACTTCCAAGGGTGCTGAGCATGCATAGCTCCCTCTGAAGGCTGTGGCAGTGTGGATGCTCAGCCTGTCTTCACAGGTACCCAAATATGGCCGAGGAACCAAGCTTAAGCCCGAAAGTGCTGGACCAACAGCTTTTAGCACCTTTCGCAGTGTGCACTAGCTATAAGGTGGATGTTATTAGGACACTACTTGATGTAAAGCAGTACTCTGAATTGGGAGTTGAGTAAAAAGCTTTAGGTTAGGACTTTCAAGGCTGCTTAGAGGATTTGGACAGCTAATTCCCACTAATTTTAATGGGAACTGTGAATACCCTTAGATAGATTTGAAAATCCCAGCAGTAGCTTCTAATGTTCACTTAGTTGGAATTACTCCTTGAAGAAAATGGTAGATCATTCATATGAAAACGTTCTTGTCCTATATTTAGATATACAACAGCACTTATGCTTTAACAAATACTTTAAGGTGGAGAAAGGCCAGTCATGGCTAAAATGTTGGCCTTCCAGAAGACTGTGCAAGGGGAGGTTTGAACGAAACCACACAGGTCACAATAAGTGAGCCAAACCACTGTCACTGGACTAAGTGTCTATACGCTGTGGAAGTTGTGCATGGGAATTACTCTGCACAATTCTAGAGACGACAACAGTAACGAGATCTTGGCACCCATAATAAAATAATAATAATAATATAATATATATGGAGATATACCTATCTCATAGAACTGGAAGGGACCTTGAAAAGGTCATCAAGTCCAGTCCCCTGCCTTCACTAACAGGACCAAATACTTTCCCTGACAGTTTGGTTTTTTTGTGTGCCCCAGATCCCTAAATGGCCCCCGCAAGGACTGAACTCACAACCCTGGGTTTAGCAGGCCAATGCTCAAACCACTGAGCTATTCCTCCCAATAATAATGAAAGACCATTTATAATCTAGGTTGATATGCTAGAACTGATTGTATAAATAACTTAGCATAACACTCCTCACAGCTCTAGGGTTAATCAGAGAGCAGGAATTCAATCTTTCTAGATCAAAGTGCTGGCACAGCATGGCTTTATATATGCCATATTAAAAAGGAATTTTCTACTATAAGGAAATGTATTTGGATTTCATTACTTTTTATGATTTAAAAGAGTTACTACCTACTGTTGGAGGAATCCACATAAACCCCACTATACCCTATGGCACCGTTCTAGTGTCAGTATTAACAGACTCATCTCTACCTAGTTCAGTCATACCTGCCCATCTTTTATACACAGAAAGCCTGGCTCCCAGTTCTCCGAGTCCCAAGCTCACCTTGCAAGATGGATAACTCCATTATCTGTATTAGTTACAGATGTTCCTTATTACAGGATACTTAAACATGCAATGCCTTTCAAACAGGCATAGCGTAAGTGAAAACAGGTGGTGGTTAAGACTTCAGAAGCATAAGTGATGCATTGTCCCTGTATCTGACAATGTGAGATGGAAATAGAGAGCGCAAGAGACAGCAACATAAATAGTTAGCAATAAAAAACAAACAACTGGGAGAAATGTTATTTTAAGCAGGTTGAAAGGAATCACTGTATCCAATCCCTCGCCACAGTTTAACATAATTTGGTATGACCCTGAAGTGCATGGCCCCATTGTTTTAGGATACAGCTCATAAGTGTCCTTCAGGCTTTTATGCTGAATGCAAAATTAAGAATTTAGTTCACCAATGGAAAGAGGAGTAAGTTGGGCTATGCTAGTAATTAATTACACTCCCTGCCCCACAGATCTTCTGTGTGTACCACCTAGCATGTTGTGGGCACTGCTGCAATCCTGATCCTAATTCAACTGACTCTTCCACTGTATTTCTATGTCACAAGATACAGTTCCTTTCAGCTTACTTTTACAGGAGATGGTCTCAGCTGTGACAAAAACTCTGCCATCCAGGTGATAGGCAAGCTCACAAACAGAAAAAGCAGAACATCTTGAGTGATACAAAGAACAAAAACTTCCCCTGAAGAAGTGCAGTCAGTAAAGACAGAGAGGGAGAGGAAGTAAAAGTGAAATTCTTGGAGGATGGCCACCTCCTCATCTGCACCTACCATTGGTTTTAGCTCTCTGCCTTCAGCTCCACCTCCCCTGCCAGCTTCTTTCATTGATTTTCTACTGTTCTCCACAAATTCCTGCAAAATAAGTCAAGTGGCTTAATCTTTCTTCCACTGGTTGTATACTGAAGTATCCAGGGAATGTGCAAGCCTATGGCTCACATATAAAATTCCCTGACAATGTCACAAAAAGTAATGTGTTCTGCCCCAAGAAGTGAACACAAAAACAAGAGATACTGCCTCCCTCCGTCTCTTACCCCTTTGGCACTCAAAAGATCCTTACAGACAGTATTAAGCATCCCCCCACCCATCCCTGGCATCCACATTCTGATGACTGGCACAAAATAAATACAGACCCCAGCCACTACAGTCTGTCCAGTGAAAACAGTATGTAGTATTACAGCTCTATCAAGCCGTTGTAATAGAAAAAAAATATACGGGGATTTTGTTTTTACTTCTAGCAATGCCTTCTAGTTTTCCCTAATCCCTCAGAACACAACTTCTCAAAACTTTTCCACATCCAGGGTCTCATCTTGTGAGATTTTCCCCCCCGCCATGGACACGGCCTTTCCCATTTGTTATAACATCAAATGGAAGCAGCCAGGCATTAGACCCTGCTATTAAAGATATCAGCAGATATGCTATAGTTCTGTAGTATTTCAATACATCTTTCTATTGTAAAGGTGAAGGCATCACGTAGGAAATTCCATGCCACTAGTACTTTGATATCTACCGCATCCCTTTGTTGTTTACAATTCTGTGGCCAATCTGAACATTGATTCTCTGCACACACGCACGCGCACACAGTGTGATCTTTCTAAATTTCTTGTGCTAGATTATATATCGTGATCTTACTAAATTACCTGTGCTTCGTGAGTGTAAGGTATTTTCAATTATTATTCTACATTTGATATCAATGGGATCAGCTAGTATTACGTACTATACAACCTAAAGCACTACACAACAGAGGTTTAGGGTTAAAATCCTGACACAATTCCCAACAAGTATTCAGAAATCAGAATGTTAAGAATAATTGGATTTGAGTCTGTCTCTGGTTTATGCATGAGAATACATTTCATGTGAAGTGAGGAATGGACTTCATGGCTGCTATGTAGAGCAGGTAGAGAAACAGGAGCAAGGAAATTCTCTCTTAGCACTGAATTCAGTCTAATGTTGGCTTTAAGAGGATTTTTACTTCCCCGTTTCTAGTACATCAGATGTACATGGGGGGATGAGGGGGAACATCTAAATTAAGAAACTAAGACCATGTCTACACTACCACTTATGTCAGCAAAACGTATGTCACTCTGGGGTGTGAAAAAACCCACACACCTCAGCGACATATGTTTCACCGGCCTAAGTGGTCGTGTGCACAGCTTCTCCCGCCGACATAGCTATCACCACTCATTGGGGGTGGTTTAATTCTGTCGATGGGAAAGCTCTCTCCTGTTGGCATAGATCTGTGGTGTAGCCATTCTGACAGTGGCGCAGCTGCATGGGTACAGCTGTGGTGCTGTAGGTCTCCAGTGTAGACATAGTGTAACTGTAACATGGCCTACTTTGTCCCTGTCAAATGAGATGCTAATAGCAACTCGGGCTCAGATCCGTACTCAGGGAGGACTGTAAGTGCTGCTATTTGAGGACTAGGAGAGACACTGTCTGAGCAAAGGCTGGTCTGCCGGTCTGGGTAAGAAACCCCAACCTGGGCACTACTGACGTTAGTCATACTTTCTTCTGGACCCAAGAGAAAGGTCTTTAAAAGAGGCTGACCCTGGGATTTTTGTGCTGAATGGCATCAGAAGCTTGCACTAAATTCTCTATCAATAGTAGAGTTCCTTTGACTCAAGGGAGAGGGGAGGAAAACTAACTTACCATGAGAATTTTATCCATGTAGAATTCTCTACCAGGGCTTCCATCGTTGTATTTTGTATCAATGGCAAAACATAAGAAGAGGACATCCACGACCATTTCATAAATTGACAGGAAGCAGTGAGCAACCAGGAAAGCAAAGAGGCAGACGATGATGAGAGGCAACACCCACACGGTGTAATCCCTCTGGTAGTTCAGCAACATAACCCCCGCCAAGCCCGTGCTGCAAACAATCAGTACCTGAAGCAAAGAAAACAGAAAGACAAGAATGATTGCAGAAGCCGTTGGATTATTTTTCATGTACGTGAGCACACACTTTAGTCTCACAGGTATAGGAGAACTGGATGCTACAATGTCACTGATTCCACCACAAGACACTAAATGCTACTAAAACCCCACATGCTGCTGGATCCAGCCAGAGCTGTTTTCAATGCTGTGCCTGCACAGAGAAGAATACCATCTCTTCAAAGCCCCAAAGCTAATTCACATAAATAAATACAAACCTGCCACTCACCCATTGTTCCAGGGGAAAAAAAAAAAAAAGATACTATAGTAAGACAGAACCTTACTCTGTTGTGTTGTCGGTTTATTCAAATTATAAACTCCTCGGGTCAGGAATCAGTTCTAGGTCTGTACTTTGTACACAATATAAAAATTAATATAACCAGATCCACCAATTAATATGCTTTATAATAATTTTGCTTGCAGACACACACTTAGACAAAATATCCCTTCAGCTTGTTCCAGTCCCTCCTATTTGCAACAGGAAGGCTGCTAAGAATTACCTTGTGTACTAGGTCCCCACTGTAAACTAAGCATTATTTCTAACTCTGATTTTAACAGCGCAAGGCATTTCTACATATCTTTCAGGTAGTTTCCCAAAAATTAGCATGAGTGGCCCTAAGAAATGTCATACTAGGTGTCAATGTAGTTTTTATGAACAATACACCATGTCTCTGCATTTAAAAATCAAACACTGCAAAATAGGTCAGTTTCCACTGTATTATTCAGATATTGAATTAGGCTGAAAGAAGAGCTGGGTTGGCCAGGCAGCAGCATAGTGCTAACACTGTTGTTTGGTAGTTTGCACCACTTATTTAAGCATTACTGCCACCCTTCAGTTCATCCAATGATGTGAAAGCCATTTTTTCATGGAGACATTTCCTGGAATGTTAGACTACTCCAGAGAACTGCAGTGTTCACTTCAATACCCCCAAGGCACCTGTATCTTCATTATGTGCTCATTCCCATCACTCTGTATTGATTAGTTTATTTACTGGATTAGAAAACCACACAGAGTTCAGCCCACTGTAATCTGATTTATTACACGGAGAGACGTGTACAGAGGATAGACAGTTCATTCCATGAAGGGCCCCAATGCTGACGGGTACTTGTGGGGCTACAGCTGATGCAGTGGGACTAGCATTTAGCAGGTTAGTAAATAAGAACACAAAAAGTCAGCCCAGGTCTAACAGTAACTTACTGGGTTCTGGTTTTTCCTAAAGAAATAGAAAACTGAGCTGCAACAACAGTGCTTAGTAATCTTTCTACCCTGGAATATACTTGGTCCCAACTTTTTCCTCTTTACTCCCACTTGGGCAACTCCCAGCTGCCAATACAAGGTCCTGCTGCCTCCCATTCCACCCCTACTACGAGGGCTGGTGGAAAATATATGAACTTCTTTCTGAAGGAAAATTGAGGGTTTGATTATAGAAGTTGTTAGGGGAAATGTCTGCTTTCCTTACATTTTAGGTTTTTCATTGGAAAACCAAAAACTCCTGGCCAGACTTTTTTCAGCTTTCAGTTGCCAAAGGAACCAAAAGCCAGAATATTTTTGATGACAAGAAATTGGAATTTTCAGCTGAACCCCGGCAACGTGCACTTTCTGACCTGTCTCACTCACCACCATCCAGAGGTTCTTTTACAGTCCCCTTTCCTGCTCAATTCCTTCTAAACCATGTTCCTGAGCAGAAGCAGCAGGATGGGATGGGTCACAGCAGTAGGCAGTGGGAAAACAAGCGCTCAGAGGCACATTGTAGCTGGAGTGCAAGCACAGGGAAGGTTTCTGAGAGCAAGCAGACTTGTTCCAGGTCTGTAACAGTACACCCCTTCGGCATACCTTTCCCAGGAATAGCATGAAGTCTCCCACTGTGTTTATGGCAGCCACTCGCAGAGCATTCTCCACTAGAATGACGAAGGCATCCTTTGCTGAGGTGCAGAAGTTGGTGCTGTTGATAGCTGTGGCTGTATATGCATTCTGGAGGAAAGCAAAATGAAGAATTAGTCACAGACACTCTGTCCCCTTTCCTTCAACATTCCCCACAGCTCATGTTCCCAATATCTACCTACCTACCAAGAAATCATCTGTTATGGCAACAAGACTTTCTCCTCCCATCCCCTTTCACAACAGAAAGCACAATGTCATGAGACACTTGATTTAATAAGAGATCTTTAAAGGTACAAATCTAATCAAGAAATAATGAGGACTCAGTAACATGACACTCACTTTCAAGACAATCAGCCCCATCCCAGAATTAGGGAGGAAAGGAACTGTGTAATGAAAAATCCCGTCCGTGCTCACTGCTGATTTCATACACCAAAAAGGCAAGGGTTTGTGCTGGATCTTGAGACAGTCACTGCTCACCTTGAAGCTGCTAAACCAAGTCCCCCCAGCGGAGTGGTTGAATCAATAGACAGAGAACAATATCGGAGGGAATAACCATTTTTCCACCTGCCTTGCTTATTCTTGCCACATATATATCAGTTTCACACCAAAATGCTAATGGAAAAAGAATTTAGAATCTCTCTGCAGGAATAGGAGGTGAGCAACGACATTACTACCATGATAAGCAGCTGGACAAAAATCTCTCTCTCTCAGGACATACAATAGTTTGAGGGTCATGTGTTTCAGAGAAGTTGCTTTCTAGATGTTGAAAAAGAAAGCATTTCTAGTTCTGTCCAGCATCACTGAATACGTAAGTCAAGGGTAACAAAGACAATTTCCAATAATTACACACTTTACTAATGATCTTCATCAAGACAATTCAAAAACAAGGCCAGCTGAGGGCAGGCCAGGACTATGCCCAGGCTAGAACTTTATGGGATGCTGTAAGGTTTTGTCTGTTAGTTTCATCACCACTCTGAAAACCAAGCTTCGAATAAGGCAGCTTCCAAAAACATATCTTGTGGTTCTACAAGGAGTACAAGTTCTGTATGGCTTTAATCTGACTCACTGGGAGCGTGTGAACCCAGATACCTTTGTGAGCGAGCTCAATTGTGTAGGTTTATGAAATCAGAGATGGAGGAGCTCCATTATACAAAATGTTTGTCTCAAATATGAGAAACAAACTGAACAATAGTAAAAGAGAAATCTATATTAACAGATTACAGCACAGCTCTCCCACAAGGAAACAGATACGACTAAACCACCCATCACAATTCACAGTCCTTTCCCTTCTTTAGAGAATGTCACACCGAAGCTGGGAGGTACATTTCTCCGCTCAGGTCCACGGACCCGTGGCAGCTCTGCTCAAGCTAGCACGCTAACAATAGCAGCGCGGCAGCTGAGGTGGCACCTTGGGCAGCCACCCGCGGACGTACTTAGGGTCTCAGACATGGTTAGACTCTGGCACTAGCCCAACCTGCCGTAACTACCCTGCTATTTTTAGCACACTAGTCAAGCAGAACTAGTGTGTATATATCTACCTGAGATGGGAACGCACCTCCCATCTGCTGTGTAGACATAGCCTTAAAAGAAAAGAGTGACTTAAATGAAATAAAGACTTCAAGGTACAGAGAATCCTCCGGGGCACGGGTCACTTGCTGGAGGATTCTCTGTACCTTGAAGTCTTTAAACTATGATTTGAGGACTTCAATAGCTCAGACACAGGTTAGGGGTTTGATACAGGAGTGGGTGGGTGAGATTCTGTGGCCTGCGTTGTGCAGGAGGTCAGACTAGATGATCATAATGGTCCCTTCTGACCTTAAAGTCTATGATTCTAAATACATTTTCTCAAATATGTGATGCTTAAATATTAAAAAGGAGAAAAGCTCCACACTCTGTTACCATATATACACTTTCAATCTTAAATGTACCTGAGGAAAGTGGGTGCTGGGAGGGTTGTATTCAACCATTAAAATCTAATGCTATATTGCTTAGACACAATTAGTCATTTTTAAAGGACAAAATGTCTTTTCCAGAAAGAGGAATTGGGACAATTTTTCACACTGGCGCTGTAAATGAGGACTAATGTAATGAGCCTCAGTGAGATCACAATGTACTTTAATTTCAGTAATGGGGACATGACTGAAGTACATAGGTTCAATCAAGTTCCAAAGTACAATTTAACATGTGTCAACTTAAGGAAAAAATTACCCCATCTTCTGGTTTCAGACTAGCCTTCCTCAATCACTAGCCTTCCTTTATATAAAAAGTCAAAATATATAAAATCTTACCTGATTTAAGTAAGTCAGGCACTTTTCTAGACACCAAAGGCAGCAGATGCAAGCTTTCAGCATACATCGAGCACAGGCATTTTCCTAGCATGGCAACAGGGGGGGAAAAAAACCAAGTACATTAAAAAAAACCCCAAAGGACAAAGAACATGAACGACCATTACATTCAAATGCATGGGCTATACTTTAAGAGCTGAATATTCTGAAATCAGCCCTTAAGTTTCGCGCGTGCACACACACACACACACACTTACTTTTTTGGTCAAAATTTAGGATCAAATTTCAAGCATTTGGAACCCAGTATTTTAATAAGAAGTAGGTTTCCCTTACTTTTCCTTTGAGTTGGGAATGAATATACATAAGGATCATTCGTGGAATCTTCACTAATGTGATAATGAAAGAACCTTTTGCCACTGTTCCTAGGTGGTAACAGACAAGACGATTTACTGATGCCAGAATAGGAGTAAATGGCAGATTCCTTTTCTCCCTGTGGAAAATCATCAGAGAAATAAAATAAAGCAGTATCATCAATATGGACTTTAGGTGAGAAAAACCAGCTACAGACAAATTCTGACTGAGTTCACAGGTGAAAAGCAATTTGGTGGTCTCATTCTAGTCTTCAGTGGACATTGCTGAGTCATTGAGAAGCAGGGTCCGTAACAGTATTAGCTCTAATGTAATAGCAGGAAAAGGATGAGTCTGTGAGGGGACACTTGCCTGCACTATAGTTATACCTAACCAATCAATTTTTTAAGCTCTACACTTCTATGAATGTCTAATTCAAACATTTTTAAGTCTTTCCCTCCTCTCCCCCAAATTTATTTTAGGATTTTCCCTATTTTATATATTGGAAAAAGCATATATACATTCATTACACAAAAGCTGTTTTCAGACCATTTGTATTTCTGAATATACATATCCACACAGCCAGGGAATCAAGTATTAAGTATTAAAACAAAATACAGTGCTGTAACAAAGTATTTATAAGGATGTATTTATAAGGGGAAATAGGGATTTATTTATAAGAGCTGAATGCACAGTCTTCTGATACAGCTTTTAAGAAATGTATTCTTATCATTCGTATTTCTCTAAAGCAAACCATCACTATTTCCCTCTCTACAGCAGCTTCATTCAGCATTTAATGAAAGAGCGCTCAATAAGTATTAAAAAAATAAACTCAGTGATAAAAGTATCATAGGATTAATGTTATTGAACTGTCAGTGTTCCAGTAATAAAATACCTCCCCTGAATTTAGGGAAACCTATTCTTAAGGGTGGTTTCACTTGAAAAATATAAAAAAGTGGCACCTTCTAATTCCACAGACCTGCTCCCTCCATGTACTGATTCATGCTGACTTCAGTGAGGAAAAAATATTTTTACAACTTTTGGCTCCTATTAGCATTCTGAAGTCAGTTTTCAGTGAGCTAGATTCTATTTCTTCTTGCAAAAAACAGTTTACCTAGTTCCAACCAGTTATACCTGTGCAAATGGAAGGCGGCAATTGGCTTATACAAGTGTAACTGAGGGCCTAATCTGGCCAGAAGAACCTTATGGCTAGGCTTGGAAGCATTACATTTTTACCAGTAGATATTGATAAATGTCAATTTCACCACAAGCACACACATACACACATACTAGCAGAGTAAGAAAAATGCTGCTTGAGTTTGATTTAAGGATGTTTGCTTTGTATATTTTGACAAGAGGATGTTGACAACTTGTGTTTTAACAGTTATAAAAACTTTAACTTTCTGATTTTCATTGTCTACTGTCGTTAAATAATTCTGACCTTTCCCCTTCATTCCCCTCAACTGTCAAAATTTAAATAAAGATTGAATAAATGCTTGAAATGAACATTGATATTATCCATCAAAATAATTAAAAAAAAAAAACGAATTCTGCCGAGCCTACTTATGACTGGTAGCATTGCATGAAATGCAAAGAGCCCATCTTGGCTTTCAGAGCCCTAGGTGAGAGTGCAGGGCTAGCAGTTAAACAAAAATCTTCCTATATGGAAATTATGTACATTGATCTAGAAATCATTAACAACGTGGAACCCCAGTATACCATTTTCACAGTCACTTTTCAGACTAGAACCACACTTTAATATGCAAGAAAGCAAAGTACACCTCTACCCCGATATAACGCTGTCCTTGGGAGCCAAAAATTCTTACCGTGTTATAGGTGAAACTGCGTTATATCGAACTTGCTTTGATCTGCCTGAGCGCGCAGCCCCACCCCCCCGGAGCGCTGCTTGACCGCGTTACATCCGAATTGGTGTTCTATCGGGTCACTTTCTATCGGGGTAGAGGTGTGGTAGAGGGAAATGGATATTTAATAACTCAAGGTTCCCATTAAGGGATGATGGATAGGGAGCAGGTAAGAGCAAACTCATTTACCTTCTGGTAAAATACAGTAAATAAACTCACAGATGTTGGAGATGCAAAAGATCTCTTAAATCATCTAGCCCAGCAACATGCTGTGGCAAGACTATTCCTACCTACGGTGTATTTCCTAGTTATGTACAATTTGTAAAAGCAGCACAGCAGGGATATCAATGAAAATAAATTACTGTAAGGTATCTTTCATATGAGAGAACATTTAAACCAAGGCCTTGCTCTGCTCGGACACTGATGACCCTATGGCAATTTTAATAAGGCATAAGGGCTTTGTCATGGGTTGACATTTTCCTCCCTTACTCCAACCACTCTTGCTGTACATCACGGCTGATGCCCTCTGCTTCAGAAGTAGCTGCATTTTTCCAGAGGTGCTGTATTTCTACTGTTTGCAAACTACTTTGAGACCATTTGGAATGGGAAGTGTAACTTAAATTATCAGATTGTTGAGCACACGAGATTTCTTTTTTTAAACAAATATATAGTGAACTATAAAATATCAGTGAGTTACATTTTGAGAAATTTCACTTTAGAAAGATATACTTTTAAAAAAAGAAGAGGCGAATAAGTTCAATAGCATCATTTCTTTCCTTAATCAAAAATGTTGCCAAGAGTTGTATGTTAGCAAAAACACTCGATATCACTTCAGTGTTGCTCACTCTCAAAAAACGATTTCAAGACTCGTGATAGAGTTTTTCTTAAAGCCTTATCTCCTAGCTCTGTGATTGAGAACCTCAGCTTCCATTTAAAAAAAATAAAAGTTTCTAGTCCTTATTGTGGTAGAAAAAAAGCTTAAAAACATGATCTCTGGGCACCTAGAGACTTAAAAAAAATTTAAAAAGCTCAGATTTATTTATTTTTAATTCTCATTATTTTTTAACACTGCAATACTACCAATTAGGAGTTATCCTAAGGATATGGGATGCATCCCTCTCTTGTACTTGAGATACATGTGCATTAGCTGATAGGAGTATAGCATGATTTGCAAATTAGGACTCATGCACAGTGATGGTACATGGAGATTTAATACATATATTTTGCTTCACTTGAACATTAGTATATAATCTGAATTCATATGAAAATGATGGCTCTAATGGGACTTTATGTAATCTTAGGAAACAGACAAACGAGTGTGTGAAAAGAATTAAAGGACTGTATTTTTCAGTTAAGTAATCCCAGTCAATTAGCGCCAATCATCTTTTAAGTTAAATGGAGCTTATCAGCTTTATTACTGAAAAGAGATAAATGTCAAAGTGCTTTTTACTTTTTTTAAAAAAATGAATCATCTAGGTCTTCATTGTGTATATGGGACTTAGGGGCAAACAAGACTGTGGTGCTTAACATCTTCAAATTGCACATAACCAGCTAAACGCACTATTTATTTTAGAAGTTTGCTTTTGCTTTTCTGCTTCCAGGCAGAACACAGCTGCTCATTTCACCACAAGCTCTGGCCCCAGTTATTTTTGATGATTCAGTTACTAGGTCTCTTAAGAAAAAGCTGTCTGAAAAGTTCTCACCTTGTGAAATAGTATGTCACAACAGCCCCAGCTACCGTCATCTGTTGACATGCTAGAATAAATTCACTGATCCAGATCAGCCCTACCATATGGTACCACCACATGTATCGTAGAGGGCCCAAAACCCGGAATTCCACAACCCCTTGTTCGTTTAGGACAGGGCTACCTAGGAACAAATCAGAGAAAGAAGGCAGATAGCTAATATCAACTTAGAAAGAAAGAATCGTTTGTAATTCAGCTAATAACTCTCAATCATTTAAAGAGTGACAGCTCTGTCTCCTAATAAAGTGTTAACATCAGTGTAGCTGGACAGTTGATAATGGAGATAATATTGCTGTGTCAGCCTGCAAAAATATTAATTACTGTTAAAAATTATGCAGAGAAAGGATTTTAAAATTCTCCAGAGCACACGCAACATCCAACTTAAAAAAAAAAAAAAATTTTTTACTATGTGGGAAATTTGAAAAAAAAAAAAAAAATGAAGCAGAATGATTTCTTATTCCAAAATGTAATGGAAGGAAACCTAAGTCATTCTGAATTTTCTGCCACCCTCCCTTCATATCCATAGTTTGCAAAAATTGCAGAAATTTATTTAAAGATCATAATTTGTATTTTTTAGTTAGGATCAAACAACATTAATGGTGACCTCTATTTCTTGATGGTGCAAGTGTTTGTGTGTGTGTTTTGTCTATATTTGAATAACAGAATCTATTTGCTAGAATATTAGCAGCGTTTGAGAAGAGAAGATTTTTCCCAAAGAATTTTATACATATTTTAAAACCCAATAGACTTGTCTGATCCAAGTAGCACTTTCACATAAGTTCACTGACATTGTGTCAGGATTTCCTCAGGCAATGGATGCTCTACTTCAAAAAGCATTAGCACTCACTGTGGAGGTCCATCTCACCCATCAAAATGATGTGAACAGCAGAAGAGGTTCAGGAAAACACAGAGAATAGACATAACAGGTGCATAAAACAGATCCAAATTGAAAGCCATTAGCGTTTTCACTTAGGTTTGCACTAGATCTCTTATGTGAATGGTTTCAGATTTGTATGAATCTTGGAAGTCAAACACCACTACCAAAATAATTTTGTTCTAGTGAATTACTATTTGGAAAAACAAGTTTCTTCTGACACATTTTTAGAAAAATGTTATACATTTTGGCTTTTAGTACTTTGGGAAATACTGATGTATAGTATGTATGGCCTTGTTTCTGCAAAGACGTCAATTTTCCTTAACTTTCATATGTTTTGACACTCATATGTATGTAAACTCACAGTGAATAAAATTAGGCACATGCAGGACCAGGGCTGAGGTTACCAACAATTAAAACTGAGCAAAGCTTTTTATTATTAAAGCCCAAACTTTGGCCCTGCTGATGCAATTGGGTCCATGCGGGTGCAGGGGTCTACCCGCACAGCTCAAAATGCAGAATTGGGACCTCAACCATTTTCAGGCGCAAGAAAAATATTGTGACTCATTGTTCCCCAGATAACAAACATCACATCTCATAATTCAAATTAAACTTATAGCAGTAAAACACACAAAACCAAGAACAAATTCCATTAGCTCTGTCCCTTGGTAAAAACAGGGCCCCAAAATCCCAAATCATAGAATCATAGAATATCAGGGTTGGAAGGGACCTCAGGAGGTCATCTAGTCCAACCCCCTGCTCAAAGCAGGACCAATTCCCAACTATATCATCCCAGCCAGGGCTTTGTCAAGCCAGGCCTTAAAAACCTCCAAGGAAGGAGATTCCACCACCTCCCTAGGGAACCCATTCCAGTGCTTCACCACCCTCCTAGTGAAATAGTGTTTCCTAATATCCAACCTAGACCTCCCCCACTGCAACTTGAGACCATTGCTCCTTGTTCTGTCATCTGCCACCACTGAGAACAGTCGAGCTCCATCCTCTTTGGAACCCCCCTTCCATATTTTTCCATAGTTAGGCTGAAATAGTTATATGATCTAAAAAGTGCTAAAATTACTATATTGTATTAGAGCATTTGTGAAGTAGTGAACATAACATTTCAAATGTCAAGTTCCATTAAACCCCCTTCCCCCAGATGCTTATAACTTTCTGAGAAATATACATTTCCCATTTTGAAAAGTTATTGCCACTGTTTTGTACAGAACTAACTAAAATCAGTGAAACTTTTGGGCCCCAATCCTACAAACTCCTCTATTCAGGCAAACCCTTGCACCTCTGCTGAGCCCCAGCAATGTCTATGGGGCTCAGGTAAACCTCTAGGCCTTTATCTTGAAACTGGGTGTGTAAAGTCCTCATTACTGCCGAGCATGTCCCCTCCTAAGGCTATGTCTACACTTAAAATGCTACAGCGGCACAGCTGTAGCACTTCAGTGTAGATACTTCCTACAGCGATTTCTGTAGTCAATTCACCTCCCTGAGAGGCAGTAGGTAAGTCGATGGAAGCGCTGTCTACACAAGGACTTAGGTTGGCTTAATTATGTCACTCAGGCATGTGGATTTTTCACCCCCCAAGCAAGGTAGCTGGGTGGATCTAACTGTCTGGTCTACACTAGCCCTAAGACCGTCACAAACAACAGAAAATTGGCTACTGTGCATTTGCGTTTTGAGCGACACTCTGTGCATGCACGCGTCCTTTTAGAAATGTGCATTTATCAATTTAAGTAGTGGCTAAATTGCTTGTGCTGCCTTAAGTCCTTAGAGGAGCGTCACTGGGTTTTTTAACCCTTTGCTCTACACTGAAAAGGAGGAAAATTAAATGCAAAAAACTGTTAATGTAATGTTACTGTCATAGGAGATATATTAAAAAAGTCAAGAAATGCAGAGTTATGGCCCCTACAATAATATTAGCATATTCACATTGCATGTCTCTAGTATTTTCTAGTCCTTTTATTTTTGTTAAAGAGATTACATATCTGTTGAATATTATGGCAAGTGGCTATATTAATATTTCTGCAGGAGGATACCATTAACTTGAAAATTACATTTATCTGCATGCGATTGTTATAAGTAACCCCTAAGATCACCATAACAGAAAGACGGCAGAATACTTTTCCTCTATTATTCTGTTTGTTTCGTTTGTGTATTTGACAGCACTTTATCAGGTTGCTGATGTTGCACCAGGCCCTGCTGGGGACTGTTTACTAGTAACAGCTGCAGCAGAGCTGAAAATGAATAGATTGCAAGCAGCAGGCGGCTGGTTGTGTGCACAGAGAAGGGGAAGAAGGACCAGGGACAGACCTGAGCATGGCTGGTGGTGTTTCTCTCAGATCCAGCCAAAATACCCTCTCAACACAGAAAGGAACAGAAATAACACTTCTGAATATTTTAAATAATGGTTTAAATTGCAGGACATTATTTCAAAAGATGTGCTGAGTTTAATTTTTGAAGATAAAACCAGATTGATGGGTTCCTTTGAAGTTGTACATTTCCTGACTTTTAAAAAAATGTATGTCTTTACTGATGTATTGACATGCTTTTTTTGCATTTAATTTCTGTAACTCTGCAAAACAATGAGAGCCAAAAATGAGACACTATCCAGTCTGAAAGCTAGCCTAACAGGATAGCTAAGTATTCCTCTGGCATGGGGAAATCTGAGAGTGGCATAAAGCTGGTATCATAAACTCTCCACCTTCCTTTCCTAGGGCCCCCGCTGTATATGGAATATGCCATAGCCAGAACACACTGTGTTCAAACAGGTCCCAGCTAGCATGACAGTCTCTTGGAGACATAGTGCTTGCATATGTTACAGCAGCCCTGCGGCTGCTCTTCCTCACATCAAACAGGGGCAAAATAATGGTAGAAAGCCACTTCTAGGGCACCAAACAATGGGTAACTTCACACCTGATGATGAATACAGATGTGCACAAGAACACAGTATTAAAGTACTCTCTGTGCTCATTCAAAGTCAAAGGGATATATCAGAGCACAGCAATTCTTATTTTCAAATTTTAATTACATCTAAAGTCTGTACAAGAAAGTACTAGTGTTTACTTAAAAGAAGCCATGTGCCCACATACCTGTAGTGCCAAGGAAAAGCAGGACCATGATCCAGTAGCTCCAAAACAGGATGAGGGCAAAGAAAGTCCAAAAGGGCTGGAAGACTAGCAGCGGCAGGTGAATGAAAACTTTGCCAGCCACGTGGAACAAGGCAATGGTGAGAGCTACTCGCTTGCGCATAATTAACATTATCAAGAACAAGATAACCTGAGGAGAGAAGTTTCCAACGGACATTTTAGGTGATGAAAAGCAGACCATCAGGTGCAGTAAACAACACAGGATCTTCAAGTAGAGCAAACGAATCACACTTCCAACAGTTGGTGTGAGCCCTGCACGTTTACACGGCTCAACCCTGCATCAAGTATTTCGAGATTGATTTATCAACGCAAACCACTTTTAGTGACTCCTGCTACCTTTTAAATACTTTTTTGAACTGACACTCAGACTGACACGACTGCAGACCAAATTCTATCACTCAACTGCATTGTGCAACCAAGTAAAAGCAATGGGATTGCACAGGTGTAGCTGAGGGCAGAATTTGCCCTATATTTTGAAACAGAACCTGGAGAACTTGTCAGATAAGTTTATAAAAAGGTTTAATTACAGTGCATGCCTGTATCAAGTATTATTAGCTAAAATGAAATTATGAGGTAGCATCTCAGCATTGCATGTTTGATTTATCTGACAAACAGGATCCAAGTGCAAGTGAACATACAGATTAAGGGTCCAATCCTGAAGCTGCTCTGTGCATGGAAGTCCCAGGTGATTTCTGAGCGTGGCCCAGACCAGCTGTGGGTTCAGGCCCTACAATCTATTCTTCTGATGTCAGGGGAGTGTGTGTGTCTACCAGAACAGTGCCTAATAGTAGAAAGTGCAGCAACAAACAGAGAGGGAGATTGTTTCTGGAGCACTTTCAATTTTTCATGCACATATTACAAAACCTGCATTGACAAGCCAAAGAACATGGCAAGAATGACAGAAAAAGGGAATACAATTTTGTCAGTGACAAAGCACTTACCGTGAAGACAGTAGCTGAAATGGCATAGACCAAGAGGGCCTGAAGATTGTCTTTGGCTATTTGAAGCTGATCAGCAGTAAGAGTTTCATTGACAAACTTTGTTTGCTTAGCATACAGCCACCACAGTACTCCTGTGCCTCCTATGTTTTGAATTAAAGACAGGACAAATACTATATTTCCCTCTACAGAACAGACACAAAGAATGGAATCGGTCAAACACAGCACAGTCTAAACTGATAGAAAATATCCAAGTGGGCTGATGCTATTCTGAAAGGAAGGATTTTAAAGGGGGAGTGCTCTGGCTCAAGCAGGTGCTCTCCCTGCACTGCTCCTACCCTGCTAGGAGCATCTGAAAATCATGCAGTCCCTTGGATCAGTACTCCTCATTTCATGTGTTTTAGAGAGAACAGGGTGAAGCCACTAGTCAGGGGAGGCATAGTAAGGACAGATACTGCTCCCATATGACAGGCATTAGAGGACTGGAAGGGGGTAGGGAACAGATGATGATGTGGTGGGAGGTGTATGGGAAATTAAAATGGAAGAACTGAGTGAGGGAGCCCCAGAGAGGATGTAGAGAAACAAGAAGAGCAAAGAAAGGTGAATAAGAAGTGAAAGGGTAAACACTTCAGAGAGAAGTGCCACCAGGAAAGAGGAAAGGAAACAACCAAGAGACAGCGAGAGAGAGAGGAAAGGGGAGAAAATCCATGATACCAGAAACAGCACCTCAAATAAATCACAGATAGGTGTTCCTGCCTCAAGAAGAGCTGATGCAGGCACTGGAAGTGCAGGAGTGATAGGGAAGAGTCAGCTCACCTCACTTGAGATGGGAAAATGAAAAATAAAAATAAAAGGCTAAGGAGAAGAGAGGGAAGTGTCTCCCATTAAACTCCCTGGGGGAAATCCCAGCCATACTGAAGTCAAGGGGAGAGGCAAAACTCCCATTGATTTTAATAGGGTCAGGATTTCACTCTCTGGCTCTAGCCATTTTTCCAAGACAGAACCGTCCCTTTGATCTGGGATTCCATACCTCCAATGAATTAACCTTTCTCTTTTGATATTTCTCTCTCCAATTCTCCTCTCCTTACCTCAAGGTTTGAGACTCAGCTGCAGTGTGCCTATCTAAAGTGCCAAAATCTTAGCTGATTGATTCTACTCATTTCAAAAGATAGGTGTGGGACTCAGGACATTCCAGATTTGCCACCGACCATATGGGACTTTCAAAAACATGAACTGATGTAAACAAAGCAGCGTGTCTCACAAAACACAACTTTTAAGGTCTTCACACTTGGTGCGGTTTTTCAGCATGTAATAAGATGTCAGTGGGGCAGTTCAGAAAAGCTAAGTGATCTTGGCCCACTGAAATTTTTCTAACTCTTGCAGGTCATGGGACCTTAAATCATGGCTATCACCGAATTTAACTTCCCCCACATAACCCAATATTTTGGCTGCATTATTAAAGATCAACAATATAAAACTTCAGTTCCACAAAATTTAAAGTTAATGGAGTAGATTAAAGCTGCCAGAAAGCAGCCTGAATGGGACAGCTGGGAATTCACATTACGTAGAGGAATCTCTGGAATTTTAAAGCCAGTGTGTCTAATTCATCCCACAGCTTCAGGCTACTGCTACTTGCTCTGGGGGCCTAACTAGCCCCCTGCTCCCCCAGTAGTCCCCAGGATTGGAGGAGGTATGCAATGAGGAGGAAAAGTGATGGAAAACCACCCATGTTCCCCTCTGCTTAAATGTATTGAGCAGAGCTCAGGCACCCCTAAGGATCTCGCCTAAATGTTAATGGGGCTGCTCTGCCCCACAGGGCTCTATACTGCAGTGTAAGGATTCTAGATAGATTCCTGGTGTCATTCTCCAGGTTGTCATGGCGGTGTGCGTACTCATTCACCTAGCAGGAGGTGCAGCAATTGTCTGGCTGGGTAAGGAGCAGCAATGACTCAATCTAATTCAGTCCTCCTTAGCCAGAAAAATAGCAGTTTCCCCATGGAACCCGGAGACAGGTCAATATAAAGCAGGAAAGAAGAAGTGGCTCTGAGTAGGATGCTGACGAACCTTGCGATTGGGGGGGGGGAGAGATCAGAACTTGGCTCTCAGAAACAAGGAAACGAACAAGACTTACCAAGTGATCCCAAAACGACAAGAATTGTTAAGATCCAAACCAGTACTCTTGAAATGTACCTGATTATCACCATCAAAATCATGGACAGCACTGCAGAAGAGAGAAATATAATAAGCAGAGCAATTATTTCAGACAGGAACACGCTACAAAGGTGTTGCTTTTCACGAGCAAGGGGGAGGAAGTTCAATTGAACTCACTACACTAAAGATAACTGCATATTAATAGAATCTTTTATAAAAGGAATTTTTCCCCCCTATGGCTTTCAAACTTATTACACAAATACACAAGGAAAGTCAGGTAGCCTCTACAATTCCTGCTTCTGCTAAATAAAAAGAGCATGTGTGCATTTACATAGTACACTATATATAAAACATAGCCACACAGATGTATTCAGACAGTGACAGAACAAACAAGAGGACATGACAGAAGTGTGAGTTTAATATCATGAGTTGGGAAAACACTGCACAACTCTGAGCAGCAGAGGAGAACTTGCATGCAAACATACATGCTAAACAAGTGCAGATATTGTGATGTATGTAATTTAAGATGTCATGTTTGTTACAAGGAAAAAATTACTGCTTTGTGCTTTATCTTTATTATTCACATTGGGTACTTTAATGAGTTTTATTGATTCTGCAATAATTTTTTACTTGCAATTTTCACATTTCCTCCTCCAATCTTTATTATTTTCCCATTTCTCATCTCTTAAATCCCCGTTTTTGTGCACTTGGGATTATGGCACCATATGCAACATGCCACTTCAAAGTTCATCCGTTTGGACTGGTGCATAAATATTTCTGCATCTGTTTCCAGAGTGCACCTATAATTTGGGAAGCTAACTCCCTCACAGGGAGCCAGCATGGGCACTGTATTAGTCCCACCAACATACAGGTACAGCATGCTAAAAATCCTCCTTAAATTGTCACTCACTAACATGTATTGTGTGTGTACTAGCTACATTTTGAAGTGAAAGGCATTGGGGTCTTCTTTGTGAACTAAACAATCTGACATTCTGATTTTTTTTCATTAAAGGAGCATAAAAAGTGATCTGAAAGCAATCACATTTTTTTATCCCCCTTTAACCTAAAGGACTACATTAATTTTATATAAAATTTTGCAATAAATATGTACAATAAAATCTGGCACTCATCCAACTATAGTGTTGCTAATAGACAGAGCCCTATCAAATTCACGGCCATGAAAAATGCACCATGGACCATGAAATCTGATCTCCCGCCATGAAATCTGGTCTTTTGTGTGCTTTTATCCTATACTATACAGATTTCATGGTGGAGACCATGGTTTCTCAAATTGGGGGTCTTGACCCAAAAGGGAGTTGCAAGGGGGTTGCAGGGTTATTTTACGGGGGTCGCGGTATTGCCACCCGTACTTCTGCGATGCTGCCTTCAGAGTTGGGTGGCCGGAGAGTGGAGGCTGCTGACTGAGGGCCCAGCTCTGCAGGCAGCAGCGCAGAAGTAAGGGTGGCAATACCATACCATGCCATCCTTATTTCTGCGCTGCTGCTGGTGGCTGCTCTGCCTGCAGAAATGGGCTCCTAACCAGCAGTCACCGCTCTCCAGCTGCCCGGCTCTGAAGGCAGCACCATCGCTAGCAGCAGTGCAGAAGTGGGGGGAGCAGTACTGCATCCCCTCCCCCTTACAATAACCTTGCGACCCTCCCCCACCCCCAACTTCTTTTTGGGTCAGGACCCTACAATTACAATGCTGTGAAATTCCAGATTTAAATAGCTGAAATCATGAAATTTACTATTTTTAAAATCCTATGACCGTGAAATTGACCAAAATAGACCATGAATTTGTTAGGGCCCTACTAATAAAGCTACAACTTTGCAAATTCTTAATTTTCTTGTTACTTTTAGGTCAAATTATTGCAGGTCCATTATTATTACCATGGAGTGCAATGGAAGAAAAAGTTCTGTGGGTTTCTTTGCAGCTGGTTTCAAGAAGTGATTTTGCGTTTTATTTTTTTTCCAGTCAAGATCTAGCTCTCTCTACTACAGAGACAGATTGGTTATAGCAGAGTCTTGCTGCTATAGCCTTTGTGGCACCCTGTAGTCAGTCAGTCATTTCTTTTTCTTTAACCACACACTCTTGACAGATGGCTGTAACAGCAGGGGTTGGGTTTTTTTTATAGGTTAAGGGCCTCATACTAAGAATCCAATGAAGTCAGCTGATCAGAAATGTAATAAATTTGGATGCACACGATTTTACCTTCATTTATAGGGTCTGTTTAAAACAATCATTTCACTTTGGTGTGAGATCAGCGATCAACAAGAAACCTAAGGCCCAGAATTGGGAATTTCCCAGCTTTTAGTAACACATTTGCAACAACATTTGCATTCATAAAAACCAAGGTTAGGAGTTTCAAAGGAGCCAAACCCAATTGCACCTAACTTCCTTTCGCTCCTTTGAAAATCCCAGCCAAATAGCTAAGCCATACACACCAAAAGAAGCCTAAGCCCCAGGTTTATGAGAGTATAATGCCATGCATCGCTCTCATTTTTAGGAGGAGGTGCAGGGAGTGGGCAAAATGATGAGTGGAAGGGCCAGATGAACATTATAAAGTACAGCTGCCTCTGGTTGACTTAAACAGCTGTGGCAAGAGCACTGAAGAACGTCCAACCCCTCCCACCCATCTTAAATAAAAACTGAATGTGCATGTATACTTCTTTCGAAACACTTATTTGGCTACTGAATAAAAAGCATTTGAACAGTTTCCTGAGGGCTTATTATGGTATATGTTTTATGTTCATGTTGTGGCTAGAGGATGTTAAAAGTCTCCTATCGCAGTACTATGAAACAGCTAATAATGAGAAAAACAATTACCTAGTGATAACAAGCAAAGTCCCATTATAATCTCTTTGCTGGTCATAACTCCACTAATCAGCCTGTGTAAGACACTACTGTCACTGACAAAGGTGATCAGGGCCTCTGCAAACTTGGCATAGCAGGAAATGTTCACAGGAGCACAGCGATGGAAGAATGGAATAGGTGCACTGGTGACACAAGAAAAAAAAAATCAGAAAAAAAATTACTCCTACTTAATATAAATGCCACATCAACACACAAATGAAAGGTGAATTGATGCAATACTCTCCACCTTTATAACACCATAACAAGGAGCTGTGAGTTTAATGCAGAGGTGCTGCTATAATGACAATGGTCACAATGAGGAGTGATGCAATTTTTACAAGTATTTCTGTAAAGAAGGCAGCATGCATATTCCAACAGGATATTACCCTCCGCCTCTCAAAGGAGTATTTTCTTATTTCAGCTTAAACATCTGTCATTCAAGTGTCATGTGGTACACCAGCTCAAATAATGCCCTTCACTGACTTCAAAATGGAATACTGACCCACTTTTGTAGCAAAAAAGTAATCCAAGAATGATTGTACTATAGTTGCAAAAATATACATTAGTCTAAAACGTCACCATTTACAACTGTTGCCAAGCAGCCATGATACAGATACTTTATTCTTTCCCTCCCTTATGCTTATTCTGGTCATAGGAGAGGAAAATTACAGTGATTACTTACATTACCTCAGCTAAATATTTAAATGTTTTATAACAAATGCAATGAAGAGGCCTGTAATTGTTTAATTATTCCTTTTACCCTGAATGGTATTGGAGTCCCTCTCAAGGGGTACTGACATTTTGCATTATACTTCTCACCCCAGTAAACAGACACTGGGATGCAGTTCACAAGCAGATAATACAGGAGAGCACAAACGTGAGACTTTATTTTCCCAATGCTGCCCACTGGGGAGTTGCATCTTCTTGTATCCTAAACTATGTTAGACTATCAAGGTTGTCTATTTTATTTTTTAATTATTCTTTTCCATTACATTTAAGACACTTTTATTAGTGATATACTCTTGCTTGTAATTGAATCCAATGAATACAATATATTTTTACATTAAATTGAAGAGTTTTCTTTTAACCTCCAGATTCTTTCCTTCCTCTCCATCAGTTCCTACTGACTTATTTTCAAGAGTTCAGTAGAACGAAGCACCAGTGCACACTATCCCTTTGGGAGTCTCCTATTTTAGTAGTGATTTTGAAGCCAGAGATTTTCTGTACCAGATACCTCTTTTTAAATTGTCAGTCTTACCAAAATTCTAACCCTCACTTCGAGTGTGTCGGGTTAGAGGAATCATCTGCTTTAAGAATATCCCCTCTATGCATTATTATTTTGGCGAGGTGGAAGAGAGGAGGGAGATAACATACTAAAAAAGCAATTGTCTAATTATTCAGTGCAGAATTGGGAGGATTTTATGATCACCCTCATAATTAGATAATTAACAGATTCCCATGCTTTTGTGAAACTGACAGGTTTTAAGTCAACTGTGCTGACTAAGTAAATGCGTTTGCAGATGCTTATACTGATACTCTGCTTTCAGTGAGTGGTAAAGCCAGCAGTTAAGCAGAATAGTTATACATTTAGTCAGAGCTGTTAAAAATCAAATTAAACCCATAGTAATGGCCTTCCCAGCTAGAGAGCAGCCTATATAGTCCCACAGCTTTTTTATAAGATGGAGCTAGTTTTGGCGTGTGTTAGCATCTTGCAGGTCTGCACAGAATGTATTTAATGAAATTTGAAAAACTTGAAATTAGAGGGCTTTGCATTTAGCTTTTAATTCGTGCACATGCTCCAATTTTTAAGAAAGCTTACAAAGTTTCACAGGCTTATACTGAAAATTAGAGCTATCATTCTGACAAAGCTCAGTTTTTATCTTGAAATGTGCAAAAAAAATCCATTTTTTACATCTTGACGAGAAAACAGACATTCTGAAAAAAAGTCATGAGAAGCAATATGACCTGGAGAAATATATACTTTTTACCTTTATCTCACAGCATTCCTGTATTAAACTGCTAATATCCCTCTTGCTTGTAGCAATTATATTGTACATATTAAGTTACCTGTTTTTATGTGTAACAGTTAAATTCAAACTGTTATAATTAATAAAAATAAGGTCAGTGGTTATTACAACCTTTCTTGAATAAATGAAACTCTTGAGAATCCAGCATGAGACCTGCTTCTGTTTCAGTGGTTCTGACTCAATGAGCATGTGATGTGATGTGTCTCGTTTAACAAAAAATGAAATAATAAATCTAGTCATAGTGACCTCTGCTATTTATAAGGCCCCTTGATTACACCTTGGTACATTACATACGTAAATGAAATTATAAGCTTCTAAGAATAATCTGCTGCTTAATCATCGTGATCAAGATCAGCAGAATCCGCCTAGTAGGGGATGATGATAAATAAATTTTAAAAAGCACAAATATGACAGTTGCATTGAAATTATATTAAGGGCCCAGTTTAACTGGATATGGACAAGGAAATGAATGCAGAGTTAAGAACAGAGTAGTTCTCTATCAGGTGGGCCTCAAAACAAGGGCGGATGTGAGATATTTAGAGTCCCCATAACTGATATATGCCAACTCATGTAGGGGAGCCTGAGCCAACAGAACGGAGCATTCTGCTGCAGTGGTATGCTCTCCTTTTCTCTCCAGTCTCAATGGAAGCTCCTCTGCCAGGACTGTGCAGAGTTGGAACAGGTAGAGGCAGGAAGGAAAGGGGAAAACTGGCTAGATTCCCTGCTCCAAAACCACCTTCATGCAATGAAACTGCTCTCTAGCACAGGGAAGAGGTTCCAGGAGGCACGGCTGGAGGGCGTGGTTATCTTTGGCAGTGCTGTGAGGAAGCCAAAGTGAGTGAGGACAGAGAGTGCCAAAGGTGAAATGTCAGAGTCCCCCAAGATCTTTAGGTTCCTCTGCAGGGCATGAGGAACACACTACCTCCGAATTGATCAACTGGGAAACTTCAGGGGACAGTTCTCAGCTGACCTAAGTTGCCATAGCTCCACTGACTTCAACGGAGCTATTCCATTGACTTAAATAGAGTGATATAATTGACACCAGAGGAGGATCTGCTTCCAGGAAGGGAACATCAGGGAGTTTTCCTCCTCAACATCCTTCTTCCTGCAGTTTATTTTATTTTTCAATCCTTCAGACCATTACATTTCTTCTCCAAAATGTGCTTGTTCACTCCAATAACTGCACTAGCACAATATCTAAAACACAATTATGTGAGGTTTCAGAGTAGCAGCCGTGTTAGTCTGTATCCGCAAAAAGAACAGGAGTACTTGTGGCACCTTAGAGACTAACAAATTTATTAGAGCATAAGCTCAATTCAAACATTGAATCTATCTCCCCTTGTAAGTATTTTCACACTTGCTTCTTATCAAACTGTCTGTACTGAGCCATCTTGATTATCACTTCAAAAGTTTTTTTTCTCTTACTTAATTGGCCTCTCAGAGTTGGTAAGACCACTCCCACCTGTTCATGCTCTCTGTATGTGTGTGTATATATATATCTCCTCAATATATGTTTCACTCTATATGCATCCGAAGAAGTGGGTTGTAGCCCACGAAAGCTTATGCTCTAATAAATTTGTTAGTCTCTAAGGTGCCACAAGTACTCCTGTTCTTTTTACAATTATGTGAGTTAAAGGCAAACTATTGGGCATTTCCTTTCATTTTCTTTGGGGGTTTAAATCAAACTTTAGGAAACTTTAAAATTTAATGAATATTTTTCTTTTTATTTTAACTTATAACTGTAGAATAAAATGGAGAAACCCTCCACTGACATAACAGCTCCTTCTGACTATTTTAAAAAGCAATTTTGCCAGGAATTTGCACTGTATTATAAAGTCTATCTGCGTGCTTGCTTATTATTGAATGACATGGGACTGTTTAGGAAGAAAAGTACATACAATTCTGGCAAAAATTAAAACTGACAAGCCATTTGAGGATGCAAAACAACACTGGAATTTTTATTTATTTTAGTTAGGTAGCGCAGCATCTATGCCTAGGTCTGTTGCATAGGCTGTAGAGCTGCAGTAAAAAAAAAAAAAAAGATTCAGAGAAAGTATGTTATTGTCAGCATTTGAGTTGCTGCTTATCATAGTCAATTTAAACTTGGATAAGTTACCGAGGTAAACAAAAGACATTTAAAACTACAGGTCCTAAAATGGATAGAACATATCCTCTCCAGGACTTTTCTCTGTTTTTCCTTTGCCAACACTCATGTCCATGCAGAGAATGTATGGTCTGACCCTGAACAGATATAATCCGACTGAGGTTGTTTATGAAGTAAGAATTATGCCTGGTCACAACTGTTTGCATTGTCAAGCCCCTTCAATTTCAGCTAAAACACAGAAGCCCAAAGCCACAAACACCGCTGTAGAACTCTCGTTAAAGACAGTGGGACCACTCACAGAAGTGTTTGCAGGACTGAGCCCTAAAATAATCGCATTGCTGAACAACTCAAAATTTGCTGTATAGCTGAAGTGCTGACTGCCCCTGTACTTCTGGGCAGCACTCTAATCTTCCAACATACAGCTGGGCTCCCAATGCCAGCAGCATCCTCTTTGTTACAATCACTACCATAGACTTTACCAAAAACAGCCAAGGCAGCTCTTCGTCGAAATTTTAAGCATTAAAACCAGAGTGATTTATTTACAAAATGTAGTAATACATGAATAGGAGTGCCTTCAGGTATTTGGGTCTTTTTTCTTCTTTCTGCCATTTAAGCATCCCAGTGCTGGAAACTTAGACGCAACCAGAGAACCAGCAAATGAAACAGACCCACCGAGTTTAACTGGCTGAGCAAAGTGCAAGAAGCAAACACCATAAATGACAAACGTAATATTTTATATGCATATACCACCTTTCATTCCAAAGCCCTTCATACGTTGTGTACAAACAGCACCACTAAAATGCAGCCAGTCTTCAGGGTGGCAAACAAACTGATTTGCAGCACATAGCACAACACTGAGTATATAACATCAAATAGCATTTGTAATATTCCAGTTTTAATAGCGCTAGTAACACAGTAGGGTTTTTTTTTTGTTTTTGTTTTTAAATGTTATGTTGACAGAGTCTCTTTAAAGATGACCTTTGTACCAACAGAGTTAACATGCTAAAAACAAACACAGGTATGTTATAGAGTGACCTAAACTATTCTATGTGAGATTTTTATGAAATCTTTTTCAGACAAATGAACAATTAGACAAGAAGCCGTTAAACTTACCTCTCTGGAACCGGGAGCTTAGGACAAAGCTTAGAGGCCTGTGAATTTGTAGTGTACTCAGATGACTGTAGTTCATAGCTACATAAATTTGATCCTGTTGAAAGAAAAACAATATTACAAGATCAAAAATCTAATATTCCTGTTCCAGTCCAGCAAATCATCTTAAAATGAATAATAGTCCTGATTCTCCACTCCATTACATTAGTTTCACATGACTAAAACTCCATTGACTTCAGAGTTACAAGAGACTACTAGAGAAAATGTTTTGTAATGGAATGTTGAATCAAGCCCATCGTATGTTGTATTAGATGGGCCCCTTACATCCATGGTTGGGTCATCCTCCTACCACCTTTGATCATCCAAGAGAGAAAGGCTAAATTCACAGTCCACTTTTAAAGGAAGGAGGACACAAATCACTAGACTCCTTGAAATAGTTCCCTCCCCCGACTGTTTCTTAATCATTCTTAATGCATCAAAATTGCAGACACACAACATCCATGATTAGGCATCGAAGGAATAGATTTTTATTGGTAAGCCTTAATTTCACTGTACACCCACAAATTGAAAAAAAAAACCATTTCCATCGATAGCGGTCAAAACTTACAGATAGGCAAAGTGAGAAAATGCTGCTTGAGAACACAGCTTGATTTAAGAATATTTACTTTGTATATTTTGACGTGATGGTGCCAATTTGTGTTTTAATGGTTAGAAAGCTTTATCACTTTTGAATCTCATACTGTCAGTAAATAATTATTGTCTGATCCCCCCCTTCCCCTAGTTTCCCACAACTGTGAAAATTTAAAATTGCTAAATACTGGGAAAAAATTGCTTATATACAAACAAATATTATCCATCAAAATTATACAAAAATAAAAATTAAATTCTGCCAAACCTATCCACGATGAAAAGAAATTATCCAGTTTTCTTTTTAAACTACAATTCATGTGCTTTACAGAGAGCAAAGAGAGGACGAACTATTGAGGTTAAAGAGTGAGTTAGCTGAAGACCTGCACAGAGAAGTGCTCTTGTGTTTATATTGTCAAATTCTATAGATGCTCGGCAGCTCTAACAAAGCTGAATCCCTCTCCACGCACTGGCCAGTTAAACCATACTGGAGACCAGGTTGGCTACAATCAAGTTCAAACCATGCTTAAGAACAGTTTTTAAAACTGCTGAGCCAGCATCATCTGGGCTTAATGGTGCTGCACCACATAGCAGCATCTCCTCCCATTTACTACCCCTGCAGAAAGGAGTCTTCTATTTGTACAGAGAAGGGGCACAGCCTGGGAGTACCAGTGCAAAGTATCCCATGCAGTCTCAAGAGCCTCAATTGTATGGTTTAGATTTTTCAGGAAGAGATGAACATCTCTGTATTTAGCAGATCATTAAAGAAAGTCAGGTGGCTGAAATAGGCAATCATGAATTAGGACTTCTGAATTCTAGTTCCAGTCCTGCCATTTAGATAATTACTCCGGAGGGCATTCTGCACCAAAAAAATAAAAAATTCTGCGCACAATATTTTAAAATTCTGCCAATTTTATTTGTCAAATAAATGTGGAGGCTCCAGCATGGCACTGGGGAGCACAGGCCACTGGCTGCACAGAGGTGGGAGATCACTGTGCAGCTCCCCCCAGGACATGTACTTAGCGGTGAGACTGCACCAAACCCTGATACAGTGCAAGGACCGGGCCTGGCCCAGAAACACCTCAGGGCCCTGCCCCTCCATTCCAGGTGTGGGCAGGCAGGCTCAGCAAGGCAGGATCCAAGTGTGGAGGGGCTTAGTGTGGGGGGATCCAGGTGTGGGTTAAGAAGTTTCTAGGGGGGGCAATCTGGGTGTGGGTGGCTCAGTGGGGGATCCAAGTACAGGGGTAGGGAGATCTGGACGCACAGGGGCTTGTTGGGGGGTTCTAGGTGCAACAGTAATGGGACTCTGCAGGGGGGTCCATGTGAAGATGGTTGAGCTCAGCAGGGAGAGGGGTCTGAGCGGGGGGGACGACAGAGCTTGGCAGGGGGGTCTGGTGTGGGGGTCTCAGTGGGGGTCCAGATGCTGGGGGAGTGGGGCTCATCGGGGGAGTGAGGCTCGGTGGGAGGGTCTGGATGTACAGAGGTTGGGTGGATGGGGGAGCAGCTCCCTGTACAGGGAATCCCTCCTCCTGCAGCTGAGGAGCGATGGGTGCAGGAAGCAGGGGGGTGGAGGGGAGAAGGGAGTTTGCAGAACTTCCCCAGGGAGAGAAATCTGGGGGTGGGTCTGACTCAGCCTCAGATGCTGTGTGGGGAAGAGGAAGTCCTGTCCTCCCCAGCCCAGCCGGGACTAGCAGCTGAGTCCGGCTCAGGGTAGGAGCCACTAGCCGGGTCTTCCCCAGTCCTGCCCTTTGCCCCACAGTGATTTACCTCTTTGGTGCCTGCCCTGGGCACTTGAAACATACTGCTAAGGAGGGTCGCATGACCGCTCTTGTGGCTTCCCTTGGCTTTCCTGTCAGAAAGTCATTTTTCTGCAGGGAAGCAAAGAAATCTGCTCGGGACATAAATTCTGAGCATTTGCAGAGGCCCAGAATTGCCCCAGGAGTAATGATGAAGCACTATGCCTCAGTTTACCTATCTGCAAAGTGGCTATAATACACCTGCCTACCTCAAAGAGGTGTTGCAAAACTTATTTGTACATCAGTATTTCTGCATTGTTCCTGGCTCTGGACACAGTATTGTTTAGTGGTAGTCTGGACAGACTAGTGGAATGTAAGGATATCCCTGTTTGCATTGTCCACAAGAACTGAATCTGGGATCTCTGGATCTAAACCCCCAAGTCTCTAATTCTAATTCAAATAGTAAAGGGCCATAACCAGGAGCATGGAGGAAATAGCTGATTCATGATCTTCCATATATGGTTTCTTCTCTAGAGGGAGACAGAACCACACTGGTAGCCTGAGTTACATAACATGGTAATTTGGCCCAGTTCTTCTGAAAGGTAGTGTGGGAAAGAGGAAAAGATTTATACTGTCATATTAGAGAGTGGGATTCTATTCCTAGCTCTCTCTGAAGTGAGACTGTGCGCCCTCTGAGTCACTCATCTGAAAAACAAATGAATGACAGTTGCCTGTAAGATAGGTGTATGAGACCTTGGTTAATAATGGTTATAAGTATGCAGAAATATGAACAGTAAGTCAGAAGGCAAAGTGGAATACATCTGATTGTCTCCGGACGAGCAGCTCAGTGCCCATTCCCTTGAGTACAGGCTATTTTGTGGGGTAGTTTGTCTCTCATCAGAAACACAACAGATCTTGCAACTGCAAGAGTGAATCTCAAGATGGAAGATTCTTGACAGGTCTGCACTGTACAGGTTGGTGGAGGGAAGCTGAAGGCATTAACAGTTGGATAGTGGCAACCTGGGCTTTTGGTACCCAGGATGGGTAGGCCTGGAGGCGCTTGTAAATTTTGGGCAGGGTTTAATTCATTTGATCGTCCCAGCAGTTATTTACAACTACCACCTTCCACATCCACACATTTGCCCCATATTTATGTGCACAGCTAAATCTAGTCAATGTGTCTACCAAAATGATCAGCAGTAAACAGTTAACCAGGATGCCATTTGTATTGCATTAGGTTTCAGAGTCAGCAGCCAATTAAGAAAAATGGGATCAGTTCCCTGCTCTAGCTATACAAGTGCTAGTAACATTACTTAAAAAAAAAAATGAAACCTCAGATACTAGAGCATAGTTCTGCAGTAAATTGTGGCTATGGAATTTGCCCCAGAATTCACCAAATCAGAAACTTGCATGAGCACTTATTTCACATGGTAAGATATGTTCCACTGCCAACCACTCTGTATAAAGGAGACAGGTTTGTAGGACAAGGAGAAGATCCTCATGTGATTAAGACAAATTATTCCTATGGGGAACGAGCACAAGGGCTGTTCTCACAAAGATGACTTTCTTGAGCCCTTGCAAGTGCACAAAGGCTAAGGACATCAGAAAAAGAAACACATTGAGACTGACCAGCTCTTCTTCATTCTGTGTCTGCTGGACCTGACAATTTGCAATAATACTCAGTCAAATGCTAAACTGCTACAGGGAACAAATCTACCAAGAATGTACGCGCTAAGAACATACATAATTTAGACCTCCTATGCCAGAGATTTCTGTTTTTGTGTGTGTGTTTTTAAGAGGAGGCAGGAAAGCAGTTTGACTTTCCACTTACTTCTAGAAAGAGAAACTACAGGTTTTAATGCTCCATCATGGGATCAAGAGGTGCTGGGCCAGATGGGGGAGGAGTCCAGTAATAAGATAGACACTTTCACTTCCAGGTCACTGGTTTGAATCTGGTCCAGGTTAGTGGTAATCAAAAGGAGTTCTCACCTAACATTAATTCAGGGGCCTATGTGAACTGAGGAATGGTGCACACATGAGAACATCACAGACCTCACCATCACAAATGATACCCTTTACTGGCAACAGTAAAGAGGTTAACTATCAAATAGGCACAGCCACTGAACAATCTTCTCACTACAGGTGGTTCCAGCTGGTAGTGATTGAAGCAACAGACAAGGTGGAATAAGACAGACTGTACTGCTTACTATGTTCTACAGATACAGTGGACTTCATTCTCCAGCACTGCCACTTGGCATCTTTCAGAAACATTTAAAAGTGTATTTAAGGGAGGGAGAATAGGCAGTTGGATATTCAGAGTTTCTTGAACTCCTAATTGTCTCACAGGAACATATAGTAGGTGCCAGTAAAGAGGAAGCATCAGAGGAAGGGAGAAATTAAAGCTCTCTATTAAATAGTTCTGGGATTCAGACTAAAGAAGGGAGTATTCTCTAGAGCCTACAAGAGAGTTCCAAGGAAGGAGACATTATTTACATCTTTATAAATGTCTCCAGATATATAAATATCTATAAGACTGCAAAGGAGGAATAGCAGAGATATCCAATCATGGTTGCCACAGCAACTAACTGGATTCAAAAATGAGATTAAGAAATATTTATCTATCCTACAGTGAGTCAGAGAAGCCTTAAAGATGTATTTTTATGGTCAGCTGCAATCCTTTATTTAAAAAAAGGAAGAATGCTGCCCGAGCCCTTTTGTCTTTTCTGTTCACCATTCTTTATCAGTAGATAGAAGCTTGAAAGCAAATATTACTGATTTCCTTTCCCTTTGGTACACAGCAATTCTCTCTCCTCCCACACCTCCCTCACTCCCACAGATTTCTAATGGAGCTTAAAAATGAGTGTGGCTTTTTAGCTTACTTTATTTGCAATACAGAGTTATTGATGCAAGCACAATCCTGGGAGAAAGGTTCACTGGTTATAGTCCCACTCCCAGGAGCAGAACGCAAACATGTTTTGTGATTTTTTTTAAAGACTTGTTTCTGTTTTCAATATAAGTGTACCAGACAGTGCTGACAGATGCAGACAGTTCTAGACTAATGTGGAGGAATGCCCCCAAGACCTCCATGCAGTACTACTCAACCATAAACAATCAAACCAAAACATCAGTTGTATCTATTACAGCCATTCAAAATTGTACTTATATTCAAATAATGGCTTTAGGCTATATGAGGTCTGGCAGAAACCAAGTGGTGTAAAATCCGTTTCTCCTTGGCAACATGCCTTTAACTAGGAAACCTAACAGCACAACCAGGAGCTTCAATAATAATTCCTTGGCTGCGATTTCCTTAACAGTTTTCAGGAGTGAAAACCAACATTTTCTAACCTTTGCACATTTCCACAAAAATATGGAGAAAATATACAGTTCACTCCACATTATCTCCAACACATACAAAATCTGCTTCAAAGCAGTGCTTTGATTATTATGCATACAGATGAAGAGGCCATTATTGCTCAGACCAGAGACCACTGAGGCAATAGTTTCCCCTACCTACAGCTGCTTCCCGTTTCTTCACAATACCTATGTGCATTTTACTTTCATACCCATCCCAAAGAAATCTCTACAAAGTCAGCAGATTAGGCCTTTTGAACCCAACTCGGATAGGAAGACTAATTCAGTGTGTCTTCTCATTTCAGTTCAATTTTCAACCTACTGGTGTAATACAAACAGTGTGGGGTAGCTCTTGGCTTGTGCTCAAATCTGCGATACCCTCACCCTCAACTCAAAAAGATGCCTGAATTTGACCTAATCAGCTTGATTTCCTTTACTATTTTAATTTGGGTCAGCCTCTGCAGCAGACTTTTTTCCTTTAGTCTTTTATTTCAGTAACTGCCCCAGGTGTGGCATCCACCTGGGCCTCTGCTGGATTGGCCTGGCTACAGACCTCTGCAAGTGAGATCCAGGCCAAGAGGTTTAAAAATAGAAGCCTAATTCTAGGCTCTTAAATCCACATTTAGTCATTAGTGGCCTAATTTTAAGTGCTGAACAGCCAGCAGTTCCCACGAAGGTTAAGATGCCACACACTCAGCACTTTTGACAAATCAGACCACTTGTTTAGAAGCATATGGCTAATTTTAGGTTCCTACTTTCAGAAATTTTGACCCCAGATTTCATAGCACATGCTCATTTTTTGTGAGCAGTGGGACACGATGAGAAAGAAAATGAAAAAAATTGAATTGTCTTAAAAAGTTATTTTAATTCAATCTGGCCAACAAGCACTATGTGCATCCATGGTAACTGTTCGATGATTGCATGGAGTCACTACAGGGCAGAGTTAAGGTTGTTTGGGTCCTTTAACTGCATTTTCACACATTAAATTTAAAATCCAAACACACTAGCCTGAAAAGTTATAAACCCAAGAAATTGAGAGTTGGTTTTGGGATAGTTATGATATCCCTGTAATGTTTCTTATCTTAACGTACATATAAGTATTTCCAACCTTCCTCCAACCTTAATCTAATTCTTTTCTGGGAATATTATACAATCCTAACTAAATACAACAGTCATTAATTTAGCTTAATTACAATCCAGTTATTCAGATGTAGCCTGTGAACAAGATTTCAATGGAGAGCAAACAATGCAGAAAGTTTGAAGAATGTGTTATTCCATTATGAAGATCATCTGAGACATTACAAGGTCTGACACCAAGCAAACACTAAATTTCTTAAAGGCTCCATTCCGAATTAATTTAAACCCAGGTTAGTTAATGGATTTACTTTCAAATTCTCAAAAATATCCTGTATTCAGTGGATGCCATAATTTTGGCATGGACACGCTATTCTTCATACTTAAGGTTGAGTTGAGTCTGGGTTAAAGCAGATTCAACCTTTTTCTTAACTACGGAGCTGTAACCAGCACTATCATAACATTTAGAATGCAGGCAGTAAACTTCCAGCAAATACAAGTTTAACTGAATCAAGCTTTCGATCCTAAACAGTTGATATACACCTCTATCCCGATATAACACGAATTCGGATAGAACGCAGTAAAGCAGCGATCCGGGGGGGTGGGGCTGCGCACGCCGGCGGATCAAAGCAAGTTCGATATAACGCGGTTTCACCTATAACGCAATAAGATTTTTTGGCTCCTGAGGACAGCGTTATATCGGGGTAGAGGTGTAGTTTTAAACAGAAGTACCAGCAGGGGATGACACGATTTCTAAGCCATAACTATATTCTCACAATCTTGCATAGTGTTCATCAGTGATCTTGTACTCTGGTTACATACTTTTTTTTTTTTTTTTTGGCTAATTTAGTTACAACATGAAAACTCAGTTTAGATTCAGCATCTACTTTATTTTGAAATTCTGCATTATTAACATTATAATTAGTTTACCTCAGACCTAAAATGACTGGCCCATGGTCACACTGAGCGAATATGGATTAGAAAACAGGGATCAGAGCCCTTGAGTACTTTTGGCTGACACTTCCCTGCAATAAGTGCTAGACTTCAGATACCCTGGTCTAAGTTTACAAGAACCAAGGCAACTCCATTTAATACCAATTTTAAAACATTTCACAAGCTCTTGTTTTTTATACAGCAAGTGCCAAGGAATTTTGGTTAGCCTGGATCACCTTTAGCACAAGATGCAGTAAATTTTAGCAAAGCGCGTAGCCTTTGGTTCAGTTCGACAAAGACAGTCATGCCAAATATACTATAGTTATCACAGGATAATAAGGGAATTTTGATTTCCCAGCACAAGTTAGACTTACACAGAAAAACAACACTAGTCAAGACAAGAGAAAGACACTAGGCTTAAGTGGCCACGTTTAAATATTTCAAGAGGCTCTGATGAAGAAATTCTCCTACTGAATTCTTCAGTTTAGTTGCACTAGAAGGCCACTGTACATCAGATAAGACAAAAATGAGAGGTAACCAAACTAAAGCCACTCTCGGATACTTGAAACTGAAGAGTTAACGGAAGTCAGCACCTCCTTGCCTTCACCAAATGGGGCCCCAGGCAAACAATTCTCTGCTCTGTGCTCAAAACAGTAACACTGTCACTATCAGCTAATGAGCAGAAGTGTTTTGCCATGAGGTGCAAAAAGATCAAGTGCCAAGGTCTAAGGAAAAAACCCACTAACCATAGTAATGACAGCTGAATGACAGAACAATTTGAAGGGATTTTTGCCAAATATTTACATTTGGCTTCCTCACCTTTCAAAGTCCCAAAGTTGGTCACCTATCTGAGGGCTTGTCTACACTTCCACTTAACTCTGTTATAATTATTCCAGCATGCCTTAAGGTGGTCATATTGATATCACCATGGATAACAAAGCAGAACAGTTCTCGGGGGGGGGGGGGGGAGGAGAGGAATTGAGTCCGTTTCGTTCAACCGTATAGTTTCCCTTATGCTTACCTCACACAAAATACAATAAGAATGTTGAAAAATAGGGAATTGCATTGCAGTACTGAATGAAAACAGGATTACCACCCACTCATTGGCAGACACCATGCTCCAGTGCAGTTCAATAGCAGTACTGATCTCACCAATCCAATTCTTGCTAGAATGACTCAGCAGTGTAGGAAGGCTACCTGGAGCAGTAGCTTGAGGGAGCTTCCAGAATGCAGGGGCACAGGTCCATAAAATGTAAAACCGCTTTGGTCAAGTTCCTGTTAGGTCTTGCCTTTTTTTCTTCTTCAAGAAAATGAACTTTAAAAAGGAGATTCATGTAGATAACAGGGCAGGACAAATGGCTACCATTAGGTTTTAGTTTTATAAAAATACTAGAGACTATTCCCCTTGGTATTTCCCATCATGTTTTGTCAATTCATTTTTAGTTCTGCTAAGTCTGAGGCATCTTTATCTGTCTTATATCTATGAATACTAAACAAACATATTTGGCTCCAGAGGAAAAAATGGATGTGCTTTCCTCATACCATTAGATTCCGCAAATTTCTGAACATCAGCCAAAGTTTTTAGCTCTTTCCTTGGGCAAGCTGCTACACACAGGGCAATGGATTTGATCTTCCGATGTACCAGGTCTACGTTGCATGGATCCAAAAAGAACACATACCTACAATAGGAAAAAAACAAACAAGTGGCTGAATTATTTATATTGTAAGGACAAACTTTAATTTGTTTCTAGCAGAAAAATTCTACCAAGACATCAACAAATAATGTCAACCATAACAACAATTTCAGGATTCCTTATTTTAGGACAATACCAATGTGGCATAAGCACATACAGAAAGAAACTAATAGAGGTTGAATGTATGCACTATAGGATCCTTGAATGTACAGACTGATATTGTACAATGGGCATACTCTAAAACATTTGATCAGATTTCAGTACATTCAAGTGGCATTGTTTGTACAGCCTCAGCACTTCTATTATAAACGAGCTTCCACAGTTATAAACAGGCTGTGAACATTAACTCCTGTTTGAAACATAACTTGAAGATCTCCAGTCTTTTCCCCTGAAATACAAAGTGGAAAAAAAACAAAACAGAAAGGTTGTATGTATACCATAAAAAGAAATGAAAAGAAAAGAAAGCTCAGGATGCTTTAATAAACGTACGTAACTCAAATAACTCAGGCTTTTTGTTTTAAATTGATTTTTCACACCACTAGTCCATAATATTGAATAGATCATTTTGGTATTTATTTAGAAGCATAAAAATTGTTGCGCTATTTCAGGTAACTCTATCTACTGTGTAAGTGCAGTATTTTAAAATATCGCCTTTCCATGAACTCTATCATGATTTAAAAAACACCCAAAGTTGTGAAATGTGCATTGTTTATCAACTCCCTAGCAAACATCTCCTTCCTATAGATGTCTTATCTCAAAACCTAACTCTGGAGCTAGTCTCATTCATTCAAAACGTTAAGAACATGTACTATTTCTATTAAACACATTGATGAAAAATCTCTTCTGATCTCAGAAAGCCTATTTCAAATCATAGTACACTTGGAGACAGTTAAATGATTTTGCAACAGGTACATGATGAAGTACACTAGCAAAAATATTTTTCAGTTGATCCAACTGTTGAAATGCTTCTCAGCCCAGTGCACTAGCAAAAATACCATTACAGACCATTTAAACAGTTTTGCTGGTTTTGATTCCTTGAGGGTTTTGTTTTGTTTTATTTATGTATTTATTTATTTATTTTTAGGACAAAAAGCACTTTCTTGCTAAAAGTGAAGAGGAACTGAAAATTGTTAGATCCTCAGTAAGTTTTACACCATACTCCTTAACTCCATACCTCTGAAACTACATTACTAATAAAGGACCTCTATGGGAAATGCAAAGATGTCCAAGTGTATGTTTATTGTTAAATAATCAGAACAGGCTATGTCTAATTCACAGTGTCAGATAGTGGGAACAGAAAATATCACTTGTGTCATACAATCTGACCCTTTGCACATAGGCTCTCTACTGTTCCTGGCTTTTCTCACATCATTTTGACTATATGCAGTGATGGTGCCTCACTCTGGGTAGTCAGTTCTATTATCCAATCTCAATGTACAAAAGTTATTACTATTTAGCCTCAATTTCTCAGTTTCTAGTTTCATGTCCTACCTTCTGAAATGGAATCAATCCCTGTCATCATTTATATTAACTTGAATGTATTTATAAACTGCTCATGTTCTCCCCTGAATGTTCTTTTTCCTGGTGAAACTATAGTGCTTTCAGTCTCCCTAGGTATTATCCTCCACTCCTTGGATTATTTTTTCATTTCTGTTTCCCCTGCATACTATATCCATCCAATACTGTACAAACATTATGGGCTGTGACAACTGGAAACTTTGAACTTCACATTCTATCCAGCAGCTGATTTCAAAGGTAACTACACATAGTAATACATGTGTATTAAGCCTCTGATTCCCCATTTCTCTCAGCAAAAGCACAATCTCCACTATTTAAAACACTTTTGAGTAGCTAGAATTTTAATACTAATATTAAAAAAATACTAGAAAAATAAAATATACAAGACAGGTGGTAATCCTAGTCTTACCCCCAAAGGGGAATAGCTTTCACGGAGATACTATACCAGGAATAACAACACATAGCAGCACAACTGAATCGGGAATCCTTTGGCAAGAGCAAGTTAGGAGAGACAGTCCACTCCCTTTGTTTATTTGAGTTCTTGCTATTAGTAGAGAGGTACAGTTTCAATGGAAGGGGAAAATTACAGAGATTATTTTATGAGGAAAATCCTGTAATTTTGAGCTTGGTCCTGTAATTTACAGGTATAGCATAGCTCTATGGTGTCATCTATGTTCCTAATAGGAGCATTCTGTTATCGTATTATTGAATAGATACATATAACCTAAACACTACAGTACTCCTTGGTTTAGAGTACGTTTGACAGGCAAAGTTTTCAATACAGCTTCAGAATGAAACTGGAAACTGTGGTGGTGTCTGCAACCTTAAATCATACTTTTTGAGAGTTACGGAGTGCTTCTTGTGAGGTGCTGAACACCCTTCAGTTCCCACTGACTTTAGTGAGTCATACGCAGCACCTCACAGGATCAGGCCCTTAAGGTAGAAAAGTTGACTCTGGAATTAGAAAAGCAACGTAAGTTCACTATGCTGTCCAACACTGTCACTTCTTGGGTTCCTGAGATTGGGGGGCTCTTAGACTTCTGTAGGAAACCTACCTGAAGTAAAATACTTCTTCAGTCTTCTTCTAAGAGGGACCCCAGTTCATGAACTGACATGACTTGTGTCCAGAAGAGCAACTTATTCAAGGGTTGCCTCTCTGACTGGTGTTTCGTAAGACTTTTCTGGTCCTAGCAGAGTGAAGCAATTGGCGATTCTCATACTACTGGAAGTTGCAATTGTGACAAAATATTTGAAGTCACTTTGTGCTCCTGGACGAGACTGGTTAGGGATGATTTTAGTCAGTTGTTCGCATGCTTTTTTGGGTGATGCAACCAAATAGTTTAACATCAAGAGGGAACGAATGGATTGTTTCTGGAGGCATGTCCCGGAATGCTGATACATATTGTTGGCAGGCTAGGTTGTTGCAGAATAGGGATCCACACCAGAAAATAGCATTTCACAGGTTCTTGTACAGGAAAGCCAGAGTTAATTTAATGGATCTGAGCTGCTTAGAATTCCTGTCTATACTCTTGAAGAGTCTCTTGGATGAAACATGGAGTAGGGTGACTGAGAGGGCTCTACGTGCTGATATTATGAATATTACCGTTGTAATGGGGAAGATTTGAAGCCCCTTTTAAAGAGCTCTTTATCTTCTAGTCTAAAAAATCCTCTAGAGACTCCGTTCCCTGTGATCACAGTTTTCCAGCGGCCAGGAGCAATCTTGGCTGAGATGAAGAAAGAAGGTGTCAGTTCTGAGAACTTGAGTCTGAGAACTTGACCAATCAACTTAACCCTTTAAACATGTCACAGCTTTGAGTGGCTCTTGATAGACTTCTTCCTCTTTACACTGAGCCATCAAAAGAGATTCTCCTATTAAGATCACTGTTGTGCTCTTTTAATGCTTCATACCATGGAGGTCTTGAGCTAGAGGGAGTTGGGAGGAAGGGTCTGCTATTTTTAATGGCTAAGTAGAAACAGGTCAGTGAGCTCATTAACATTGCCCTGTAAAAATTACCTGAATCCAACTGACTGTTCCCAGTGCAGATCAGGAGAGTTCACCCACCTCTTCTAATGATTTAAATGACCACTTATGGCAGCTAGTTGACTGAGCACAAAGCTGGTTTGAGTTTTGTTTTCTTCATGGCTTTTCACTTTCTGGGGTGAGGTTTGGGTACAGAGTGGGAAAGGCTCAGTGAAAGATGTCAGAGGAAATCTAAAGCACCCAGGGACCTCTGGCACCAATGAAGATCCATGGTAAGTCACTACAGAACCCATTTCAGTTCTGCCTAAAGAACTGTGAAATTATAGTTCCAAACATGAAGGATACAAGTAATCCAAAGTACACTAGTTAAGTCAGCCACGCAAACAAAGGTCATTATTTATCTTACTTGGGCTGGTTCAACTCACTTCAAGATTACACTGCAGGAACAGGAAAATAATTAATTGTACCATAATAAACCTATACATACTAGAGGTGTAAAGTTGGTCTATGCTTTAAGACAGCCAACATACTGGATTAATGAAATTACAAGATCTTTGTGGAGTGTTTTCATAATCCAAAACATTTTTTGAGAACCAATAGAAAAAAAAACTTCTGAAATATCAGAAGAGGGAGGAGAATTATAGAGGCAAAAATACTTGATTAAACTGATGTAATTGTGGACATGCCCAGTTTTTGGCCAACCCCAGTAACTATCTGGAATTTTAAACTCTTCATCAGTACATGCCTACATCTATAATTTTTCTTAAATTTCATTCAAAGGTAAATTGTAATATCAAAGCTACAGGTTTAAATGTTCAGAAATCAGAATATGAAAGTTCAAGTTCACAGCGAAGTTAACTGCCGAAGCGCATATCTTGTGGCATACATTTAACAAGCTTAAATATATACATTTAAACCAACACAGAAAAAGAAAATGTTTCAAGTGTAGCTTTTTTCATCTTTGACTATTATTGCTTTTAAGTTTACATCATGGTAACATTGATTTTTTTTGCCGTGTGTGTGTGTGTGTGTGTGTGTGTATTTTAGTGCCTACTTTTCCAACCCCACCCCCCAAAAAAAGAAAAAAATCCGAGCTACTACAGAAATATATGGTTTTAAATTAACATGAAGTCACACAAGGAAAGAAATGGAGAGAGAATCAACAGTCCCTTCACATGACCAATAGGCTTACTGGGCAAATGCCCGATTACCCCATCCATGCCTGTTCAGTCACGGTGAAAAAAAGTTAGCAGAAGTTAAATATAAAAGTGAGAAGAGGCAAAGATATTGTTTTGTTTTCCAAGTATCCTGTGTTCTTCTATTTTAAAACCACAATCAGTTAACCTTTAACTGTGCAGCAAGCTAGCACAATATACAAGTCTGTCTTGGCTTGGAGCATCTTGTATGTGCCTACGTTTGTAGATTTCATTGATTTCCTGTCATCCCTCAAGACATCTCTAGACGTTTAAATGAGCACTGTGCAGAACCACTGTTCACTGCAATCGACAAGCATCTAATTGCAAGAATGGAAAGATGAATTAAAATGTTCACCCAATTCATACCAGTTCTGGGTGGGTCATTTAGAATTTAGCTCATGTATTTTCTCTGCATGTATGCTACAAACTTCCCATTTGTCCATTTGCTACCTGCATGCACTGAGTAAAGAGCCCATTAATTAAAGTCTTTGCTTCTGGGGGATCAAGAGAATTTGCTAGCATTTGAAAGTCACTGGCTGATAATTCTCTGAAGCAGGGTATTTCTTCTTGTAGTTTTTGTGAAGGATATATACTATAGCAGGGGTGGGCAAACTTTTTGGCCCGAGGGCCACATCAGGGTTGCACAACTGTATGGAGGACCGGGTAGGGAAGGCTGTGTCTCCCCAAACAGCCTGGCCCCCGCCCCCTCCCACTTTCTACCCCCTGACTGTCCCCCTCAGAAACCCCAACCCATCCAATCTCCCCTGCTCCTTGTCCCCTGACCGCCCCCTCCCCCTATCCAACCCCCCCGTTCCCTGTCCCCTGACTGCCTTCCCGAACCCTATCCACACCCCCGCCCCCTGACAGGCCGCCCGGGACTCCCACTCCCAACTCTCCCTGTTCCCCATCCCCTCACTGCCCCCACAGAATCTCCGCCCCATCCAACCGCCCCCTCCTCCCTGACTGCCCCCCATAACCTCCCGCTCCCTTACCCAACCCCCCCCCCCACCCTCTTACCAGCAGCAGGAGCTTGCAGCCGCGACACCTGGCCAGAGCCAGCTGCGCTCCCCACATTGCCCAGCGGGAGCAGCGGGCCAAAGCACGGCCCGCGCAGTGGCGTGGCTGCGGGGAAGGGGGGGGACAGTGGGAGAGGGGCCGGGGACTAGGCTCCCCGGCCGGGAGCTCAGGGGCCGGGCAGGATGGTCCCGCGGGCCATAGTTTGCCCACATCTGTACTATAGTATCTTCATTCTGCCAAAGCAGCAAGATCGTACAGGTCAAATACCAGTCAGGACTGGCATTTGAACAACTTGTACCTTGTCAATGTGTTCATAATTTTGTTTGCCAATTACTCTAGCACATCAAGATAATTTTAACCCCATAATCCTGGCAAAGCTCTAAAAGGCAAGCAACCTCTTCAGAGTAGGCAGATTGGTCTGGAACTGGTTGTCAGGTCTTCACTGCACTCCAGGGGTTTGTCTCCCAGCGCACAGCATATTGAAACTGTGCTGTGTTCTTTTTGTAATAAAAAAAAGACAGTCAATTTTTGGTGCAAAGATGTGGCTGTGAAAAAGCTACAAAACTTAGTCAGGATACTCTGTCAGAATCTGATGTGTACTCAGCGAATCACTCGGCAGAGGACCCCCACCCCCACACACGCATATTATAGCTCAAGCTTCCCCAAATAGTATCAATTTCACTTCCTCATTACATTCCCTACATGTTGCTATGATTTAGCAGGAAGAGATAATGCTATTTTACAGATAATATAACATGTCTGCTTCTGATTGGAGGCTAAAGATAAAATTACTCTACAAGAAGAGGCAAATGGAAATATCTTCAGGGATCCCCTAGAAGTTTAGCAAGAAACTCTTTCTTCAAGGCTTAGTTCATGATAGAGAGGCTAAGAAACAAAAAAGCTTATTTTCTCCAGACTGTAAAAAGCATTACTATAAAATTTAGATGAGCGTATGAAGTAATTCCATGTATTGTACCTCTGACACTACAAGAACTCAGTCTGACAGAAATAGATGCTGATCAGATTGTTTTGAAACAATTTCAAGACAGTGAAAAACAAGGGGGGGGGGGGGGAAATCACTTGCTAATATATAGGAATTGCCATACTAGATCTCTATGTAGTCTAGTGTGCTGGAAAGTACCATATGCTTCAGAGGACTGTGCAAGAAACTCTATAATGTGCAGATATGGAATAATCTGGCCATAAGGAAAGTTTCTTCTTATCCCCAGGCAGGTAGTAGTGGTCTTATGCTCTAAAAGAAATGATGATTTATACCACTTAATTTTTCTTAACTATGGCCTGGTCTACACTATGAGTTTAGCTCGAATTTAGCAGAGTTAAATCGAATTAAGCCTGGAACACGTCCACACGACGAAGCCCTTTTTTTCGACTTAAAGGGCCATTTAAATCGGTTTCTTTACTCCACCTCCGACGAGGGGATTAGCGCTGAAATCGGCCTTTGCGGGTCGGATTTGGGGTAGTGTGGACGGAACTCGACGTTATTGGCCTCCGGGAGCTATCCCACAGTGCTTCATTGTGACCGCTCTGGACAGCACTCTCAACTCAGATGCACTGACCAGGTAAACAGGAAAAGCCCCGCGAACGTTTGAATTTCATTTCCTGTTTGTCCAGCGTGGAGAGCACAGGTGACCACGCAGAGCTCATCAACACAGGTAACCATGATGGAGTCCCAGGATCGCAAAAGAGCTCCAGCATGGACCGAACGGGAGGTACGGGATCTGCTCGCCATATGGGGAGACGAATCAGTGCTAGCTGAACTCCGTAGCAGTAAACAAAATGGCAAAATATTAGAAAAAGTCTCAAAGGCCATGAAGGACAGAGGCCAGAACAGGGACGCACAGCAGTGCCGCGTGAAAATTAAGGAGCTAAGGCAAGCCTACCACAAAGCCAGAGAGGCAAACAGAAGGTCCGGGGCAGAGCCGCAAACATGCCGCTTCTACGCGGAGCTGCATGCCATGCTAGGGGGTGCAGCCACCACTACCCCAACTGTGAGCTTTGACTCCATCAATGGAGAATCACACAACAGGGAAGCGGGTTTGGGGTACGAGGAAGATGATGAAGAAGACAATGAAGATAGCTCACAGCAAGGAAGCGGAGAAACCGGTTTCCCCAACAGCCAGAATATGTTTATAACCCTGGACCTGGAACCAGTAACCCCCGAACTAACCCAAGGCATGCTCCCAGACCCTGAGGGCACACAAGGGACCCCTTCATGTACTCCCAAAGCCTTTGCAAAAGGTTTCTGGGGAGGGCTGCCTTATCCCGTCCGCCATGGTAGGACACTTTACCACGCCAGGCCAGTAGCACGTAGTCTGGAATCATTGCATAACAAAGCATGGCAGTGTATGGTCCCGGTGTTTGCTGACATGCAGACAACATCCATTCCTTATCTCTCTTTGTTATCCTCAGGAGGGTGATATCATTCACGGTCACTTGGTTGAAATGGGGTGATTTTATTAAGGGGACATTCAGAGGTGCCCGTTCCTGCTTGGCTGAACATAAATGTTCCCCGCTGTTAGCCACGCGGTGGGGGGGAGGGGTGAAGTGATCATCCCAGAGAATTGGGTGTGTGGGGGGGGGGGTAGTTGAGTTTGTGCTGCATGTTAACCCGGAAACCGCAGCCCCTCCTTTTATACTGCAAACCCATTTTAAATGGCCAACCCAACGGGTGCTTGGTATGGGAAACGAGGGCGCTGCTGTTTGAAACCATTCCCACATGTTATGAAGGTTAAAAAAGCCAAAAGACTGTGGCTTACCATGGCTGCCTGCAAGCCGAATTCTGTTGCCTGGCACTGCGTGAGTGATCTCTCACACCAAACCGGCAGGCCCTCAATATAAGAGGAAAAATGCGACCTTGTAACGAAAGCACATGTGCTGTGTAATGTGAACAGCAAAATTTAATGTGAAAGAGTGTACCCATTGTTCTCTAAAATGTGTCTTTTTTAACCACCTCGCCCTTCTCCTCCACCAGCTGCAAATGTTTCTCCTTCGCAGAGGCTAGTGAAGATTAGAAGGAGAAAACGGCGGTCTCGGGATGATATGTTCTCGGAGCTCCAGCTGTCCTCCCACGCTGACAGAGCACAGCAGAATGCGTGGAGGCAGTCAATGTCAGAGTGCAAAAAAACACAATATGAACGAGAGGAGAGGTGGCGGGCTGAATCGCGGGCTGAAGAGAGCAAGTGGTGGGCTGAAGAGGATAGGTGGCGTCAGCTTGCTGACAGAAGGCAAGAGTCGATGCTCCGGCTGCTGGAGCATCAAACTGATATGCTCCAGCATATGGTTGAGCTGCAGGAAAGGCAGCAGGAGCAGAGACTGCCGCTACAGCCCCTGTGTAACCAACAGCCCTCCTCCCCAAGTTCCACAGCCTCCTCACCCAGACGCCCAAGAACGCGGTGGGGGGGGCCTCCGGCCACCCAGCCACTCCACCCCAGATGATTGCTCAAGCATCAGAAGGCTGGCCTTCAATAAGAGTTAAAGTTTTAAAGTTTTAAACTGCAGTGTGTCCTTTTCCTTCCCTCCTCCCCCACCCCTCCTGGGCTACCTTGGCAGTTATCCCCCTAGTTGTGTGATGAATTAATAAAGAATGCATGAATGTGAAGTAACAATGACTTTATTGCCTCTGCAAGCGGTGCTCGAAGGGGGGGGAGGGGAGGGTGGTTAGTTTACAGGGAAGTAGAGTGAACCGGGGGAGGGGGCGGAGAGCTCATCAAGGAGAAACAAACAGAAGTTTCACACCGTAGCCTGGCCAGTCACAAAACTGGTATTCAAAGCTTCTCTGATGCACACTGCGCCCTGCTGTACTCTTCTAACCGCCCTGGTGTCTGGCTGCGCATAATCAGCGGCCAGGCGATTTGCCTCAACCTCCCACCCCACCATAAATGTCTCCCCCTTACTCTCACAGATATTGTGGAGTGCACAGCAAGCAGCAATAACAATTGGAATATTGGTTTCGCTGAGGTCTATCCGAGTCAGTAAACTGCGCCAGCGCGCTTTTAAACGTCCAAATGCACATTCTACCACCATTCGGCACTTGCTCAGCCTATAGTTGAACAGGTCCTGACTACTGTCCAGGCTGCCTGTGTACGGCTTCATGAGCCATGGCATTAAGGGATAGGCTGGGTCCCCAAGGATAACGATAGGCATTTCAACATCCCCAATGGTTATTTTCTGGTCTGGGAAGAAAGTCCCTTCCTCCAGCTTTTGAAACAGACCAGAGTTCCTGAAGACGCGAGCATCATGTACCTTTCCCGGCCATCCCACGTTGATGTTAGTGAAACGTCCCTTGTGATCCACCAGGGCTTGCAGCAGCATTGAAAAGTACCCCTTGCGGTTTATGTACTCGGTGGCTTGGTGCTCCGGTGACAAGATAGGGATATGGGTTCCGTCTATCGCCCCACCACAGTTTGGGAATCCCATTGCAGCAAAGCCATCCACTATGACCTGCACGTTTCCCAGAGTCACTACCCTTGATATCAGCAGGTCTTTGATTGCGTTGGCTACTTGGATCACAGCAGCCCCCACAGTAGATTTGCCCACTCCAAATTGATTCCCGACTGACCGGAAGCTGTCTGGCATTGCAAGCTTCCACAGGGCTATCGCCACTCGCTTCTCAACTGTGAGGGCTGCTCTCATCCTGGTATTCTGGCGCTTCAGGGCAGGGGAAAGCAAGTCACAAAGTTCCATGAAAGTGCCCTTACGCATGCGAAAGTTTCGCAGCCACTGGGAATCGTCCCACACCTGCAACACAACGCAGTCCCACCAGTCTGTGCTTGTTTCCCGGGCCCAGAATCGGCGTTCCACGCCATGAACCTCCCCCAGTAACACCATGATTTGCACACTGCTGGGACCTGTACTTTGTGAGAGGTCTATGACCATGTCAATTTCCTCATCGCTCTCGTCGCCGCGCTGCAATCGCTGCAATCGCCTCCTTGCCTGGTTTTGCTTTGGCATGTTCTGGCTCTGCATATACTCCAGGACAATGCACGTGGTGTTCATAGTGCTCATAATTGCCGCGGTGATCTGAGCGGGCTCCATGATCCCAGTGCTATGGCATCTGGGCTGAAAAAAGGCGCGAAACTATTGTCTGACGGAGGGAGGGAGAGGCGAGTGACGACATGGCTTACAGGGAATTAAAATCAACAAAGGTGGCTGTGCATCAGGGAGAAACACAAACAACTGTCACACAGAATGGCCCCCCCAAAGATTGAACTCAAAAGCCTGGGTTTAGCAGGCCGTTGATTTCACGGAGGGAGGGGGAAGCAAATGAATACAGAACAAATCTGGTCCATCTATCTTTTACATCTTTGTGTAAAAGCAGCAGACGGTGCAGCATGACTGATATCCATCGGCATCTTCTGGGTGCTTGGCAGAAGATGCTGTATTACGATTGCTAGCCATCATCGTCAAGATGGTTCAATAGGACTGCCGGCAGGACTGAGTCTCCAGGAGACACAACATGTCTGCCCAGGTGCCTCTGACCGAACTCACTGAGGAATACGACGATGATGGATACCAATCGTAATACACCATCTACTGCCAAAAGGCAATTAGCTGCTGCTGTGTAGCAATGCAGTGCCACGTCTGCCGGCACCCAGATGACATATGGTGACGGTGAGCTGAGCTGAGCGGGCTCCATGCTTGCCGTGGTGTGTTGTCTGCACAGGTAACCCAGGTAAAAAGGCGTGAATCGATTGTCTGCCGTTGCTCTGACAGAGAGGGAGGGGCCTGATGACATGTACCCAGAGCCCCCCACAACACTGTTTTTGCATCATCAGGCATTGGGACCTCAACTCAGAATTCCAATGGGCGGCGGAGACTGCGGAAACTGTGGGATAGCTACCCACAGTGCAACGCTCCGGAAATCGACGCTAGCCTCGGTACTGTGGACGCAGTCCGTCGACTTAATGCACTTGGAGCATTTTATGTGGGGACACACACAATCGACTGTATAAAACCGATTTCTATAAAACCGGCTTCTATAAATTCGACCTAATTTCGTAGTGTAGACATACCCTATGTGACATAATCAGATGTTCTCGTAAGCCATACAAGAGTAATCCTTTTTCTGAACTCTGTTGAACTCTTGGCCTCAGTGATATCTTGTGGCAATGAGTTCCATACATTGTGAGAGACTGTGTAGGTAAAAAAAGTTATTTCCTTTTATCATTTTTAATTTGCTGCCTTTCAGCGTCATTAGATGTCTCTTTGTATTATGTGAAAGGATAATACAATAAAGTACTCTTCCACGTGACAGCTGATAGAAATTACATTTGAGGACACAACGTTCTCGGATATAAAAAATCCGATTGATTAGTGAGAAAGTGGTCCAATGCAGTCACACATCCCGCTCATCTACTTTTTGAAATAGGACAAGCTGCTTGTGAAATGAGTAGCAGATTGCCAACTCAAACATCAGGTGATTTTCTAGGATAATTACCAGCCTTACAAAAAAGGACCTGGAGGCTAATTAGGAAATTTATAAACTTTGAATTATCACCTGGCCTGGATTGTAAGCCCACTCTTTATATCTTTCAGTCCAAGATGCTGCTCATCCCTTTGAACGTTTCAAAGTTAACATCAGAAAGGATCAAACCAGGTTTAAAGAGTTTACAACAATATTAAATTCAATACTATGTACTGCTCAATTCCCTAAATAAAACATGCAATTTTTACCCCACAGAACAATTTGAAAGATGTCCTTATTCCATTAAATAAAGGGCAAGTATTTATGTTTGGTTTCCAAGGGATGAATGCCACTTGATGCCCAAGCATCAAACTAGGCCTACAACTTTTACAGATTTACATCAATAAATTGTTTAACTGTCACTAGATTTTATTTAACCAACTCAGATTACTTCAGAAGAAGTGATATCATTTCCTAACTATTCACATTAAATTACTCTTCCAAATGAAGATGCCAAGAAAACTCCAATACTATCTCCAAATAATCAAACCTTCAGTCAAGCGTCCTTACAAAACGATCTGCATGTATTGAGTGGTTTGTTAGTCTAAAGACAGGTGAACCAAGACTATTCCAGAAGTTAATAAGGTCTTTTAGTTTTTCATTATCCTTTGTTGCAGTCCTATTTCAAACTTCATTAGTTATAGTCTCAATACAGTGCAGTAGTGTTGATTTACAAGCTAAAGGGATATTTTGCTTTCTAAAGTCCTCTGAATTGTTCAGAGGGGTTTCTTGGCTTTCCTCATTCAACCCTGGAACATTTGAAAATGTTGGTCAGTCTGTAAAGCCCCAATGTACCAAACGGCTGAACACAACAATCAAACTATATAATGAGATGCCAAGAAGAAAGCGATACTCCAGATTACTTTGTTTGTATACATATTACAAATTCCACAATGCACATTCACAAATGCAGGCTACTGGTTGTTAGAGAAAGTTTTAAGCAAGAGAAATTCAGGCAAGGACTAAATAGGAAAAATTAAACACATTAACTAAAAGAGAGTCAGAATATTTATTGTAATCTACTTCCAACTGAGAACAGACTCTGGTTCAATCATCCACTAGTTTGGAAAAGGCATATACTCACTTCTTTTGTGTGAGGTCTAAACCACTATTGACTATTCCATCCACCTTTACATTCTTCTGTCCACAGATATTTCCATAACTGTCATATCCTGAAACCAATCTCGCAGCTGCTCCAGTAGCTATTGAAAAGCCACAAATAAAACCCTGGGGGAAAAAATAGATAAAAGGTTTCAATGGCAACTGTGTCAGAAACACAGTTTAACAATGCTCTCCTTGGAGCTGGTCGTGAGGGAAGGGTCAGTTGTAATTCATTTATTTCAGAGCAGGGGAGTCCAATTTTTTGCACCCTTCTTTGAAATTCCTTCCATTTAAAAGGGAAAAGTAAGTCAATCGAGAAAGAACCACTGTGGGGAACAACAGACAGTTGTGAATTTAAATGCAAACACTAATTTAAAATATGATTCAGATGCGCTAAAAATTATTTATTAGCTGAACAGGCTCAACAATGTGCTAGGTGCTTTTACAAGACAGGCATAAAACAAAGTTCCTGAGGGGAACTGCTCACAATCTAGGCAGATAGCACACAATTGTAAAGGGGAGGGGGGCAGGGAAGGAGAGCAACACATGCAGCATGACTAGTGAAGTTTGGGATACATCTTGTTAATTTCCAGATAGTTTGGGTATTTTGGTTTGCAAGATTTTTCAAACATCTTGTTAACACTTCTGAGGGAAAGAAGGCCTATTTGGAGTAAGTGCATTTTAAGGAGAAGGGGAGGCAGGGCAGACCAGGCAAGACATTTCAGATATAGGGGACAAATGGAAGAAAAAGAAACAGAAATAACCGTGGAAGCATACAAAAGGAGCAGCTAGGAGCAGCATGGTGGAGCAAAGGGCCTTAGAGAAGAGAGACCCAGGTCTCACTGGGCTATAGACTGACTTTCAAAGAGCTTAGATCGGATATTAAAGGGGAAGTTTGGGGGTCGGGAGGAAATGCAGAGAGGCCACTGTAAGGAGGTCGTGCCTGAAAGCATCAATTATCTCTTTACAACTAATTAGGCTGGCAAGATCCTGCGCAGAGAAAAATAGTCCTTATGCTGTCTCAGCAAGTGTCCAGTGATGCCAGAGGAAGAAGATAAGAGGGGTAAGCCAAAGTTTGAGACTGATGGGAGAATGAATTAGTGGGGGGGGGAGGCAAAGGAAACAAGTGCAGAAGAGAGTCTGGAGTTACAAGTGGACACAAGTATCAGAGGGGTAGCCGTGTTAGTCTGAATCTGTAAAAAGCAACAGAGGGTCCTGTGGCACCTTTGAGACGAACAGAAGTATTGGGAGCATAAGCTTTCGTGGGTAAGAACCTCACTTCTTCAGATGCAAGTAATGGAAATCTCCAGAGGCAGGTATAAATCAGTGTGGAGATAACGAGGTTAGTTCAATCAGGGAGGGTGAGGTGCTCTGCTAGCAGTTGAGGTGTGAACACCAAGGGAGGAGAAACTGCTTCTGTAGTTGGATAGCCATTCACAGTCAGCTTAAACCTCTCCAACGCATCATCAGTGATCTACAACCCATCCTGGACAATGATCCCTCACTTTCACAGACCTTGGGAGGCAGGCCAGTCCTCGCCCACAGACAACCTGCCAACCTTAAGTATATTCTCACCAGCAACCATGCACCGCACCATAACAACTCTAACTCAGGAACCAACCCATGCAACAAACCTCGATGCCAACTCTGCCCACATATCTACACCAGCAACACCATCACAGGACCTAACCAGATCAGCTACAACATCACCGGCTCATTCACCTGCACATCCACCAATGTTATATACGCCATCATATGCCAGCAATGCCCCTCTGCTATGTACATTGGCCAAACTGGACAGTCACTACGCAAGAGGATAAATGGACACAAGTCAGATATCAGGAATGGCAATATACAAAAACCTGTAGGAGAACACTTCAACCTCCCTGGCCACACAATAGCAGATGTAAAGGTAGCCATCTTACAGCAAAAAAACTTCAGGACCAGACTCCAAAGAGAAACTGCTGAGCTCCAGTTCATTTGCAAATTTGACACCATCAGATCAGGATTAAACAAAGACTGTGAATGGCTATCCAACTACAGAAGCAGTTTCTCCTCCCTTGGTGTTCACACCTCAACTGCTAGCAGAGCACCTCACCCTCCCTGATTGAACTAACCTCGTTATCTCCACACTGATTTATACCTGCCTCTGGAGATTTCCATTACTTGCATCTGAAGAAGTGAGGTTCTTACCCACGAAAGCTTATGCTCCCAATACTTCTGTTAGTCTCAAAGGTGCCACAGGACCCTCTGTTGCTTTTTAAGTGGACACAAGAGACTCAAAAGGCAATTGGAAGGAGGGTGTGGAGGAGTCAAACATTGACAGCCTTAAAGCCTTAGGAAGGCAAGACAGCGCAGTGCTAAGGAGGGACTAATACCAAAGGAGACAAGTTGATTAGAGAGAAATTCCAAATGAAGAGCAGGTCACTGTCTTATAGTAAATTAGCTTATTTATAAACTTAACATTGGACAAGTCAAAGCAAAGAAGGAGGAGTAAAAGGTTATCGCTAGTAATAAGCTGATTTGCAGCTCTTTCTGTCAATTTCATCAATCCATCACCACTCATGTAAAAGCTCTAATTCCTTTTAATAGAATTTTATGTAGGATAATGCACAGGTTCTTAATGTTTTCCACACTGTGACTCTACATTACAGCAGAGAAGTTTCAGGATCCTCCTCCATCTATTTTAGGATTCTACTCCCATCTAGTCACAAAGTGAGGGAAGGTGGATGTAACCACCTGAACTTATTTGCAACTCCCCAAGGCAGTGATGATATGACAATTGCTCCACACACCATATTGGTGAGACAAGAAAGCTGTAGGATAGTACACCATACAAAAGGAAAAATTCACAGTTGCAGGTGTGTATGGAAATATATCATCAGGACATGGCCAACAATAGACCGGGTAACAGCAAAGAGTGAAACGTAACACAATCTGGGATCTAATTTTCAAAGATGGGCATATGCAACTGTGTGTACTTAATTTGTATAGTCTAATACCCCAAATAAATATACAGAACTAGGCATTTCTGTATTAAACAGTCATTTAAAAATCAAATTTGTCAATGGATCGCAAAAATACCAAAGGGGTGCTAAGTGAAGAGCAAGTTAGCTATGAGCTTGCAGAGCACCATGGTTGTAAAATAAAGCCAGTAAGAGTTTGAGATGCATAGACAGAGAGAATCCTCTCACAAACCAGGGATGTGAAAAAGATAGTTATTCTCTAATTGGCGGTGGGTTGGACCTAGAATAATGTAAGCAACCCTCCCTAATTCCATACAAAAAAGGCAAAAAACAAGGTACTGAATTTTCACTATGCTGCAATCATTTTTTTGTAATTTGACATTTAACTGCATCATAGCATTTATAAGGAGGAAGCCAAGTGTTTTGGCATCTAGTTAAAACACAGTGAGGCTTTGGCACCTGGGACAGCTTGGGAAGAAGGTTTGGACTGTGGAATAAGCGTATTAACTGGATGGCTCTGCTAAAGTTATCAGCAGGGATATCAACAATTTTGAGGTTTACATTGCCATTTTTATGTTTCAGAACTAACAGCCTATTGAGATTAAGGTAACAGTTCCTTATGCTCAAAGCTACTTTTTCAAGACATCTACAGGCTTAGGATGATAGCGTTTAAATAAATAAAAAAAAAAAAATAGGCCAAGTGTAGCGTGACATCTTCACAACCATGAGGGCTAGAAACTTGTTTTAAAAGTAGCTTAGATTCTGATGCACACAATTCTGTGGCAAAACAGAGTCTATGCAAATTATGAGACCCTGTGAAAGTACTAGATTTGTGCATTGTGACACTGCTTTAGAAAATCAAGCAAGTTCTTGTTCCGTAACTGATACTTGCAATGCTAAAATACACTAGACATTGACTGACATTAGCAAATTTCTAATCTCAAAATCTGATTTCTTCACACTGAGTGAAAACTGTCTGTGGCTATGTAACATTTAGAATCTCTCTGGTTTGACTCACCATTCCAACACAAAAGAGGACGAATAGCAACAGCCATGGTATATCTGTGCAGCTGCGATCCTCCAGAGGCTTCCACTCTCGTTTGGAGCTCTTGGGTGAGAAAAAGGGATAAAGACAATGGTTACGAAGTCAATTCAATAAAATATGTTCTGCTAATAACAAAGCGCTTTGAAAAGTAGTTTTTAGGGCACTGATATTCATCTGGGTTTATCTTTTGATACTGAAGTTACTTCATCTAGACTGTAAAATGTACAATAATTATTTAAACTACAGTGAGGCTAATGGAACCATTTAACAGACAGTCAAGGTAATGTGGCCAAGGGTAAATGCGATAAGAATCTGAAAAAGAGAGCGAGTAAGAGCAATGCTGAATTCAGAAAGCATTTCACTTATTCATATTTCTGGCTCTAGCACAAGAGGGGAAATAAGCATGGTCACTCAAGGGATCAACAATACTAGCTAGTCACTGTACCTTCCACAGCTACTGTATGTAGAGTAATCTGCTTTCCAAGAAGGATAAAAGGATAAGCTTTTCACAAACTCGTCAGTTTTAAACACCTCCATGGCAGGATTAACAGCATAGTACAGACAGAAAGAACGTAATATGTAGCTGTCTAAGGAACAGTTTTTTAATTTGCCTAGAAAAGGCAGCTGTGGAGTTCTGCAATTCAGGCAAGTCGTGTCAACTTACTAGAAGGAAGGAGTCTGGAATTAAGTTAAAACTCTCAGGAAAGAGATTCTACTGCTGTTTCAGATGACAGAAATACCTCCATGGATAAAAAGCTGGACTATTAACAATTTGCACTATAAAAATGGCTACCCTGCGGCCCTCAAGTGTACATTTCATAAAGTCTGTTCTATTTATACTGGCTCATTATAATTAAAAAATTATGAAGAGGTTTTTAAGCTACGCTTCTTCCCTAGGAAGCTAGGGAAAGAATGCATATTGACTACAAAGCAAAATTAAGTATAGCACTAGAATTTTGTTCACAGATCAAAATTTTGATTTAGATCCAAGGTTGAAAAAAGTACTCCTCATTTTAAAAATAATAAAGTTGCAGAGACAACAAAGCTCTTTCCAGGAACCTACTGCTTGTAGCATCTGCCTACCAAAAGTTTAGGCATTTCACAAAGATCCTTTTAGAGCTATTCTTCCATTCAGTAAGGGCATGGATCACAGAACACAGACTGTAGTCCTGAAGAAGTGTAGAATGGCCTTCTATACCTTTATGGGAGAGCATGAACTGGGATATAAAGAAACAACTAAAGATTCCAACTTCTTGTGTAGGATAACCTGCCAAAACCTTAAATTTTCATTATAGGTTCTGGAGTTTGTTGGAGATTCAGATGAGAAATTAGAACAGGAGACTGAACTGCCAACACTGAGCTATTGTAAATTTTGCTGACATTTGCCATCTCCAGCATCTAGTTTTGCAGACTGATCAAAAGCAGAAAGTCTGCAGTATGTGGCTGTTGTATTACTAGCTAAAATGTGTTAGTAAGATGTTTTTTGGTATTCAAGACTCATCTTTAGCTTGATTTGCAAACACAAATACCCTTTACAAATAAAGTTATTAGAAAACTACAAACTAGATACAATGAATGAAAAACTGCATCTTCCTCATCCTCTGCATTCAAATTGCACATCCTGTTTGAAATGAAGTTTCATGACAATGGTATCTGTTAATATTTTTAAAGACTTTCTGTATTTGTCCAGGCTGTGCGAGAGTCCTCTAATCAGTGGCTGTTGACAGCAAAATAAAAGAACATCTCTTGGGAAATCACTGCCTCCCATGAGAGGAGCTGGCTGGGTGACCCCACTCAGTCTGGGCTGGCATAGAGGGGACTTGAAAGAAATTTAAGTTTCCAGATAAGAACTCCAGCAGACCCAGACTCTGGGAACTGCAACCTCTGGAATTTGGCTCCAGATCAGGAACCAGAAAGGTACCTTATAAAGGACATCCTGCAGCATGGACTTGGCTTTTGAAGTTAGCATCCACAGAGGCTGCCCACATCAACTCTAGTGCCATGAAACTGTAAGGATACCCATCTCTCTCTCTCTGCTGAAAAGGTAGAGGCGGCTCTTGTGGAGTGAGCCAAGAACCTCTTTACTCCAAACACTACATTCTCTTTCTTCATACGTCCCTCCCAATGACACAAAGCCTTAAAAGGCAAGCTGGGGAACCCCACAAGAATAAAATCTGCCTTCTAGTTTCTAGAGCTTTATTCAGTTATGCAAAGCCCTCTTCCCACTGAGCAATAAGTTTCTCTTTATTCTGTGGGACTGGAAGGAATGAGGAGAGACATCCCCACCCACGTGGACAGATGAAACACGCTGGAGGACACAGGAAAGAGACTGAATTACTGCAAAAAGAACAGGAGTACTTGTGGCACCTTAGAGACTAACACATTTATTTGAGCAGACTAACACGGCTGCTACTCTGAAACCTGAATTACTGCAGAAGTTCTGACCTGATTAAAAAGCCATGTAGCAATCTGTGAACAATGAGCAAAGTTCCCAAAATCATGGCCAAACAGATTGCCAATAAAAAGGAAGTTTTGAGAAACCTCTCCTAAGATCTTCTTTAAGGCCTTGGCTACACTCGGGAATTCACAGCGCTGCTGCGAGTGTAGTCGCGCCGCCAGCGCTGCAAGAGAGCTCTCGCAGCGCTGTATGTACTCCACCTCTCCGAGGGGAGTAACTTGCAGCGCTGCGAGCGAGCATGCAGCGCTGCAGGCTCTGATCACACTGGCGCTTTACAGCGCTGCTCTCGCTGCGCTTGGGGGGGGGCATTTTCACACTCCTGAGCGCAGCAAGTTGCAGCGCTGTACAGCGCCAGTGTAGCCAAGGCCTAAGTGTTCATAACACCTGCCTATGAGGTGTTTAGCTGGGTAAGACTTCACTGTCAACTGCTTGAAAGAGATATTCTTACCACTTCCAGATGGCAAGTCAGAAATGCTCTACGGTACTTTGCTTACGTATTATTTATTTCAATTTATAACAATATACACAAAAGTGCCTACCCTCAGCTCTAGGTGCCTCTGCCAAAATTTAAAAACACAATCAGCAAAACGAAAGCCAACAGCTGTTAAATATTTCCAAGCCACTGCCACCCCCCAATCTCAATAAAAAACAATCCCATCAACACTCTCCCTCTCCCCAAAAACAGCTTCTATTGTGCCCCTCTCCCCTCAAGAGCCTGGGAAACTGCTAATAGTCCCTACAATATGAGATTTGGGTTTTCATACCAGGGAGGTGGGAGAGAATAGATTGCGAAGTTGAGGGCCTCTAATGGAAAAATGCTCTGCAAACCGCTCCTTCTCTTTTGTACTGAATGGACTCCAGCACAAGTGCCTTTGCTGACTGCAACCATGGCAGTAAGACATGAAGCAAGAGTCAGTCTTTCAGGCACTTTGTGGTTCTGTCCCTCAAAAAATGACTTCACCCCCCAAAAAAAATAAGGAGGTCAGTGTGGTTCCTTGTTAACTGCCTCATTTACTTTTGTATAAAGTCTGCTCTGTTCGCAAATAAACTGCATTTCCTAAGAGTATGTCTACGCTATGGAGACTCTTCCAGCACAGCCCTGGTGGCACAGCCCTGAAATGTACACGTGGTGTACACCAACAAAAAGGTTTTTTCCATTGGTATAGGAACACTGCCTCACCGAACAACTAAGCGAGATTGCCGGAAACGCCATCAACATAACCCCCAGCATAGATGCAGCTATGTCGGCATAGCTACGTCGGTTGGGGGTGTGGGGTTTTTTCACACCCCTGACCAATGTAGCTATGCAGATATAACTTTCCAGTGTAGACCAAACCTATCTGCCAACCACACAAATTCACTCTGGGCTCTGAGGGTATGTCTACACTGCAATTAGACACCTGCAGCTGGGCCCATGCCAACTGACTCGGGCTGCAGGGCTGTTTAATAGTACTGTAGACTTCCAGGTTCGGACTAGGATCCTGCAAGGTAGGAGGGTCATGGGCCAGCTGCAGGTAGACGTGCCCCAACAGTCAAGCTGGGTTCTTTTAATCGCTCTCATTATCACCACTACAAGAGGTGCTTGCAGGCCAAATGATGCCCTCAGCTACACCCAGGCAACCCAACCGTCTTCAAATGATGCCACCCTTACACTTAAAACAACATCTGCAGTGAGGTTTTTGCATTTAGTCATATTTGTACAAATTCTATTACGTTAAGTTCATGTAATGGCATGCTCAATATCTTTAAAGATCTCTCCAAGGATCTTTTCTGGCTTTGCTAAATCTCACAATATTTTTTATTTACAGGTAGTGCTAACAGAAAACATAAGAAGCTGATGAGTTTCGTTTGCTGCCACAACTTTGGAGGGCTCAGTCCTGATGATGAGATGGCAGATCCTTCTGTGCGGACCAGAAGAGGGGAGGGATAGCTCAGTGGTTTGAGCATTGGCCTGCTAAACCCAGGGTTGTAAGTTCAATCCTTGAGGGGGCCATCTAGGGCAAAAATCTGTCTTGGGATTAGTCCTGCTTTGTGCAGGGGGTTGGACTAGATGACCTCCTGAGGTCCCTTCCAACCCTGATATTCTCTGATTCTATGATCACCTTCAAATGAAATCTTGTAATAGGATTTTTTAAAAGCCATTGGATGTACTTTGGAAGAGCGTTGACAAGGATTTGGAATTACTCACAGTTACCACAGGTAATCCATTTCATTTGCTAAGTGAGCGGACAGCACCAGAGCCTTCCAGGACAACAGATGCAAAAGCTGCAGACACAATTCTCCACTGCTACAATGATCAACACTTCCCACAACACACCTTTCAAGATCCATGGGCCCTACACATGCCTATCACAATATGTGGTGTACCTCATTCAGTGCACTAAATGCCCCAACAACAACTATGTGAGTGCAACCAGACAGTCCTCATGCTCTCAAGAGAACTCACAGGCAAACAATAAGACAAAAAATACCCTATCACCTGTGGATGAAAACTTTTCACAAAATGATCACCCTACATCTGACCTCTCAGTCCTCATCCTCAAAGGAAACTTGCACAACACTTTCTAAAGACAAACCTGGGAACTTAAATTCATAACTTTGCCAGACACTAAAAATCATGGACTGAAAAAAAGAGACTGGATTAATGGCTTATTCCAACAATCTATAATTAAAGCTGCGAGTTTGTCATGGATTCTGTGACACCTGTGACTTCTGCAGCAGTCAGTGTGGCTGGTCTGGGGGCTGCCTGAGCAGCTCCTGGGCCAGCCGTCCTGGCCGCTGCTGGGGCAGTCTCGGGCCACCACGCTCTCCTCCAGCAGCAGCAGGAGTTTGGGTGTGGAAGGGGGCTCAGGGCTGGGGCGCGGGAGGGGGTGAGGGCTCAGGGCAGTGCTTACCTCGGGGGGCTCCCCAGAAGCAGTGACATGTCTCTTCCTCAGCTCCTAGGCGGAGGAGCGGCCAGACAGCTCTGTGCGCTGCCTCCACCCGCAGGCACCGTCCCCGCAGCTCTCACTGGCCGCAGTTCCTGGTCAATGGGAGCTGTGGAGCCAGCGCTTGGGGCAGAGGCAGCACACAGAGCTCCCTGGCCACCCCTCTGCCTAGGAGTTGAGGTAGAGACGTGCGCCGCTTCTGGGGAGCTGTGCGGAGCCAGGAAGGGAGCCTGCCAGCCCCTCCAACCCCTGCACCCCCACCCCCCCAGCAGGGTCCCAGGCTGCTCCCCCCAGAGCACCCGTTGTGCCCCCAGGACACCCCCCCCCAAAGCAACCATGGCACCCTGGGCTGCCCCACCCCCAAGATTTAGTCTGGGGTATAGTACAAGTCATGGACAGGTCACGGGCCGTAAATTTTTGTTTATTGCCCGTGACCTGTCCATGACTTTTTCTAAAAAACCCATGACTAAAATGTAGCCTTATCTATAATCCACAAACAAGCTCCCCTCCCTCCCCCGCACTGCTCTCCAGCCCCCTTTACCTCCTATGACTGGAGGAGTGTTAACGGGCCAATTCACCTTAAACGGTCTCTTGAAATATGTGTTAACTACTTATGCTAAACAATTGTTCTACCTTGTATTTAAGCTGTGACACACTAAATCAGGGGTTCTCACAACACATTTTTTTGGTGGCCTCAGTGTGGCCACAAAATCTCGCTGGTGGCCACACTCACACTTTTCCCTAAAATACTTAACTTTAAGAAAAATAATTAAATATGCACAGATACACATCCAAATCATTGTAATTTATATATGTAGGGTTTTTTGTCAGACTCAATAATAAAAATAATGCTGTGAAAAGTGATTTGTTAATATTACTTTTCACAGCAAACTTAGTAGCTATCTAGCAAGCTGTGAAAAGTGATATTAACCAACATACAAGTATCACTTTTCATAGCCTTCCAGATAGCTAGTAAGCCCCAGGACCCAGCCCTACATTGGGGGGGGGGGGGTGTCAAAAGAGGAGGCAGCTGGGGCCAGAGGTGACGGTGGGATGGATGAGGGGCTGGGGGAGGCAGTGGGGGCAGAGGGTGATGGGGAGATGGATGTGAGGTCAGGAAGGCAGCAGTGTCCTGGGGCGATGGGGGGCAGGATGGGCCCCATCTGTCTCCAGAGGCAGTGCAGGGCAGCACATCCAGGAGCAACAGGGAGGGAGGGAGGGGGAGGGCTGATGCGCTGTTCCCCGCACCCCATCACCAGGCTTTCATGCCTGCACAAGAAGTCCCTGGTGGCTGCATTTGAGAAACATTGCTCTAAGTACCTTTCCCAGCCCTAAGAAGAGCTCTGTGGAGCTCAAAAGCTTGTCTCTCTCACCAACAGACGTTGGTACAATAAAAGATATTATCTCACCAATCTTGTCTCTCTAAAAGGAAATATGAAAGCCATGATTTTAACAGGTATTTAAAAGGTTACATGGATGAATTAAGTCTGTTTCCATATCTTTACTTACGTCTTGAATTGTGCTAAATCAGGTTTACAGCTCCACAAAAGAAAAAGTGTCAAACAAGACTTCTCATAATCTACATACAAACTCTCAATGTATGTAACAATCATCCTTTGGACGATTAACTACCTGATTTTCAACTCCCCAAAATATCAAGAATAAGATGTGATCCACATTCAGATCTTGTATTTATCTTGAAAAGTGTGTCTTAGTCAACACAAATGATTACTAGCCTTAGCTACTTATGCTCAAACATCCAAAATATTTACTTTATGGTCATCACAAGGTCTAACACAAATGTTGTGATTGTGTTTCTTCTGTAGTAGGCCTCCACTTTTTGCCTACATCATAACTGAAGCACCATCAAAATTGCAGCTGACAAGCTTTTCCTGCAGCCCTCAATCTGCATTTCTACTGATTTCAGCCTTTTCTATGGACAGATTAAGATTCCTTCAGCATTTGCTGATGCAAGAAGCATACAGACAAGATAAGCAAAAACTGATATTTTTCCTTACCATTTGCCCCACTGTAACAGTTTCCTGTTAAAATGATGGGACGCTGTTGTTATTCTTGTTCTGCTAGCTTACAGAAAGTATTGCCCCTGAACAAAGCACGTAACTTGAAGAAGAGCTCTGTGTAAGCTAGAAAGCTTGGTCTTCTTCATCTATGAAAGATGGGAGTTTTGTTGAGAACTGCTGGTGGATTGGCTGCTGAATTTGCTATTTGATTAGTTGTTCTTTTAATGAATAGCAGAAGTGCCTAGAGCATGAGATGGTTACGGTCATACCTCAGAATTCAAAATAGGAACACAATTTTCTTTGTACAGATGCTTGTAGTTATATCACAGTCATTTTTCCTCATTTTCAACCAATATCTTGCATTAATGTCAATCAATGCTTCTTTTTGTTCTGACTAATTTTTTTCTTGTATTAGCCCCACTTGCAGAATCAAGTAGTGGACCTACAAGTTAGGTCCGTTCAGTGCACACCCAGGAGATAGTGCCAATTTTTTTAAAGGAGTAAACAAAATAACCCAGGTAACTATAGGCTTCAGTCTGACATCAATCCCAGGAAAGGTAAGGGAAAGGGTGATGGACTCGATTAATAAAGAATTAAAGGAAGGTAATATAATTAACACAAATCAACATTTGGTTGATAAGGTAATAGTGTTGATGTAATATACTTTGACTTGGTACTGCATGATATTTTGATTAAAAACTAGACTGACATAAAATTAACATGGCACACATTAAATGGATTAAAAACTGGCTAACTGGTAGATCTCAAAATGTAACTGTAAACAGGGAATCATCTTCAAGCAGGTGTGTTTTCAGTGTAGTCCCACAGGGACCTATGCTATTTAACATTTTTATCAATGACCTGGAAGAAAATAAAATCATCAGTGACAAAGTTTGCAGATGACACAAAAATTAAGGGAGTGGCAAATATTGAAGAGGAGAGGTCGTTCATTCAGAGTGATCTAGATCACCTGGTAAAAACTGGACACAAACAAACAATATCCATTTTTGTATATCTAACTGTAAATGTATACATCTAGGAACAAAGAATGTACGCCATACTTACAGGATGGGGAGCAGTGACTCTGAAAAAGATTTGGGGGTTGTGGTGGATAATTAGTTGAACATGAGCTCTGTATATGATGCTGTGGCCAAAAGAGCTAATGCAAACCTGGGATGTATGAACAGGGCATTTTGGGTAGGAGAGGTTATTTTACCTCTGTATTTGGCACTGATGCGAACTCTACATCCAGTTCTGGTGCCCACAATACAAGAAGGTTGTTGATAAACTGGAGAGGATTTGGAGAAGAACCACGAGAGCAATTAAAGGATTAGAAAACATGCCTTACACTGATAAATTCAAGGCGCTCAATCTAGTTTAACAAAGAGCAGGTTAAGGGGCGACATGATTACAATCTGTAAGGACCTACATGGGGAATAAGTACTGTATTTAATAATGGGCTCTTCAGTATAGCAGAGAAAGGTATAACATGATCCAATGGCTGGAAGTTGAAGCCAGACAAATTCAGACTGGAAATACGGCATAAATTTTTAACAATGAGAGATATTATATTAACCACTAAAACAATTTACCAAGGGCCGTGGCACATTCTCCATCACTGACAATTTTTAAATCAAGATTGGATGTTTCTCTAAAAGGTCTGTTTTAGAAATTATTTTGGGGAAGTTCTATGCTATAGAAGAGATCACACTAGATGTCAAAGATTCCAAAGCCAGGACAGACCAATGAATCATTTCTTTAAATTGTTCGTTTTGTGCTACATTGACAAGAAAGTTGCCACCCTCATTTGTTAACATCCTGTTCAAGTTTTAATTATTTTGATTGCAGTAGCATCTTCAGGCCCTAGCCCCTATTGTTCTAGGCACCATCCAAACCTAACAGATCCAAGCATAAGATCATAAAAAACAGATAAATACAATACAAATGGGCAAGATGGCCTAAGACTGAGATGACATGCAATTGTCACAGCACACCAACTGCTCAGACACAGTCAAGTGTTTTGTAGGCAAACTGACAGAGGTGAGATCTGAAGAACACCACCACTGACTTTGGAGATTTTTTTACAGGTGGCTTCTCTCATGAAGAAGTGGAGACATGAGAGAGAGTGAAAGTGCTGGTTAGAAAAATCTGACAAATAAGCAATGGAGGTTGGTATCGCTGTTGCAATGTAAACAGGGATCAATGTCTCAATTACAGCTGGCTGATTTAGGTTCGTCAAAAGTTCTGGTCTTTTCAAATTTGCTTTGCAGCAGTGTTTGGAATGGAAATAACTGGGGCAGAGATCACATTTGTCAGAGAGGAGAAAGTTGCAGTATTTGAGACATGAGCGGATGAGAGCTTGGATGAGAGTTTTCAAAATGTGGAAGGCCAGATCACAGAAATGTTGTGCTTGAAGCAGCAGATTCTGACACTGCCTGGATAGGTGTATTTAGAGAGAGGACAGAGTCAGAAGACAACACAGGTTTATGGGCCTGAGCAATAGGGAGGATGGTAGTTACTGACCACAGCAACTAAGACAGGAGGGAGGCGGAGAGCTGGGAAGGAAAGATTAAGCACTTTGTTTTGGTCACACTGAGTTTAAACTAGCAGCTGGACATCCATAAGGAGATGAAGTGGGGAAGGCAACATTTTAAGATGACAATTATGGTCATGTATGAGAAAGACAGCTCACCAGTCAAGAAGGAAAGTCTTTGCCTTTCGGTTGATTTTTTTGTGTGTGTGTCAAAGACTAACAGAGACTACTAGTGAATGAAGGTGAGGTTCAAGTGCTTCTGGAAGACCTAGAACAGGGACTTCATGATCCTCATAGCTACATGTCAATGATAATGGCAATGCATTATTTGAATGATCATATTTAACAGTGATCCAATTGTACTTCAGTAGACTTTGAGTGAAACTTTGATATTAAATCTTAAAGAAACTGGAAAAACAGATTTTGTGCACTTTCAGCAATGAACTTTTCTTACGCCTTTGCTACTTAACTTGGCAATGTTAATTTTTCTTTAAGAGAGTTACCTGGTTTTGCTTTTTCAGTCTATTCAATTACAGATTTCCTACAACCGTCTTAAAACTTCAGACATGTTGAGCAAGGAAAACTCTGGTCTGGATGTTTGGTAACCCCTAAACACCTAGTCGCAGCAACTGAGGAGCAGCTTTCATGTTCACCACTTTTAGAAAGAGAAACAGGCACCTTGTGAATTCAATATTGTAGACTGAAAAGAAAGAAGCTTTATGCAAACTATGGGATCAGGTGCCCTGCCCATCCAGATTCTAGGAAACTCAGGCACCTAACCCCCCCGCCACACACAACCACCCACCCACACACACCCTCTTTAACATTCAATAATAGTTGATCCCACCCATTAGGGATGTGACCTCTCTAGTCACCTGTGACACCACTCACTCCTTTTTCCTGCTAGACTTTGACAGTACTAACATTGTAACTGTTTGCTAATAGATATTATAACCGTGATGTTCTCATCACTCCTTTAAAATTTGTAGAATTGGTGAAATCTTCATTTAGATTTAAATTAGAACCTAATATTTCTAGAATCAAAACCACTTTCAACTACATATGTAAATAATTCAGAAGTAACAAATATTTTAAAACCTGGAGAAATCCATAAATATCAATAAAACCTACTAGGATCTCCCTCACACACCCTGCATTCTCTCTTTTGCATTTATATCCAAATGTTGAATTCAGAATCTGGTTTAGTCCTGTACATAATTTCCCGTTTGAAAGTGATTCTACATGAAGAAGTGATATATACTCATCTCATTTTGCACAGCAATGTCAAACCCATTTAAAGTTTTTCCATCCTAAAAACTAATATGACATCAAATTAGAGGGGAACATTTAAATTCAGCAGCGTCAGTTAAGAAACCAAATGAATGATACACTGGAACAATATGAACATCTGAACTCTGACTGCAAAAAACTGGACAATCTGCAAACATGAGTTTGAGGATCTATGACCGGATACTAAAATCCTACTTAAACTCTACAGATGACATACCTAGTAAGAATAACAGGAGTACTTGTGGCACCTTAGAGACTAACAAATTTATTAGAGCATAAGCTTTCGTGGGCTACAACCCACTTCTTCGGATGCATTCTGATACCTAGTAAGTACTCTGTTCCAACTATGCTATACAAATGAGAGCTTAAATGTTTGTTAACCATGGCTACAACTTTAGTGATCTGGCTTCGTTGTTTTCAAAGGGACATGGTTAGGTTAAATTAATACTTAAACAGATTCCCTTAAATTAAGGTGCTAGTAACTTACGTATTAGAACTGGAAGAATTTTTTTAAACGATTTAACCGCTTATGCTTTTTTTTTGGGCACTTTCAGAGTGGATAATGAAAAATGAACTCATTTTATTTTTGTCAGTGTCACTTTGTCCTATATTAACAAGGTGTTGCAAAGTCTGGACTGCAAATATTGCAAGAAATTTTTATTCATTTAATAAAAGGCAGTTTCTACTGGAAGTGTTTTATGAAGTCTTTAGGGGACATTTCTACTGATGCTAGGCTTTGTAAAAGATTATTTACAAAACCTCAACCTTAGCATCAAGTTCACCCAAGTGCATCCCCTTTAAATCAACTATTGTTCTGTGACCTTGATGCAGCAACCTGCTTCAAAGCATGGAAAAGTGTGACTAAATTCAGGAGAGCAAATGGGAATGACCACAGTTGGGGCAGTCTTCATACTGTATTTGTAGCTCCGGGGATTCAGGAATGACGGCACAGCTATTTATCTACACAAGCGCAGACAGCCACGATGCGGACAGTACTGACATGAAGGGCTTGAAAACTCTACTTGCTCAGGATGGGTAAGAATTTTTCCTGGTTTACTGCCATCAAGTTCTGCAGAATCTAAGGCCTGGTCTACACTAGGAGGTTATGTCGAATTTAGCAGCGTTAAATCGAATTAACCCTGCACCCGTCCACACAACAAAGCTATTTAGTTCGACATAGAGGTCTCTTAAATTCGATTTCTGTACTCCTCCCCAACGAGGGGAGTAGCGCTAAATTCGACATGGCCATGTTGAATTAGGGTAGGTGTGGATGGAAATCGACGCTAATAGCTCCGGGAGCTATCCCACAATGCACCACTCTGTTGACGCTCTGGACAGCAGTCCGAGCTCGGATGCTCTGACTAGCCACACAGGAAAAGCCCCGGGAAAATTTGAATTCCTTTTCCTGTCTGGGCAGTTTGAATCTCATTTCCTGTTTGGACATCGTGGCGAGCTCAGCAGCACTGGCAACGATGCAGAGCTCTCCAGCAGAGGTGACCATGCAATCCCAGAATAGAAAGAGGGCCCCAGCATGGACTGATCGGGAAGTCTTGGATCTGATCGCTGTGTGGGGCGATGAGTCCGTGCTTTCGGAGCTGCGCTCGAAAAGACGGAACGCAAAGATCTACGAGAAGATCTCTAAAGCCATGGCAGAGAGAGGATACAGCCGGGATGCAACGCAGTGCCGCGTGAAAATCAAGGAGCTGAGACAAGGCTACCAGAAGACCAAAGAGGCAAACGGACGCTCCGGATCCCAGCCCCAGACATGCCGTTTCTACGAGGCACTGCATTCCATTTTAGGTGCGGCCGCCACCACTACCCCACCACTGACCGTGGAATCTGAGGATGGGATTTTGTCGAGGGCCGCTTCCTCGGAGATGTTAGCGGACGGGGAAGATGAGGAAGGAAATGAGGAGGACGAGGCAGTCGACAGCGCTTACAACGCTGATTTCCCCGACAGCCAGGATCTGTTCATCACCCTCACAGAGATCCCCTACCAACCGTCCCCAGGTGTTAACCCGGAACCAGAATCAGGGGAAGGATCAGTCGGTAAGTGTTTAAAACATGTAAACATTTATTTTGAACAGAACAGGAATATTAACAATATTAACAATGGGTTTTTCATGATTAGTTTGCCCTAGGCGCTTAACGTTTTAGTCCTTGCCAGTGCAGCTACTGGAAAAGAAGGTCTATATGTCCGGGGATAGAGCTAAAATCCTCATGGGACATCTCCACGAAGCTCTCCTGGAGGTAATTGGAAAGCCTTTGCATGAGGTTCCTGGGGAGAGCGGCCTTATTGGGTCCTCCGTGGTAGGAAACTTTTCCACGCCAGGCTATCATCAAGTACTCCGGGATCATTGCCTTGCAGAGCATGGCGGCATACGGCCCTGGTTTTTGCTGGCTTTCACGCAGCATGCGGTCTTTCTCTGTCCCAGAAATCCTCAGCAGAGTGATGTCGCTCATGGTGACCTGCTTTGAATTAGGGGAATGTTACTGTTGGGACTGCTTGCCTGTTCCTTTACAGAACTGTAACCGGCGGTTTACAGCCACGCGGTTGAGGCGGGAGAAGGGCAGCATACAGGGATCTTTCCCGGGGACAGCCACGAGGGGGTGGGACAGGGGCAGAGTTCATGCTTCCCAGATTGCCGGCAGCAAGAACTGGCCAACGCTAGGAGCATTGCTTTGAATGTGAAAGGAGGGCACTGCTATAATTTAAGTTTTAAGCAGCCAAAAGTCTACGGCTTACCATGTCAGCCTGCTACCCGAATTCCGCTGTCCTGCCCCGCTTGTCTGATCTCCAGTGCAAGACCCCAGGCACTGAATGCGAAGGCCGAAAATTCGACCTTGTCCTGAGCGCGCATGTGATAGGTGCTGTGCATGGTCTTCTTCACAGAGAAAGACTATGTTCATTGTTCACAAAAAATGATCTTTGTGAGGAATTCACTCCCTTTTTCCCATCCCACAGCTACGACTGTCTCCCGACCTACCCTGGCATCCCCCTCCCAGAGGCTGGCGCAGATTAGGCGTAGAAAGAAAAGGACACGGGACGACATGTTCTCAGAACTTATGGGCTGCTCCCAAGCCGAGGCAGCCCAGCAGACCCAGTGGAGGGAGAACATGTCCCAAATCCATCGATCACACATTGAACGGGAGGAGAGGTGGCGTCAGGAAGACCAGCAGGCGACTCAAACGCTGCTTGGACTAATGAGGGAGCAAACGGACACGCTCCGGCGCCTTGTGGATGTTCTGCAGGACCGGAGGCAGGAGGACAGAGCCCCGCTGCAGTCTATCTCTAACCGCCCTCCCCCGCCACCAAGTCCCACACCCCCCTCACCCAAAGTCCCAAGAAGGAGGGACGGCAGGGGCCGTGAAAACTGTCACTCCACCCCTGCAGACTGCTCGAGTACCAGAAGGCTCTCATTCCCAAAAATTTGATAAGTCCTTTCCTTCCCGCCTCACCCAAGCCCCCGTCCCAGTTTCATCCCCTAACTGTGTAGTTGCTAATAAAAAATACGTTTCTGTTAATTACTGTTTCCATCATGTTCTTTTACAGGAGAGTGTGTTTGAAGGGTGGAAGGGGGTTGGTAATTGGAGAGGACAGCCACCTTTACCAGGGTACAGACACGGGGGCAGGTTCAGCAGCAGGTCACACACACATTGCAGTCACTAGGCACCCTGGTCAGTCTGGGAGGTGGTTTTCATGTTCTGTGTGGGGGTGGGCTATGTGACTTTGTGGCGGGGGAGGGCGGTTAGAGATCTTATGCAGCGGTCCTTATCCTGGATCACAGAGCCACGCAGCAGGGGATCTGTAACCGTCCTCCCCCGCCACAAAGTCACATAGCTCCCACACGCAGAGTCCCGAAAAGGAGGGGTGGCAGGCTCCGTTGAAACAACCAGTCCACCACTGCGGACCGCTCTAGGAGCAGGAGCCTGTCATTCCTCGACTTTATAAGTGTTCTTTCCATCACTACGCCCGCTCCCCACCACAGTCTGCGCCCAGTTTCAACAGTTTACCGCGAAACCCATAATAAAGACAATGGTATTCATTAACAAAGTTCCATGTATTTTATTTTTAAACGTGTGTTGGAAGGGGGGGGACGGGGTGAACGGGGTATGTAGCTACAGAGGATAGTCAACATAAACTGGGTAAAGAAACGGGGGCAGGTTCAACTTCTCTTTAAACAAAGTTAATAGTCACAGGTTACCCTGCTCACTGAGGAACCTAGCTTTCAAAGCCTCCCGGATGCACAGCGCATCCCGTTGGGCTCTTCTAATCGCACGGCTGTCTGGCTGGGCGTAATCAGCAGCCAGGCTATTTGCCTCAACCTCCCACCCCGCCATTAAGGTCTCCCCCTTGCTCTCACAGAGATTGTGGAGCACACAGCAAGCTGCAATAACAATGGGGATATTGGTTTCACTGAGATCACAGCGAGTCAGTAAGCTTCTCCATCTCCCCTTGAGACGTCCAAAAGCACACTCCACCACCGTTCTGCACTTGCTGAGATGGTAGTTGAAGAGTTCTTTTACAGTGTTCAGGGCGCCTGTATAGGGCTTCATGAGCCAGGGCATTAGCGGGTTGGCTGGGTCCCCGAGGATCACTATAGGCATCTCCACATCCCCAACAGTTATTTTGTGGTTCGGGAAGTAAATACCCTCCTGCAGCCGTCTAAACAGACCAGAGTTCCTGAAAACCCGAGCGTCATGAACCTTGCCCGGCCATCCGACGTTGATGTTTGTAAAACGTCCCCTATGGTCCACCAGTGCTTGCAGCACCATTGAAAAGTAGCCCTTTCGGTTAATGTACTGGCTGGCCTGGTGGTCCGGTCCCAGGATAGGGATGTGAGTTCCAGCTATAGCCCCACCGTAGTTTGGGAATCCCATCGCGACGAAGCCATCTATGATGACCTGCACGTTTCCAAGGGTCACTACCTTTGACAGCAGTAGCTCAACGACTGCGTTGGCTACTTGCATCACAGCAACCCCCACGGTAGATTTGCCCACGCCAAAGTGGTTTGCGACTGACTGGTAGCTGTCTGGCGTTGCAAGCTTCCAGAGGGCTATGGCCACTCGCTTCTGGACACTCAGGGCTGCTCGCATCCGGGTGTCCTTGCGCTTTAGGGCAGGGGACAGCAACTCACAAAGTTCCAGGAAAGTTCCCTTCCGCATCCGAAAGTTTCGCAGCCACTGTGATTCATCCCAGACCTGCAGCACTATGCGGTCCCACCAGTCCGTGCTTGTTTCCCGGGCCCAGAATCGCCGTTCCACAGCATCAACATGACCCATTGCCACCATGATGTTCACGGCGCGGGGTCCCGTGCTTTGAGAGAGGTCTGTGCCACTCTCAGACTTCATGTCCTCACTGCGATGCCGTAACCTCCTCGCCCGATTTCTCAGCATCTGCCTCTGGAAAAGGTGGACGATAAGGTGCGAGGTGTTGACAACGGTCATAACTGCAGCGATGGTCGCAGCGGGCTCCATGCTTGCAGTGCTGTGGCGTCCGCGCTGTCACTCACCAGAAAAGCGCGCAAAATGAAATGATTGCCTGCCGGCGCTTTCAGGGAGGGAGGGCGGAAGTGACGGTTGGATGACGACAGTTACCCAAAACCACCCTCGACACATTTTTTTCCCCAGCAGGCATTGGGGGCTCGACCCAGAATTCCAATGGGCAGCAGGGACTGCGAGAACTGTGAGATAGCTGCCCACAGTGCACCGCTTCCAATGTCGACGCTTGCCCCGTTAGTGTGGACTCACAAAGTCGAATTACTGCCCTTAGTGTGGATACACACGTTAGACTTTGTAATATCGATTCCACATATTCGATTTAAGTAAAATAGAATGTGTAGACATACCCTAAGTTTACAAAGTCAAGCCCTTATGGTTCTAAAGAAAACTTCCAAATTCAAACAGAGATTTAACTGATGAAATGATGTCTTACCAAGTCTGCAGAGACAGTTCCAGTGCCACCATCACCACTTGTGTGAAAATTGGGACAGACATGATGAAGCCTGATTCACCTTAATGGTGGCATTTTTTGTTTGTCTGGTTTTGGGTGGATGAAAGCCACTCTTTTTAGGAGTGTGCCATGGGGGTGCAGGGAAATCTGTTACTTCCGTCTTCTGGAGCAGGAATCATGCCCATTCCTTGAAACAGAATTCCAACCAACCCAGCAATGGGCCAAGCATGTGTGGAGAGTCCCTACCAATACCACTCCAACACTCCAGACAAGTGTTAAATGTAAGCTCCCATATGATCAGTTAAAGAAAATAACCTTTGCTTGACATACATTTGACACAATTAACTTTTAAAGTATGATCAATATGTTTCATATGAATCATTTTTAAAAGCAATGCTATGGTTTATCAGCAGTTTTTGTAACATTTACCAGCTCAGGTCCAAAGAAAAAAAATCTACTAGCCCATCCTTTACCTTGATGCATTGCCATTATAAAAAAAGACAAGTAAAATATTACTGTGGTTATCAAAAATCTCTCTCTTACAAACAACATTTTACATTGTAGAATCATGTAGGGTCTGTGCAGCACAAGTGGTATTCTCCAACCCACCATAAGGCACAACAATCCATTTCACGAGGCATTGCCATCTCTGCATCTATTGCTGCTCTAAATTTTCATATATCCTCCTTTTAATAAAAGAAAGTTAGCATTAGTAAGGTTCTTCTTCCACAAGTGAGCATGGATTTCCCTCACTGCTCTAAAAAGGAATAGGAGGTTGACGTACTGATTCTAGGTATCTACAATTTAGATCCTTGGTTACAGCAACAGTTAAGTAGCCAGTTTCTCTCCTTGCATTATGAATATTAGGTTGCAGAAATAAAGCCATTAAGATTATGTACCTGGAGGTGTTCCTGGAGGTAAAAAGTGTTCCCCAATGATCAATAGTGCAAGTAGTAGCAACCCTGGATTAGGTGTGCGTCATCCCCATACATGAGCTCACAATTACTGCATGAGAGAATAGAATACTGCACTAGCAGAATACTTGCCTACACGCACAGGAGCTCTGCTAGGCAATGAACAAAACAAAGCATGCAAACCTTCAGAATGGAGCATTAAGACAGAAGAATAATTTGCTACATGTTTTTCACTGAACAACACTAGCCAATTTTCACTCAAAACTTGATATTACAAAAGTTGTTGCTACCATGCAAAAATAGAGACCAATTTTAAAAATTCATATCCATCTTTCAGAGAACCTCTCCTTGACAATTCCATTATAAAGATTTTCTCCATTAACTTGTTTTTGGAGGGGAGGCAATAATTACTCTAGGACCATATATTATCCTGCAGATCCCATGAGTCAGTCCCTAAAAAAACCCACACACGTTTATGTGGAAAACACTACAGGGGAAAGGAGCATTTCAGATTAACTATTTAAGTCTATGAGTCCAGTATTCACAGTGCGAGGATTTAAGATTTCAGTGCTCAAAGTAAAGGCCTGAAATGGTGAAAGCGAATCACAGTTCATGACCCAATCCAACCCTTACCTTGAACTTACATAGTGCTTTGTGTTTTTAAAGCACTGTACAAACATGCATTAATTAAACCTCCTTATACCTACCTATATCACAAAGGTATGAAATATTAGCCCAAGTTTCTAGATAACAAAGACAGGTTACACTGGCTTGCCCTAGGCCATACAGTGGCTATCAAAGCGGAGATCAGAACAAAGAGGTTACTGGCTTCTGGACCTTCTCTTGGGTCCAGGCTACACTACAAAAGGTTTGCCAGTATAGCTATAATGACAGACAACCCACCTAGGGTAGACACAATTTCTACCAGCAAAAAATGTTCTTCAGCTGGTACAGCTTATACTGGTTTCCTGGACAAAAAACCAACAACAAAAAAACCTGGTATAACTGTATCTACACTAGAGCTTTTGCCAGTATAAAAACATTGTTAAAAAAGCACCCCTGACATCATATCGCCAAGACTTTCTAGTGTAGACCTGGCCTCAGACGACACTCCACCCTGCCCCACTGATTCCGCCGCCCCAGTTTACTAAGATATTTAATCACATTGCAGTGACGAATAAATATTAGCTGTCCTATCACCCCCACCCAAAAGAGCATACCACATTACATGTGACAGGTTTCAGAGTGGCAGCATTACATGTGGTCAGTTATTTCAGCAGGTTAGAAAGTAACTTTTAATATGTAAATAAGATGATAAATGTTTTTTATCAGAAGTCATTATCAAGAAATTGATAAACACTACATTAAGTGTTTATTGTAACTTTGTTGTGTCTGTAGATTAACAAAGAATTCTCATGAGCTTTTTTACAAGTTATTCTCTTACTATTATAGGGTCCTTATTATTTGAGCACAGGGTCTCCTGTGTGCTAGAGTCTTTACCAGAAGGACTTTCACATCCTGAAGCAATACCTCAGAAGACAAAGCCAGTCTGGAAGAGTCACTGGGGTGTGTCTACACTGCAATAAGATATCCATGGATGGCCCATGTCAGCTGACTAGGGCTCGCAGGGCTTGGCCTGTAATGCTATGAAGTTGCAGTGTAGACATTCCAGCTCAGGCAGAAGCCTAGGTTCTGGGACCTTCCCCTGAGCCCGAACATCTATACTGCAATTTTATAGCCCCACAAGCCTGGGTTAGCTAACATAGGACTGCCACGGATGTTTTATTGCAGTGTGGACATACCCACTAGGTGACCATACTTCTCCCTTCTATACTGCATATGTACATCTGTTCTGCAATCTCACACAACTCAACACTTCTGCTAGGAAGGGAAGCAGCAGCCTTTTGATTGTACAGCACTACAAAGCTATTCTCAGTCATGGAGGGGAATGAACATCTTGTATTCTGTTCTTCTTCAGGGACTAAACGTAACACTAATGCAATGATCCCACACCTACTACTTCATGAAGTGCTCCCCTACTACTTATATCGTATTTGCAAATTTTCAATGTAATTTAAGTGTAATTTAGAGTGCATGAACTGACACTTAAATTATTAATATATTATCGATGAGGCAATATGAAACTGACAATCTTGAAAAAGTTTGTTTACAAACCATTTATGAATCCATCAATGTCATATGATTACAATTACAATGTCATCTTTGCAGTCAGTTGATTCTATGACTCATTTATTACTTTGTTTTCACAGGATTAGAAAGGTACCTTCATGGCAGCTATGACAACATACATAGCCATTACATATCTTGAAACCTAATAGAACTGGCAAATCAGTAGCAGGTTGATATTTGACAGCTACAAATATAGACCTATGATGGGAAAAAAATCCATACTTTTAACCACCACTGAAAGTCTTTTAATTAAAGTGCTTCAAAACACCTATTTGAAAATAGTAGGCATTTGGCTAGAAAACAGAACTACCCATCATAAATAAGGGTACTTCACATAACTTTCATACACAAATGGATTTACAATCTATTTGAATATCAATAATGAGATTTTTTTCTCTTTTTCAATAGTTCTCAAATCACAATCTCTAATACTGACCTATTCAGACCAAAGAAAGAACACCCTATTTTCAGAGTAGTTTTCTCTGTCGCTGAAATAATATAATTATACAAAAATGTGAATGAAATAATTTAACAGTAAATACAATCTGCTTCACAGACTCCTTGAATTCCACTGTAGCTCTGAAATCACAAGTCCTAAATATTAGAATATTTTGAAGTCTTATTAGGACAATATTAGATTACATCTTTAACAGTTATCTGCAAGTTACTTCCAATTAATTTATTTTTAGCTTCATGAAAATATGAAATTAGGGTGAGAGAAAAGAGCAAGACATAACCATCAAATTAGAGATCTCAGGACAATTCCACAGAGAAAGCTGCCCCTCCTCCTATGCACTCCCCTAGAGTCTGATGAGTAGCTGTCTCAAACGAAAGAAATTTTTATCCTTTTACAGTTTCTAAAGTTAGAACTTGAGGACACAAAACATCACAGCTATTGCAAGACCTCATGACCTGCACAGTACTGCTGTAAGAAATAATGATCTTGCCATCCACCATAGACACTTAGCAAATTGCTCTAAGTAATCGCTTAAAGGGTGTCCTTAGCTCAAACTGGTTTGTCAACAGGAAATTGCATTTAATAAAATCTGACGATTTATGAGTGGACTTTGAAGTTCAACATAATGAGAAGAACAATAGTGAAAAGAACAAGCCATTTCACATTTCGAGCAGAAAAAAGAAGACAAGGGAACAGTTCTAAGGAGTTTTGTGAAACCTTGACAGCAGCATTCTAAGGGGGAAAACACACCGTTTGCATTTTCTACTATTTCCAATACAATTTTGACATAATCTCATTTTAGATTTTTTTTAAAAAACTATTTTCATTGGCTTGATCTTGGTGGTACAGGAACATTCAGAGACCACAGCAAGACTATATATCCAACATTAGAAACTATCCTACATTTCCCCCCACCTAATAAACAATTTATAAACCAAATTCTTTAGAAGCTTCACCAATACATCTTAAAGATAAATAAATCCAATCTTGAAAACCCACACAAAGGCAACTTAAAAGTCTTTCTTTCTATACTGCCTTTGCAATTATTTCAGAACAGCTCTTTTCCTCACAGGCAAAGATGAGTTTCTCCACCTGGAGATCCTACTGTGAAGTTGTAATCTTGCATATGCACGTGGTAAGACAAATGTTGTCCTGGAAATGAATGTACTATCACAAATTCAACACCATGAACCAAATCCTGCTTGCCTTAGCCATGTGCATTGTTCCATATCACTGCATAATGAAGCAGGGAGACAAGCTCAGTGAAAGCCTTGTATGAATACCAAAATCTGAGTGACAGCAAATAACATTGCAAAAAGAAAAAGAAAAGAAAAGAAGTCACAAGTCTGCACATTTCCTGTAACAGGGAGATAGGGTGTGTGGGGTGGGGGGGGGGGAGGAGGAGGGAAGTATCAGAGGGGTAGCCGTGTTAGTCTGGATCTGTAAAAAGCAACAGAGGGTCCTGTGACACATGCGTCTGACGAAGTGGGCATTCACCCACGAAAGCTTATGCTCCAATACTTCTGTTAGTCTTAAAGGTGCCACAGGACTCTCTGTTGCTTTTTGTGTGTGGGGGTTACACTACTAATTTGCATTTATCTGAATACTGTGAAGAAAATTTACCTTGCTTACGGGTCCAAAATGTTAGCCCTATAACTAAAAAAGAATTAAACGAGAAGTAAGATAGCAGTGCTTGAGGACTCGGCAGGCAATTAAAGTATGTATTTACATAAAGAGGGCTCTGCCTGATTCATGGGGAGGGGAATAATATACCAAGTCCTTGACTTACAGATCAGCTTACTGCATTAGGAGCAGGAAGTTATTTTTGCAAATGCCCATTTTCCTGAAGTCCCTATTTAAAATAATGGGTGGAGTCTGAAGAACAACTCCAATTAAAAAAAAAAAAAAAAAAAAGCAGCTCTCATTGGCCATGGCACTAAAATCGCTTCTACAGCTCATGAATAAGGAAGGCATTAACATAGTCATCTCAGGTACAGGACTTGGAATATTCCTTCTTGGACAACTATCAAAAAATACCATTTAGACCACAGGATCAGTTCGTTGTAAAAATTACAAGATCTCAGAAACAAGTATTATTGGAAAGCTGGGCTTCTTAATTTACCAGTGCTATACAGCATTCAGCAAATCACCAGCCCCTAATATCAGTACATTCTGAATACCACGTTAGCTCACATGTCCCCTGCCCCTCATTTTAGCAGCTATTATCTTTAGAACAGCTACATTTAGGAATTACCATAGGAAAAGTAACTTGGAATCCCAGCTTCAAAATACTATAAAGCATTAATCTCCAACTCTAGTGCTACATAGGGTATGGTCTGTTGAAACTGTGTTTGCTTCTTCCCCTACTTGTAATCTTTAAAAATTTAAAGATGGTCTTCAAAAACAAAGGAGTTAAGATTTGTGCCCTTTTTGCTCCATTATGATATACAAAGACAGCCTGAAAAAGATCCGTCCCGCCCCCCTCTCTCAGGGTATGTCTACACTACGGGATTAATCCGAATTTAGATAATTTGAATTTGGGAAACAGGTTGTATAAATTCGATTGTGCGCGGCCACACTAAGCACCTTAATTCGGTTTTTAACCACATTAATTCGGTGGTGTGCGGCCACACTACCCCATTAATTTAAACACAGTAATTCGGTGGTGTGCGGCCACACTAACCCTAATTCGAATTAACAAAATCGATTTAGGCGCTACTCCGCTCGTCGAGGTGGAGTACAGAAATCGATTTTAAGTGCCCTTTAATTCGAATTAACTGGCTCTGTAGTGTGGACGGGTGAAGGGTTAATTCGGATTAACGCAGCTAAATCCGAATTAAAGTCGTAGTGTAGACCAGGCCTCAGTCTCTCTCTAGAAGACTTCCACGACGGCTGGAGGTTTGATACAATGACATCAAATGCAATGGAAGGGAATTGTTTCATAAAAATCACAGATATTAAAAATGGATTGGATGAACTAATAGGACTTCTTCATTCCTCCGCCAATATAGAATTGTTCCCTATGGTGAACCAATACAACTAAACTTTTCCAAGCACTGTCCATGAACTGGTAGTTCGAATAAAAATTCAGATCAATAGGAAAAGGACATATGGCAGCACACTTTGTAAAAATTGGCTTCCAGTAGCAGAGGTTGGAAAGAATGATAGCCTTTTCCACCAGCTTCTCAAGTGGAAGAAATTCAAAGAAGAAAAGATGTGCGATGCACAGTTAAACTCAAGTTAGCTTGCAAAAGATAATTAGGTCAGTCAAAAAAGTAACCGCTGAAATGCATTTAATTGAAAGTGTATTTTGCCCTTTTGGCTAATTATACAAGTGTAGCTACAGTAAGTGAGAAGACTTCCTCAGAAGAAAGGAATAAAAGTAGAAAGACAGCTGACATCTTTACTATACCATGAACCACTAAAATAAACTTGCCCTCTTTTCATAAGGGGCAAACCAAAGTGGACAATTTCAGGGTACAGCATATGCACTGAAAAACTACCACCAAGCTTAAAATCTAAAGGTTGACACAATGTTTTTACACATAAGGCAGGTTGGGGACAGCATATTACAGGTTTTTATTCCAACATTTGTGGTGATGGTTGCAAGACGATCTTTTCTCGTTTGCATAATTTCCAGCAAAATTCTCCTTTGAAGAGAAGGACTTTCCACCTCTGGTCTCAGCCCAAAGATTGTGTTTTAAAGATTGAAGAAAGTCTCCTCAGATAACTCAAAGGCTGAAGTGGTTAAAAAAAAAAAAATACTTTTATCACTGTAAAGATTTCTGATGCAGATAATTCAGAGATGGTTTGAACGCCGTAACGTCAAACTTCACGTAGGGCTAGACCCCAGTGAGAAATGGTCACAATTAGGGGGGGAAAAGCCACCATTAAAAACTCTCCTTTGCATTCAGAACTAAAAAGTTACTTGCATACATTGTATAACTGCATGCAGCAGGGCTTGGGGGGAGGGGGGGAGGAGAGAGAATTACCCGACACTTACTAACCAGAGGTAGATACATGAGGAAAGGAAGCAGAATGCCCTGGTAAGAAGGCCACCCAATATTACCTACAGTCTAAGAAAAGAAACAGCACTGGGATTTTTAGCAAGGTCCCTGGTCCACTGTCCCTGGACCCTGCTTGGAAGCACCATCTTTTATATTATCAGACACCTACTAGCCAGAGGCTAAGTTTCAAGCACTATCTCCCATCTGTTGAAAGGGAGACTAAACTTTCTGGATACTATGAAGAGAGTCTGCTATTGTAGTCATTTCTCAGCATCCATTTGAGTCCCCATCCTCTAAGATGTAGTGCCCACCTCTTCTGCTGCTCATAGCTTTCTCAAGCATGAGCAGAGCACTGACTGCTGACAGTTTCACTGGTTATGTCAACACAGAAAATCTCAGCCTAGGTCTACAGACACGGGTTCCGCTATGGTGCTAAAAATACCCATGTAAATGTCTGGGCTTGTGATGGAGCTTGGGCTCTGAAGCCTGGGGAAGAGGGTGGGTTACACAGCCTGAGCCCAAATCAGAGCCCAAATATCTACACAGCTATTTTTAGTGCCATAGAGAGAGCTCTGAGAGATGGAGTCTGTAGACCTGGATTCTAAGACTTGTTGCTGCATGAGGTGTTTGTTGTTGTTGTTGCCGCCATTACTATTACCCCAGCTTACTGGATAGCAGTAAAAATAGTCATTAATTTTGTTCTGCTGCAGAAGAAGTGAGCAGCAGCAGAGGCACTGTGGTTGTGTGGTTTGCATCCTCTGGAAGACATCACTACACTACTTTACATTTGGAAGACTAGAGACTTATTTTAATCAAACTTACATTCAACAGAATTTTATGGAGTAGGTCCCCAAACTCATGAGGGAAAACTTCCCACTTACTACTGACTAATGGGCATAATTTTTCAAGCCCATATATGCTGGGCAGTTGAGATGCACACACACAAAAAAGGATAATTAAAATGCCATAGGTCATTATTTACCATATGTATTAAGTGGCTGAAAATAAAACTTTCTGAGTTCCAGACACCAGTGCCACACTTAAAAGGATCACTCCCCATTCTGTCTCAAAAGGGGAAACTACATATAATTGACTTAAATCTGAAATCTTAAGACTAACCGCACAAATGCTTCAGATCCATCATTCAACAATGCATTGCAGCTACGACTATACTTCATGTTCCACTTGTTGAGTATTGTATCGTGCTGTGAGTATAAGCACTATGCTTTCACACTGACTCCTGCTCAAGGAAGGGACCTGTTACTTGTTGTCACAGCTCATCAACTGTAAGGTCCATGTACTATACTAAACAGAAAGGAGGAAATGAAGATCAGCAGTAATTCAGCCACAGTGTTAATATGTAGTATTTTTTATTACAACTTAGGCTGTTAAATGTATACATTAACAGTCAGTATGTACACAGTATGCAAGCTAAGAACTACAATAAGAACTTTAGTTTTTTCATTTTCTGATGCATGTGCATTTTAATTTACAATTTTAATTACTGCATTAGTTTAGTTTTCGGTATTTAATAAGTTAAGATGAACCAATTCTGTGTTTAAATTATAAACTGGTGAATTAATTGATAAAAGAAAAATCAATGAAACACAAATATACCTGCTGTAGTATTTTTAACATTACAGACAAGTATACACCTCTACCCCGATATAACGCGACCTGATATAACATGAATTCGGATATAATGCGGTAAAGCAGTGCTCCAGGGGAGCCGGGGCTGCGCACTCCAGCGGATCAAAGCAAGTTCGATAATGTGGTAAGATTTTTTGGCTTCCGAGGACAGCGTTATATCGGGGTAGAGGTGTAACTGCAAAATATCTCACCACTGTGTGATAACTAAGGCCAACGTTGTATAGAGTAACTCCCTGTGCAGCATTCATAGAATCATAGAATATCATGGTTGGAAGGGACCTCAGGAGCTCATCTAGTCCAATCCCCTGCTCAAAGCATTACCAACACCAAATAAATCATCCCAGCCAGGGCTTTGTCAAGCCAGGCCTTAAAAAACCTCTAAGGATGGAGATTCCACCACCTCCCTAGGGAACCCAGTCCAGTGCTTCACCACTCTCCTAGTGAAATAGTGCTTCCTAATATCCAACCTAGATCTCTCCCACTGCACCATTGCTTCTTGTTCTTGTCCATCTGGTAAGTAACAGATCGTCCATATATTCAGAGATATATGAGGAAAACCAAGTTTTATCAAAAGGACTATGAAAATAATTGCTTTGAGATTAGCTCCAAGCATTTTATTTTGAAACACCTTGCATGTGAGAGTTGTTGCATGGTCTGTCATCACCGGCCTTTGTAGCAATGTATTTTTTTAATCTGTAAAGCCAAGGTCACAACCAGAAGTTTATAGAATAAGATGTGCTTTGTTTATCCCACTCATGGCATTATATTGCCTGAAAGATCCCAAGCCCTTCTCACACAAATCTTAATCTAACCTAATGCAATGAAAAAGTATAAGGAAAAGAGTACATTTCCAACCTCCCTAGTTGTAGTGCATATATTAAGAAAGAAAGCAAGATATCAAAGTCTTTCTGATAATGTTGTGAGGAAATACACTTCCCATAGTTCTGATCAGCCAGTTTAGAAGTACAGAATTATGTCAACAATTCAGTCGATAAACAAAATTACTAAAGTGTGGAAAGAAATAATGTGGTATCTCCAATACCAGAGTCAAAAGGGGAAGCTGTTGATTCAACGGCAAATTCTGTTTTTCTCCCTTATTAAGGTAAAGAACTTCACAATAAAACAACACAAAATCCAAGTTTTCCTTGAGCTTAAGCTTGGGCTTTCTTGGATAAACCCCAAGACCACTTTAAGAGAGAATAGCAGAAATTGTTATGGCACCACTACTACCCCAGTGAAGCTACACAAAACTCTGCTATACTTTCACGTAGTCTGAACATAGAGCTACTTTTTCACAACTGTTATGAAGTGGTTTTTCCCATATCCGAGTGTCTCTTTCTTACCACCCTCCCCCTCCACAGTGCCCACCAAAAAAAAAAAAAAAAAAAATCACAAGTCTGGCCTGTGGCTTTGTTAAAGTTTCACACAGCACTCACAATATGCTAGGTACTTTCCCCTAAGGAGCTCACACACTACAGACAAATAAATAAATAAAAGGTAAAAATGAGTATAGTGGTCAAGGTGGGGATGGGCTACAGCATAACAATTAAAAGGTTTTCTGTAAATAAAAAAGCTATTAATAAAAAAGCCAATTAATCCTCTTTACATGTCATACTTGTCAGTGTAAGTTAGTGCCCCATAGGCTTCATAACTGCAGCTGGTCTTTAGAAGAAACCTTGTGCATAGATGTAAGCACAGGAGACAGCATAGATACATTTGCATGAGAAGCTGATAAATGGTCAAATGAAGTTGGTATTGATGGGGCAGCAAAGAAGGTGGGCTGATGAGAAATGAGACAAGGGCAGAGCAGTTATGCAAAGACTTCGGTGACCACTTCAAACCTCAGGTGGATGGGGAATCAGTGGAGGGATGACATGGTCTAAACAACAGGCAAGGAAGGCTATGTTAGCAGCAATTTTTGTATGAATTGAAGAGGGGTGATGTGAGTGTCAGGAAGATCAGAAAGAAGAACATTGCAGTAATGAAGTCAGGCAATCATGAGGGCCTAAATGAGACATTTAGCTGAAGGGATAGAAAACAAAGGACAGATCAGAGAAATATTGTGGTTGAAGAAGCAACGGTATTTGCATATAGCTTAAGTGTGTGAGGTAAGGAAGGAGAAATAAAAAATATCTTCCAAATTAAAGTCTTGAGTGACAAGGAAGATGGTGGAGTTTTCTACAGAGACAGATGGGGCAGTTGAGAAGGTGTGAAAGAAAACAGAAGGAGCTTGGTACTAGTCATGTTAAACTTAAACTGATGGTGAGGCATCCAAGGACAGATATCAGAGATGCATGCTGTAGTGCAGGATTAGATAGAACAGGGGTTCTCAAACTGGGGGTCGGGACCCCTCAGGGGGTCACAAAGTTATTACAGGGGGTCGCGAGCTGTCAGCCTGCACCCCAAACCCCGCTTCACCTCCAGCATTTATAATAGTGTTAAATATAAACAAAAAAAAGTTTTTAATTTATAACGTGGGTTGTACTCAGAGGTTTGCTGCGGGAAAGGAGTCACCAGTACAAAAGTTTGAGAACCACTGAGACAGAAGGAGATAAAACAAGCTGTAAAATAAAAAAAAAAATAAAGAGGAAGGGGCTCAGAAGTAATTCCAGAGACAGTGGTGGAGGACAGACGGAAGAGAACTATCCGAGAGATAGGAGAAGAATCACAGGACAGTTTTGCAGCATTCCAGGGAGAGTGCTCAGGAAGATTGACCTCTGCTGCTTTTGATATTATCAAGGAGGGTAGGAATGGAATAGAAGTCTTGAGACTTGGCCGGGAAGAGATCTTTAGAACTGCAAGCAGTTTAGAGGAGAGAGTGGAAGCTAGATTGGAAGAATTTAAAAATGACTAGGACATATTAGATGTCTTCAAGTTACCAGGGCCTGATGAAATACATCCTAGAATACTCAAGGAGCTGACTGAGGAGATATCTGAACCATTAACAATTATCTCTGAGAAGTCATGGAAGACAGGCGAGATTCCAGAAGACTGGAAAAGAGCAAATAGAGTGCCCATCTATAAAAAAGGGAAATAAGGACAACGTGGGGAATTACAGACCAGTCAGCTTAACTTCTGTACCTGAAAAGATAATAAAGCAAATAATTAAGCAATCGTTTGCAAACATCTAGAAGATAATAAGGTGATAAGTAACAGTCAGCATGGATTTGTCAAAAAACAAATCGTGTCAAACCAATCTGATAGCTTTTTTTGACAGGGTAACAAGCCTTGTGGATGGGGGGGGGCGAGGGAGGGCGGGAAAGCAGTAGACGTAGATCTTGACTTTAGTCAAGCTTTTGATTCTGTCTTACATGACCGTCTCATAAACGAACTAGGGAAATAAAACCTAGATAAGGGGTGGGCAAACTACGGCCCGGGGGCCACATCCGGCCCTTCAGACATTTTAATCCGGCCCTTGAGCTCCTGCCGGGGAGCGGGATCCAGGGCTTGCCCCGCTCCGTGTGGCTCCCGGAAGCAGCAGCATGTCCCCCCTCCGGCTCCTACACATAGGGGCAACCTGGAGGCTCCGCATGCTGCCCCCACCGCAAGCACCGCCTCCGCAGCTCCCATTGGCCGGGAACCTCACAGAGCCGGGGCAGCACACAGAGCTGCCTGGCCGGCACCATGCCTCTGCGTAGGAGGCAGAGAGGAGACATGCCGCTGCTTCCGGGAGCTGCTTGAGGTAAGTGCCACCCGGAGCCAGCGCCCCTGACCTCCTCCCGTGCCCCAACCCCCTGCCCCAGCCCTGATCCCTCTCCTGCCCTCCGAACCCCTAGGTCCCACCCTCCTGCACCCCAGAGCCCACACCGCCAGCCGGAGCCCTCACCATCACCCCCCGCACCCCAACCCCTTGCCCCCATCCAGAGCCCCCTCCCGCACACTGAACTCCTCATTTCTGGCCCCACCCCAGAGCCTGCAGCCCCAGACAGAGCCCTCACCCTTTCCCGCACCCCAACTCCCAATTTCATGAGCATTCATGGCCCGCCATACAATTTCCATACCCAGATGTGGCCTCGGGCCAAAAAGTTTGCCCACCCCTGACCTAGATGGAGCTACTATAAGGTGGGTGCATAACTGGTTGGAAAATCATTCCCAGGGAGTAATCATCAGTGGTTCACAGTCATGCTGGAAGGGCATAACGAGTGGGGTCCTGCAGGGATCGGTTCTGGGTCTGGTTCTGTTCAATATCTTCATCAATGATTTAGATTATAAGTGTTCTCTCTATGCCATTAAGTTTTGCGGATGATACCAAGCTGGGAGGAGTTGCAATTGCTTTGGAGGACAGGATTAAAATTCAAAATGATCTGGACAAACTGGAGAAATGGTCTGAAGTAAATAGGATGAAATTCAATAAGGACAAATGCAAAGTACTCCATTTAGGAAGGAGCAATCAGTTGCACACATACAAAATGGGAAATGACTGCCTAGGAAGGAGTACTGTGGAAAGGGATCTGGGGGCCTTAGTGGACCACAAGCTAAATATGAGTCAGTGAAATGCTGTTGCAAAAAAAGCGAACATCATTCTGGAATGTATTAGCAGGAGTGTTGTAAGCAAGACATGAGAAGTAATTCTTCTGCTCTACTCTGCTCTGATTAGGCCTCAACTGGAGTATTGTATCCAGTTCTGGGCGCCACATTTCAGGAAGGATGTGGATAAATTGGAGAAAGTCTAGAGAAGAGCGACAAAAATGATTAAAGATCTAGAAAACATGAACTATAAGGGAAGACTGAAAAAATTGGGTTTGTTTAATCTGGAAAAGAGAAGACAGAGGGGACATGATAACAGTTTTCAAGTATGTAAAAGGTTGTTATAAAGAAGAGGAAGAAAAATTGTTCTTCTTAACCTCTGAGGATAGGACAAGAAATAATGGGCTTAAATTGCAGCAAGGGAGGTTTAGGTTGGACATTAGGAAAAACTTCCTGTCAGGGTGGTTAAGCACTGGAATAAATTGCCTAGGGAGGTTGTGGAATCTCCATCACTGGAGATTTTTAAGAGCAGGTTGGACAAATACCTGTCAAGAATGGTCAAGATAATTAGTCCTGCCACAAGTGCAGGGGACTGGACTAGATGGTCTCTCGAGGTCCCTTCCAGTTCTATGAATCTAGAATGAAGAATAAGGAGAGAACTCAAGGCAATTGTTGTAAACTGCACATTCAATGAGTTCAAAGGTAGGGTAGGTAGAGAGGCAGGCAAGCATTGATGGTTAGCTTTGAAGATAGAGGAGATTAGACCATAATTGTATTGGGAGTGAAGGGTATGCTTGTGTTCATTTTAAACAATATGATTTATAAGGTACTTGTGCATAAAGAAGCTCACCACCCTAGGAACATTCTAGAGAAGGCCAGAGGGTGGGGGCTGAGCTCAACATGTGGAGTGGAGAAGTATAAGCATGTGATGAACAAATCCATATATGGAAAGGTTAAATATGATTGGTTAGAGGTTTGTGTTATATAACTTGTTATGTAAGTGCCATGTGCTATAAAATAGCAATGGGAGGGGCTCCTTGCTGGAGGGATTGTCTGATTTTTTGTACCAGGGGCTCTCCCTTTGTGCACATTGAATAAAGCCTTGTTGAATCGAATTGAACTGAATCGAATTCAAGTGAATCGCATCGAATCAAAGTCCCTTGATTCTGCCCAGCATCTGACTCATTGAGAACCACAAAATCCCAACAGTTCCTTGGTGCAGCGAGCAGGGTGAGAAATATCCTTCAGGATCACATCCTACAATCAAATTAGAGGGTAAGTTTGTTCATTTTTTATTTGGTTGTGTGTCTCTGACCTGACTGGTGACTCTCATACCTTTTGTAGTAAGCAACTCTTGGTGTTGGGGAATTCAGGGGGTTTGTTGCAGTCTTAAGACATTGTACTTAGTGTGGGGGCTGGCTAACCTGTAAGTTCCTCTGACTAAGTGTTGTTGAAGTGGGAAATCAAAGAGGCTGTAAGGACCAACAGTTAGTGTAAGGGCAGGTATACCCATAAGTATCTCTAGCTAGTGTGTTGGCTGGCCCAGATCTCCTAATTGGACATTGTAATTGTGCAGATCAAATAATTTGGAAAAAGGATTAATTTGCTGATTGGGCATTTCAGTCTGGGATGTTTGATTTGAATAAATTGTTATTAGTCTGTAAACAGAATTGTATTTAAAAATTTGGAGATTGGAGGATATTTAGGTTAAAAAAAAAAGATGAAGAAGGGGAAAGATGAAGGGATATAGTGATCCACAATCTGAAGAGTGTATAATTAGTGCTTTTATAACTATTGTAGCAGTAAGTTTATTAGTTTTCTTGTGGAGATATTTTGGCTGTATGACTGAAATAAAGAAGGATGACCACCCCCCATTACAGGTGGGCAAAACTGATTTTGTGCATAAACCACAATATTTATCAGAGGAAGATGATGTCCTCAGTGTAGATGTAAGGTGGCTGGCTGTAAAATCTGCCCTGTCTCAGTATGACAAGAAATTGAAACAAGGATATCCAACACATGATGATTATCCGACTAAACATCCATATTATGTTGCCTGTTGGTGTATGGGGTTAAAAAACAGCAAAGAGAAGGACAAAATGGCTGGTATGTGTTTAATTGTTGATTATGAACAGCTGGTTAGAAAGTGTGATGTGCTAAAAGAAAGGGTGGGAGAGTTAGAAGCAGAGGTAGAAAAACTGCAAGCAAAAGCAAAAAAGTATAAAGAAGCAGACTTGCAAGGAAAGAGATCTGGTCTCTCAGCACCTTCGGACCCTACATGTGGAACATGGGGATATCAGTCTAGTTTCATGGCTCCGGTGAGAGTGCACACAGTCCCTAATCCTAATCAAGGGGAAGGGGATCCTGCTACTGTTAGTCACCTAGAGCACAATCCTATGAGTCCATCAGACTTGCGGAGCATGTTAAAAGAATTGCCATCTGTCATAACTATAAAGGGAAGGGTGGCAGCTCTCCTGTGTGCAGTGCTATGGAATCCCTCCTGGCCAGAGACTCCAAATCCTTTTACCTGTAAAGGGTTAAGAAGCTCGGGTAACCTGGCTGACACCTGACCCGAAGGACCAATAAGGGGACAAGATACTTTCAAATCTTGGGGGGGGGAAAGGCTTTTGTGTGTGCTCTTTGTTTTAAGGGGTGGTTCGCTCTGGGGACTGAGAGGGACCAGACATCAATCCAGGTTCTCCCCATCTTTCTAAACAAGTCTCTCCTATTTCAAACTTGTAAGTAAAAAGCCAGGCAAGGCGTCTTAGATTTACTTTGTTTTCTCAACTTGTAAATGTACCTTTTACCAGAGGGTTTATCTTTATTTGCTGTACTTTGAACCTAAGACAGAGGGGGGTCCTCTGAGCTCTTTAAGTTTGATTACCCTGTAAAGCTATTTTCCATACTGATTTTACAGAGATGATTTTTACCTTTTTCTTTAATTAAAAGCCTTCTTTTTTAAGAACCAGATTGATTTCTCCTTGTTTTAAGATCCAAGGGGGTTTGGATCTGTATTCACCAGGAGTTGGTGAAAGGAGGGTGGGAGGAAGGAGGGGGAATGGTTAATTTCTCCTTGTTTTAAGATCCAAGGGGGTTTGGATCTGTGTTCACCAGGGAATTGGTGAAAGGTTTCTCAAGGCTTCCCAGGGAGGGAATTCTTGAGATGGTGGCAGCGGACCAGAGCTAAGCTGGTAGATAAGCTTAGAAGTTTTCATGCAGGCCCCTACATTTGTACCCTAAAGTTCAAAGTGGGGATACAGCCTTGACACCATCTTTGCAGTTTAATAACCCAAACCTACCCTTCTGGGAAAAGGTACAGGAGTGGATGGTAGTGGGAGGCTTACATGCTTTTGATGATCACGTAGTGTTTTCAGTCTTGGACATTAGCAATGGCTTTTGGTCTGTTCCTGTGCACCCTGACAGTCAATTTTGGTTTGCATTTACTGTTAAAGGGAAGCAATATATCTTTAATCGCCTAAGCCAGGGTTTTTATAACTCACCTACTTTGTTTCATAGAGTATTAGCTGATGTGCTGGCAAAGCTGCCAGACATGGCTTCTTGTGTTGTACAGTATGTTGATGATCTTCTTATCTCCTCACCAGATTGCCAAACGCACATGAAAGACTTAGAAGTGATCCTGCAGCACTTGGCAGACAGTGGGGTAAAATTTAATGCTAGAAAGGTTCAGATCGCAAAGGAGGAAGTATCATATCTGGGGTATCTAATATCCAAGCGGTACAAACGTTTAACTGTTGACCGCATTGAGGCTATTAATTCATGCCCACGACCAATTACGGTCAGGGGAGTTAGGAAAGTGTTGGGGCTATTCAATTTCTGCCGAACTCAAATCCCAAATTATTCAAGGATTGTCCAGCCCCTTAATAATCTCCTGAAGGGTGCTGGTGGACCACATGATGCAACTGAATGGACACTTGAATATGAACAGGCATTTACCACATTGAAAACAGAGGCTAAGTACTGCCCCAGGGTTGGGACTTCCTAATCCATTAATGCCTTTTACATTGTACACGCATGTCAGTGAGGGACATATGGCAGCAGTGTTAACGCAAAAACATGGGGACAAACAGTGCCCAGTAGCATACTATTCTTCTAAACTAGATGCTGTCGCTCAAGCAATGCCTCCAGGCAGTGGAAGGAGCTTCTATGGCCCTAAGTCAGGCCTCACCACTTATTGGTGCACAGGATGTAAATATTGTCGTGCCTCATGCTGTCCTTGCTATTTTAATCAGCAAAGAAATCTGCGGCAGTCCATGTTGCAAGATGGACTCAATGGGAAACGAGCTTGCTAATGCCTTCGGTACATCTGCAATGAGCATCATCGCTAAACCCTGCCACCCTCATGCCTACCCCAGATGACGGACACCCGCATCATTGTTGCCTTAAGGAAGAGCTCTTGGACCTCCCATTGGTAAAAGAAACTGAAATACCTGGTGCCCCATGCCTACACGTGGATGGTTCTTCCTTCTCTGTGGACGGCAAGCGACACACAGGATGGGCCGTTTGTACTCAAGATGGGCAGCTGGTGGCGCATGGCAGTTTACCTGGAGCATCGGCACAAGTAGCAGAACTACAGGCATTAGTTGCAGCATGTGAAGCTGCGGACGGTCATGCTGTAAACATATATACTGATTCTAGATACGCGTTTGGGGTTGTACATGATTATATTAACTGGTGGGTAAATCAGGGATTCCTGACAAGTACAAGATCCCCAATACAAAATGGGGGGATAGTGGAGAAACTTCATGCAGCCATGCAGAAACCTACCGAAGTAGCAATGATAAAAGTGAAGGCCCACACAAAAGGGACAGACCCTCATAGCAAAGGGAACCGAAGGGCAGACAAGCTAGCTAAACAAGCAGCAGTGGAAGGTAAAGAGACGCAATGATTGCTGCAACACAGCCTCTCATAAAAACCCCAAACTTTTTTGAATTACAGGACATTCAACACGCTGCACCAAGGGCAGAGAAGTGGTTATGGATGGATAATGGGGGCAAACTGTGTGATGATAACACTTGGAGAGTGTTTAGTGTTACCAAATGTGCTGATGGGAACTATGATACAAGTGTATCACATGTTGGGACATGATGGAGCATGATTATGTGAGGAGGTGTGTAACGTGTGCTCAATTTAATTCTGCTCCCACAGTGAAAATGAGAATGCGACATCAGCCAAGACCAACACAGCCCTTCACGCAGTTACAAATAGATTTCATTGGGCCCCTGCCAAGGTGCAGAGGGAAAGAATATGTTCTGGTGATCTTGGATCACTTTACTAAGTGGGTAGAAGCTTTCCCAGTGGCCAAGGCCACTGCGTCTAATGTAGCTAAAATACTGATGACCGAAATAATTCCCCGATGGGGACTTCCATGCTTCATTGATAGTGACCAAGGTACCCATTTTACAGGGAAAGACAGGGTCACCAACCTACAAGTGGTTCTCATGTCTATGAGAGCCAGTCCTACTAATCCACATTCCTTATCTCCTTTTGAAATCCTGACAGGACGGGCGATGAGGACGCCAGGAAATCTGTGCATTGGGGGCGGGGGAAATTGTATGTCATGGGTGACCAGCTTGCTGAATATTGCAAATTGTTATCTCTGTGTGTCTCACAGGACCCCGCAACTGAACCAGACCCAAAGGCTGGCAAAGAGGACACGTGTGAGGTGCAGCCCGGTGATCAGGTGATGGTGAAAGCCTATAGAAAACGAATCTTTGAACCAGCCTGGACTGGTCCTCACTCGGTTCTCTTGGTAACGCCTTCAGCAGCCCGGGTCACCGGAATTCCAATTTGAGTGCACCTGTCACGAGTAAAAGTATACAAGGGTGAGACTCAACATGGGGCACAATAATCCCTGTTTACTCTGTGTACTCCTGGGAAGGCATTCTTAATATTGTTAAGTGTTTTCATTTAATATTCTCAGTTTAAAATTGATGTAGGAATTTTTTGTGGTCTACTAATTGTTTTGAGTCGTTTCTGAAACTTGAAAGTTTTTTTAGAGGTCTCATCTTAATAATGCTGCAGTGGCTTTCAGTGTTTTATTGATGTAATCACCTGGGAAGGAGCCACTGGATCAGTTGTAAATGCCATTACTCAAGCTATCAAATCCAATAATAGGGACTGGGTTAAAAAATTGTTAGTAGCAGGAATGACAGTTTATTGTGGTGAGAGTAGGGCTCATGTCTGATCAACTTAGATATTACCTTAACTCAACAACACAGTTGGTCAGGTCCTAACTGTTGTATTCAGCCATCTATTAAATACTACCAAAATGCATGAGCAAGCATTGGTCTAGGCGTGTGGAAGAATTGTGTTATCATCCTGGCATGGTGTTCAACATGAAAGTTGCAGTCCTGATAGGAGACTCACTCGTGTCACAGGTGCCATGTTGGGTGAGAGCTGCAGTTCTCAAAGACTGAATGTCTTCACCTTCGATGGTGGCAGGGGAGTGGTCCCTATCAATAACAGGGGCATGTTGGGATGGTCATTCCATCCTTGAAGGGGTGTTAATTCCTGTGGGTTGGGCTCCTGAATTGGAGGTTCAGCCTGTCCACCCACTCCCATTCTCACGTCACAGACATCTGTTTAGAATAAGGGCCGGAGATAACTATATAGCTTTCCCATGGGACCAATGTAAATCCCAACAGGAGGGAAAAGGAACAGGACAGCAATGGACTGAAGGAAAGAATGCAGGGGCTAGGATGGTTAAGAGGATTGGGATACTGGGGTAGATGGATAGAGCAGACAGGACACATACAGAAAGGGGTGTTGAGTATAGAAAGGTAAAATGAAGGTGAGGAGTGAAATAATGAAGGATTTTATCAATTTAGCCTTTGAAGTAAGCAAATTCCTGTATGGAGAGGTATATGGCATAGAGAGAGGAGTGTTTAAAGGACAGAGTCAAAGACTGCATATAAGCAAAAGGGATTGTGAAATGCATTACTGTTTGACCAGAAAGATGGCAGAGCTGAAGAAGAAAGAAACATTGCAATGAAATAAGAAACAGGAGCAGAGGAAACAAATGGTGGAAGAGCGAAGTCAATGCTGGAGGGAGACCATGGACATCTTGAAAGGGACAGAGGTCACATCAGGCGCAGGTGGAGCCTGAGGAGCAGGGGGCAAGTGGTCTATGTTAAAAGAGATGAAGTGGCAATCAGAAAGAGGGAACTTAGATAATCCGAGCTCTGAGATGAAGAGATAGCTGGTGAAGTCAGTGTCAAGTGATCAGCTTTTCTACTGAATGGATGATCTGATCCACAGCTGAAGATCAAATGAGTGAAGGCAAGGAGTTGTGTAGTTAATGAATCCAATGAGACATCAACACAGAAATTGAAGTCACCAAGAATAAGTGTGGGAGGTTGTGATGAGAGGAAAAAGGAGTCACATGTCAAATCTGAGAGAAAGCTGGCTGGGGAAGAGTCAAGGGGCAGTAGATGACAGCAACATGGAGTAGGAAGAGAGTCTGGTGGAGCTTTGCTCAAACACGGAGATGGAGTGGAAAGGCAGGAATGATTTATAGAAGCAGCAGGAAAGGGAAAAGAGGAACCCAAGACCCTCACTAAGTAATGAGGCAGGGTGGTACAGACAGAGACACCACTAAATTTGTCGTATCGTACCCAAGAACCAACAAACAGCTGCTAAAATATTCAGACACTTTCTTTTGGATTATCTGAAGAGATCCACCAGGACCCTGGTTAAGGAATTTGAGAGTCAACCGTTCTTGAGATTTTATGAATATAAAAGGACACACAAAGCTCATTTACCACACAACTTGCCAGTCATAAGGAAACCCAGTTGAAAGATTCAACAGAATAGTATTAATAGTCTCCTGAACCCTGACTGACAAATACAAGTCCACCTGGAAAATTTAAACCAAGCAGTGCAAACCTATAACTGTACCAAGCATGAAACAATTAGTTATTCTCTACTTCTCCTGCTTTATGAAAGGTCTCCAAGGTTATACATAGATAACCTTTTTGATTTTGAACAGAACAAAGGGGGCAATAACGATGCCAGGTACACAGACTGATAAAGAAAAATGCTAAAGAGAGCCTGTGAAATAGTTATTTATGAAAGCAGTTTGGAAAAGGGGAAGCCTAGTGCAACTGGAAAGCTCCGAGCAGTGTTTGTAGAGTCCTAGTAAGAAAGCTGTCTGAATGTGGCAGGACACGAACACTCAGTTCACACCATTGATGAGTCATTAGGGACAGAAGAAATGGATATTCAGGCACACACACCATCCCCTGTTGTGACTGTCAACTCCAGACAGATGAAATCACCAAAAGAAATTTACATTTATGACTTACAGTACTTGAGAGCCACCCACATTATCAGTCACGTTGCCTTCAAACAGGGGCAGTAGCTGTAAAACCCTGCAATCAATGACCTAACCTCTAGCAGGTCAGATTTCTGCCTGCTGATGGGAAATACCAAAAGCATAGGAAGGCTAGAGTTATTAGCACTTTAACTAAAGTATATCGCTTGCCCCATGAAATCATGATTTTAAAATCTATTAATTTAATGTAGTTTTAAAGAGGGAAGTGATGCAGGGCTGTGGAAAAGTAAAGCTATAGTTTGGTACCAGTGTTTATGTAGGACATAGCAACATTTTTATCCTAGAAACATGTTATTACGCTGCGCATTGTGCTCCAAGGGAATGTTAAAATGGGAGACGGAGCTGCAAACTGGAGCATTGGGTGGAGCTGTTCATGGTGGCTCCCACCTAGGAGACTGGCAGCACCACTGCAGGGAGGAAGAAAGAGCAGACCGGGGCAGTGTGGGGAAAGGAGCTACAGGGATTAGTGAGGCCATGGGGAAAGGACCTGGCCCTGCAGCCTGACTGGAGCCCTTCCCCTGGCTGCTGGGGAACCTGATGGCTGGCCAGGCCCAGTGCAGAGTGGGGCCAGGGGTCAGGGTGGCTCTGCACAGAGGGGAGCCCTGCCCTAGGAAGCGAAAGAGGAGAAGTTATTGTGAACTGATTGCTCTACTCCCAAGGTGATGAAGTTGTGTCCCCGAATCCCTGCCTTCCTCCCAGCCAGGGGGCGAGCGGGCAAGGTGTGAAGAAGGGCACCAGGGAGATGAGGCACCATGGGGAAGGGGGGAGCTGCAGGGGGGGGAGCGCTAGGTCCCAGTGGGTGAGGAGATGGGGGGCACCGTGTGAAGGAGGGTCCCCTGGCTCCCCGAGAGGAGAGTGACTAGGGGGCAATCCGGGAGGGGGCGCCCCGCAACCCCTGGGGGGAAGGGTGGGGGAGCACCTTGCAAGGGGGGCATGTGGGAAGGTGGTGTCCCCCCGGGTCCCTGTACGGGGGAGGGCCGGGTCCCCGCGGGGTGAGGGGGCGCGGGACGGGGGCCGGGTCCCCGCGGGGAGAGGGGACGCGGGACCGGGGCCGGGTCCCCGCGGGGAGAGGGGGCGCGGGACGGGTCCCCGCAGGGTGAGGGGGCGCGGGACGGGTCCCCCCGGGGAGAGGGGACGGGGGCCGGGTCCCCCCGGGGGTGCTGTCGGGGGTCCCTGCACGGGGGCGGGTCCCGCTCACGTGTGAGGCCGAGCTGCAGCATCCCATGGCGGGCGCGGGTCTCTGTCCCGGGGGAGCCGGGCCGGGGGTCCCCGCTAGGCACCGGGCATCCAACCGCCGCGATCACCCGCCCCAGGGCCGTGGGGCGCCGCTCCGGCCTCGCCCAGCTCCTCCGCGCGGGCGGGCGCGTCGGTCGGTCAGTGGAGCTCGGCTGCGGCTCGAGTCCCTCGGCAGCGCCGCCCCGCGCTCCTCATCCTCCCCCGGCGGCGGCGCGACGCGGCGGCGGCAGCTCAGTAGAAAGGGGCGGGGCCTGGTCCGCTCACCAACCCGCCGGCCGCGCCGAGACCGCCAAGTGCGGCGGGCGCCGAGTGCCGGCTCCGCGCGCCCGCCCGGGCCGGGATTGGTGGCGCGCCGCAGCCATTTCCGCCCTCCGCGAGGGAGATAGAGCGTATGCACCGCGGTCCGCCGCAGAAAGGGCTCGGCCCACTTCCGGCCCGAGAGGCGGCTCTACTCTTGCCTCCTCGCCACCCAGCCAGGTGTCCGTGTCCTTCCCTGGGGCAGCCTTGCGCGTGGCTGGCTGTGGCTCCCCCTGCACAGATGCCCGTCTGTTTGCCCCACCCTCAGTGTATGGAGGGTGACCCAATGGCCCCAGTTGATACGGACAGTCCTGATTTTTGGGTCTTTTTCTTATATAGGCGCCGATTACCCTCCACAACCCCATCCCGATTTTTCACATTTGCTGTCTGATCACCCTAAGTGTAGGTCTGTCTCTACACCTGCCTGTGTCTGCGACACGTTTGTGCCTCCCCTCTGCTTTGCTCCCCCATCCTGCATCTGCCTGTCTCTCCAGTCTATGCCTAGCTTGGGTGTCTACATGACTCCCCCACACCCCATTGTCAGTATTGCCAGCCCCACCTCTTCAAAAAAATCACGAGTCAGGCCCCCAAGTGTCCCAAGATGCACTTTGAAATGATGACTTTTTAAAAATAACAAATGTTATTAAGCAATTACCTCCTGGCAACTAAAGCACTGGAGTGCACTTGCTTCGTATTGTCCAGCTTTTTGACTAGAAACTTTTGTTTTTAAATGACAGCTGAGATTCTTGGGTAGATCACTTGACTTCAGTATAGGAGAGACCCTGGAAAATCAGCCATCCAAAAGTTTTTATAAAATTGCAAGAGTTGCCAACACTGCCTTGTGAGGAAGATATACAGGGCCTGATCGCCCAAGGTGCTGGGCACCTCGGATCCTATTCACTTCAGCTCAAGTGCACATCCTCTCTGAACTGCAGGTCCATAGTGTATTTTTTGAGGAAACATACTAAACATGTATAGGTTTGGAAGGATTAGATTTTTATCACCATCACTCTACAGGCACAGACTGATGAAAAAAATAATTCCATCGATAATCGAAGTTTACAGATAAGCAAAGAAAGAAAAAAGAACCATACTTTGTATATTTTGACATGTGATGTTGACAAGTTGTGTTGTAACTGTTATAAAGCTTTCTTTTTGAATCAACATCTACTTCATTAAATAATTATCCTAACCTCCCCTGGTCTGATCCATCCAGCCCATAATTTCATGCAACTGTGAAAATTTATATATAAATAAAAAAAAGTGCTTAAAACAAGTGTTATCCATGAAAATTACATGAACAAATAAAAAATCAAGTTCTGCCAAGCCTCACTATGTGTTCCCTCCTGATCCCATTATTCCAATCTAGTCTCTCCTCTGTAACTGAGATAAAATGTGACTGGATATTCTCCTTGTTAATACAGCTCCTGTCTGGGTGATGCTGATTTCAGAAAAGAAAAAGTTAGTTTTCCCATAAGGTTCTCCTGGAGAGATTTTCCTCAGACCACCTACTAAAGGCATCTACTCTCAACCACACTCTTCACTGGAACAAAACTGCATTCTGTGGGTGTTTTGAAAACTATATCCAGATGTGCATGCATGCATGCATACCCTGGCTCCTGCAGGTTCATCACATGAAGAGATCCCTATAGCTGCACAGAGCCCCTTAGAGTCAGTGAGACCTAAATGAATGTACCACCAACTGTGACTCTATCCTCCTAGCGCTACATAGTCTCTGCAGCTGGTGCAATCTGCAGTTGCTGGCTGTGCTGAAGTGGCTCTTCTAATGACAGTTACTCAAGGGGCACTGTTTGAGCTGCAGTGCCAATTCAGGCTAGCTGGGGAACAGACAGACCAGCCTCAATTTGCTAGTGAGACAAGGTCAGAGCAGACAGCAAAATATAAGATGAAGGATTTAAAACCAAAAGTTAAGCTGGATGCTGGGAAAAATATGGATTTCTGGTAATTGTTTAACACGATCAGTGAAAGTAATTGAGACAGAATAAAGCATCGGGGTATGTAGAATATACTAAAGAACAACAGCAGGGGGAAGGGTTTATAGCCTTTACATTTCCCCCCCCCCCCCCCCCACACACACCCCCCCACACCCCTAATATATGTACCTGAAAGTCCAAGGATATGGGGGCACAGCTGAGAAAACACTTTTCTTCCACCCAGAAGATCACTGAGGATATTGCTGGCCCCCTTGGCATAGTTTATTTGGGCATATAGCCCCACTTCCACAAGCTGTGTAGACCAGGGATAGCATCACACTTTAGAGGTGTGTGTGTGTGTGTGTGTGTGTGTGTGTGTGTGTGTGTGTGTGTGTGTGTGTGTGTGTGTTTTAATTCAAGGCAAGAAGAATTCAGTTATCACCCTTTCCCTGGGGCCTTTCCCAGAGTAACTGCATCCGTGCCAGGAAGCCATGTGGGTTCTGAGAGAAGCTATGTCTACACTAGAGACCTGAGCCACTAGGATTGCAGCAATGTACGTTTCAGCATAACCATCTTTGACCCCCTCCACAGTCATTGCAAGGAATCCCCTCTGAGGTCTCAGGCCTCTAGCCATCCCTCTACTTCCTGAGCAGAGATTTAGGCTATGGCTCCACTGCATCCCACTGTGATTACCCCATGCAGATCTGACTAGAGTGAAATGACAGGGGCTGAACGCTTTCTCCAGGGACAATGACAGTGGTTTACCAGTGACTGCACAGCTCTTCCAAAGCAGGGTACATATATTTAAGGAACAAAAGCACCCAGAAAAAAATATTTAAAAAACAAACAAAAAAAAACAGTACAATGGTCTAAACAGCCACTAAATGTACCAGAAGTCATCCATCCATCCTATGGGGACCCTGATAGGTTCCAGTCTTTCCAACTCCTCACCAGGGTGGGGTCCTCCCTTAGGCAAAACATCGTGTCCATTTGTTAAATCAAAAAGAAGGCCCCTCTGTCATATCAAGCAGGCTCTTTTTACCTCGTGTTTGTTCTTGGTCTCCAGCATCTCTTGAAAACCTGGCATGAACTATATGCAAACTACACCAGGGGAGACACTTCTCTGGAGCGGTTTGCACTCCCAAGGACTGCAGTAATTAGCCACCACTGTTTTCAGTTCCTGAAGGAGCGGTGATAACCCCCACCTCCCCCCTTGGAGTAGAATGCAATCCTTAGCCCACAATAATTCATTAACATTCATAAAATTAAATACAGTATGTTGTTCGATGTTCAGCTGCATGTGTGTGTTCTCCCCCAGCTCTGTGCAGATAGTTGGAACAGCAGACCTTGAGCGAACCGCCCAATGACCACAAGATCTGTTAAGGTACGAAGGCACCAGGCCAGGTACTCCCTCTAAAATACATCTTTATACCCTAATACAAACAAGTTATGTACTGCCTCTGACATAGTTACTGCCCCCTGACGTGGCTAGTTATCACCCATCGTATTGATTCAATCAAAACATTTCTATTACATACTGTCATCCTGACCTTATCTTTTAAAAGGGATCAGTGTGTTCCAGTTATCCTTGGGAAATGTTTTTGTATCATCCTGGATATCTGGATGTTCTGGTACCACTTGTTATCGAAATGTATTTGAGTAAGTACTCTGTGCTTAGCACTTCTTAAAAATAATGTATTTCTGCAATATTAGCCCTGTTCTTGCCAGATTATGTAAGCAGGTCCTGCCTCATACCAGGCCTTTAATACAAGGGCTTATGTCTCAGGCTCTCTTCCTACTACACAATAGTCTTAAGATTTACTTGTATTGGTCACATCTGTCACAGTAAGTACCCACAATGTGGTGAATCCAGTTTTGCCCCGTGTCCATACCAACTCTGTCATACGCTATTGTAGTTGCACCATACGTTAGATATTCATCCAGCACAGCTCCCTGAAACACTGGCTTCTGGGAGCCCAATGGGATTGTGGGAGAAAAGAGGTCAAACTGCCATAAGTGCCTGTGCACCAATGCCATTTCAAATACCTCTAAATGGAGGCAAGGATGAACATTTGGGCCTTTGCTCATCAAGGAAGATTCATGGAGCTTTTGAAAAAACAGGTCTGAGGTGTCTATGGTGAAGTGGGAAGAGGGTTTTCTGGCAGGACCCATGAAGAGCCAGTAACTGAGGCCAGCACTTGATGGAGCTTGCCACAGTCTGGTGTGGCAATTCCTATGTTTACATGCAGCCCTGCCCCTGTGTTATGATCTTGGAAACCTTATAAATTCTGATAAATATTATGAAGCTGTCACTGTAAAAACTGCTGTATCACGAATGCCTACTGTCTACATACAGTCACTAAAGGCTTGTCACCAATGACCATGTAGCTTTCACACCAGCTACAATGGTGGGTCGTTAGAACTCAACACCCACCTATTCAGAGTGAAATTCCTTGGCCCAATGGGTTTGCTGAAGCGGGAAGAAGATTCCTCCCTCCTTCCCTTCAGACCAGAGGAGGAAGTAAGGGAGAGAGTGGAAATTCCCCAAGAAGGACCAAGGGACAGAAGTGATAAGGCAAGATTATAAAATGACTCACAGGGGGAAGGTGCAGAGAACCACACCAGACATTTGAGCAGGAGAAGGGAAGGGGAGGACTGGCCAAGGCCAGAGCAGACAAGGTGGGGGAGAAGGCCCCGTGTTTTAGAACCCAAGCCATGCACTGAAATGGAAGGACCCTGGATGGCCCCAGAGGACCCTGACTTCTGTCAGCCAAAGTATGCATTGAAGTGGTGAGGAAACTGAGGCAGGGAAACGCCTGTAGGGTTTATGATTTTTGTATAGTTCTCTATATTTCTTGTGCTAGTAAAGCAAGAGCAGTTTGCATTAAATCCTGTGCATTTTATGTTGCTCCTACCATGGAGCCCCTTGAAGAGATAAACCAGAAGGCTAAGCAAGGAAGAGAATCTAAGGTCTCAGCACTGGCTCCAGAGACACAGCTGTGACCGGGCTGCCGATTGCCCACAGGACAGGGTGCCAGGCATAAGAACTGCCCCCTGAGTGTGTTCCCAGAGGCCCTAAGATAGGGACAGTGCCTGGGCTGCAATGCAGACTCTGGAGGCGTAACACAGGGGATCCAGCAGCGGGCTCCCCTCACAGCAGTTTGGCGAGTTGCCACGAGAGGATGCTCTGCTGGATCTGACACCCTGCAATAGTCAGTTCCATGCAGTTCAAGGATGATGTTCACTCACTGGGTTGCTTTTGGTCCAGTCCACACCCATAGGCTGGTGGAACCAAGTTGTTCTTGAGGCCTGGAATGAGCAGCAGATACCACACAACTAAAGAAAGAGGAAGGAAGCTTTGTGGCTCCATGGCAAGCTGGCTCTGACGTCGTGTCAGATCACAAGGGCAAGAGCCCCTCTCTGCATGGAGGGGAGTGCTCTGTGGAAGCCAGCTATCCCAGAAGGGTTAGGTCTACTCTTGACTTTTAGTTGTGTTTTAACATGTGTTCGATACATTTAAAGTGACAATTGTAAATGTGAGAGTAGCCAAAACACAAACATTTGCTGCTAGTCATGTTTAACGCTGATTCCACAGCGGCTTGAATTCAATCCATGCAACACGAATGTACTTGGTCAGAAAACACTACAGTGACATTTGGGTTAAACCATTCTATAGGTGGGTAACTTGAGGCAAAAAGAGAGGCCAGATGACTAGACCAAGACACATTTTACAACCACCCTAAACAGAACAAAATTTGGCATGTGGAAAATAGATCATGGGTAAGGCTAAGATCGTGACTTTTACTAAAAATAACCGTGACACAGACAGGTCACAGGCAAACAAACAAAATTCATGGAGCCTGTGACTTTTACTAAAAAATAACCGTACAAGCTGCGGCAGAGGCGCACAGCCCCAGCTGCAGTCCCCACCAGGGTGCAGAGGCACACGGCCCCAGCGGTGACCCCCGCCACAGGCTATGTGGGGAGCATAGCCCCAGCTCCAGCCCCAGTCATGGCTCCAGCCACCGCTTCAGCTGAAGCAGAAGAAGTCACAGAGGTCCAGTAAAGTCACAGAATCCATGACTGCTATGACCTTCGTGACTAAATCATAGCCTTAATCAGGAGTCACAAATCTTAGCTGTTCTTAGTTTAATAGTAAGTGGTATCACTTCTCCCTAGTTATCCAGGTCTCCTCCTCAGAAGGAGAAGTTATTTTCTATCTGATGCTTACAAAAGTCTATTCACTACTTATATACATCCTCATTATTGATTATTCTATCTCATTTCATCAAAGTATTTATATCGACCATGGTCATGAATTTACTATCACAGTTACTGTCACAACTGAGTTGTTAGAGGAATCCTCTAGCAGGAAGAATAATTTTGTGGTTGATACTGCACTGGTTTCATGGTTGATGGTTAGGGTTAGGTTTCAAGAAACCTAGAATCAATTCTTGTCTGACTTTGGGCAAGGCACTTATTCTCTTTTTGCCCCAATCTCCCATCTATGAAATAGGAACAACACTTTCTTTTTCCCAACCTTTAAGACTCTTGCCTATTTAGAGAGTGAAATGTTATTTTCACAGCATACACACAGAAGTTAGATAAAAATATAAACAAATCTTTCTGGAAGGTTGCAAGATAGCATTAGATTTCTTAGAATTCAGCACCCTAACACACAGGAAACAAAAACAGAAAGCGACAAAGCAGGCTGCTCCCTAAGGCAGAGAGGCACAACCCACCTCCTGGCTCTAGGTTGGCTCTTTGTAGACCTACTGCACAAGATTCAGATTGCATACTTCCCTCAAGGAGGGCAATGGAAAAATCATGGAGCAGGTCCTCAAGGAATCAATTCTGAAGCACTTAGAGGAGAGGAAAGTGATCAGGAACAGTCAGCATGGATTCACCAAGGGCAAGTCATGCCTGACTAACCTAATTGCCTTCTATGAGGAGATAACTGGATCTGTGGATGAGGGGAAAGGAGTGCATGTGTTATTCCTTGACTTTAGCAAAGCTTTTGATACAGTCACCCACAGTATTCTTGCCAGCAAGTTAAAGAAGTATGGGCTGGATGAATGGACTATAAGGTGGATAGAAAGCTGGCTAGATCGTCAGGCTCAACAGGTAGTGATCAACGGCTCCATGTCTAGTTGGCAGCCGGTTTCAAGTGGAGTGCCCCAGGGGTCGGTTTTGTTCAATATCTTCATTAATGATCTGGAGGATGGCGTGGACTGCACTCTCAGCAAGTTTGCAGATGACACTAAACTGGGAGGAGTGGTAGATACGCTAGAGGGTAGGGACAGGATACAGAGGGACCTAGACAAATTAGAGGATTGGGCCAAAAGAAACCTGATGAGGTTCAAAAAGGACAAGTGCAGAGTCCTGCACTTAGGACGGAAGAATCCCATTCACTGTTACAGACTAGGGACCGAATGGCTAGGAAGCAGTTCTGCAGAAAAGGACCTAGGGATTATAGTGGACGAGAAGCTGGATATGAGTCAACAGTGTGCCCTTGTTGCCAAGAAGGCTAACGGCATTCTGGGCTGTATAAGTAGGGGCATTGCCAGCAGATCGAGGGACGTGATCGTTCCCCTCTATTCAACATTGGTGAGGCCTCATCTGGAGTACTGTGTCCAGTTTGGGGGCCCCACACTACAAGAAGGATGTGGAAAAATTGGAAAGAGTCCAGCGGAGGGCAACAAAAATGATTAGGGGGCTGGAGCACATGACTTATGAGGAGCGGCTGAGGGAACTGGGATTGTTTAGTCTGCAGAAGAGAAGAATGAGGGGGGATTTGATAGCTGCTTTCAACTACCTGAAAGGGGGTTCCAAAGAGGATAGATCTAGACTGTTCTCAGCGGTACCTGATGACAGAACAAGGAGTAATGGTCTCAAGTTGCAGTTGGGGAAGTTTAGGTTGGATATTAGGAAAAACATTTTCACTAGGAGGGTGGTGAAGCACTGGAATGGGTTACCTAGGGAGGTGGTGGAATCTCCTTCCTTAGAAGTTTTTAAGGTCAGGCTTGACAAAGCCCTGGCTGGGATGATTTAGTTGGGAATTGGTCCTGCTTTGAGCAGGGGGTTAGACTAGATGACCTCCTGAGGTCCCTTCCAACCCTGATATTCTATAATTTAATATTATAGTTTGTAATTTGACCACAGTTTTTAATACACAGAACATAAGAATGGCCACACTGGGTCAAACCAATGGTCCATCTAACCAGGTATCCTGTCTTTTGACAATGGCTAATGCCAGGAACTTCAGAGGGAATGAACAGAACAGGCAATCATCAAGTGATCCATACCCTGTCATTTGTGCCCAGCTTCTGGAAATCAGAGGCTAGGAAATCCCAGAGCATAGGGTTGCAGCCTTGATCATCTGGGCTAATAGCCATGGAAGGACCTACCTTTCATGAACTTATCTAGTTCTTTTTTGAACACAATTAGTTGTGTTAGCTAGTTTTGGTCTTCACAACATCCCCTGGCAATGAGTTCCACAGGTTGTCTGTGCATTGGGTGAAAAAGTACCTCACTTTTTTTTGTTTTGTTTTAAACCTGCTGCCAATTAATTTCATTGGGTGACTCCTGGTTCTTGTGTTATATGAAGGGGTAAATAACACTTCTTTATTTACTTTCTCCACCCGCATCATGATTTTATAGACCTCTAATCATATCCACCCCCCTTAGTCATCTATTTTCCATGCTGAAAAGTCCCAGTCTTTTGAAACCCTCTTGTCACGGGGCACATCACTCACCATTGGTTGGCACCTCCTGCTGGTGGCTCTGGGGATTAGCGCCTGAGATAGACATCCCCTTCCTAGGTTTGCATGCAATTACTCTGTCTCTCCTTCTAGTCTGCAGCTCCCTGACTCTCAGTGTCTCCTTTGTGACTTAGCCCTCTGACTAGGTCATTGAGAGATCCCCCTTCTGGGGTACAGTCCATCAGCAGTCTTCCCATTCACTGCCTCAGTTCTATGCCATGCCCTTGGTGGCTAGTAGGGGAACCCAGGCCTACCCTCTTTTCCAGGTTCCAGACAGGGACCCTCAGCTCAGCAGTTCTGGGCTCCCTCTCTCCACACTCACTGTTCCTTCCCTGGACTGCTTCTTACCACTCTGGTTCCCCTACTCTCTCTGGGTGTACCAGCTCCAAGAACCACTCTCCCAGGGAGTAACTGCAAACTATCTCCTGCTGCCCCCAAACACACCTCCCTCTTCCCAGAGAGTTATACTACTACTACTGGCTACCTGCAGCCTTTTCCAGTAGCCCTATCAGTACCCAGCTACCTGGCTTTATAGGCCCTGCCTGTTCCTGCACAAGTGAGCCTCTTTCCAATTAGCTGCCTTCAGCCTAAAGCTCCCCTGTTTGCAGCCTAATTAGCTGATTGAGTCCACCTGCCCCAATTCAGCTCTTGCAGGGCTAGTGGGGGAGCTTACCCCATCACACCTCCTCACACCAAAGCTGTTCCATACCCTTAATCATACACCACATAAGAGACTTACAGAGACACTGTAGTGTTGTATCTGACCAAGTACAGTCCTTTTGCATGGATTGAATTCAGGCTGCTGTGGAGTTAGGATTAAACATGACTATCAGCAAATATTTGTGTTCTGGCTACTCTCTGTATGTCAAATGACATAACCCACAAAGGAGGAAGTCCTTGCCCGCAGAGAAGTTACAGTGTGTTTGCGACAATACCCAGGGTACACTCTGGACTGATAGGCAGCTGTGTCCCCTCAACTCTCCAAACTGGGGTGTCTTTTACACTGCTTCACTGTGAGAACTACTGCTCCTTCTCTGTTCACACACAGCCTCCAACATGCAAAATCATTGCCAGCTGAATCATGAGTGCATCTAACCAGCCACTCCTGAATTATATTTCAGAGTGACACCAGCAAACTCCCAGTCCAAGATTTGTCCCCAGAAATGTGCATCTTGTATTGCCCAGCACCCTCCTAATCAATACAAGCTCATAGAAAGTCCGTCATTTCATTAATAGAAAATAATGTACACAAACCCTGTTATTTCAAATGGAGGTTCCAAAACACTTCAATCCAAAACCACAGGCTTAGATAAACAATAAAACAAGTTTATTAACTACAGAAAGATAGATTTTAAGCAATTACAAGTAATGAGGCATAAAAGTCAGAATTGGTTACAAAGAAATAAAAGTCAAACTAATACTTAACTTAACAAGCTAAATGAATTCAAAGCAAAGGTTTTATCACCACAAGCCTTTATTGGCTGAACTCCTTCAGTCAGGAGCTCTCCTCCCGTTCAGTGTTCCTTCAGGTACCACTGATGCTATAGGCAGAGAGAAAGGGAGTACGGTTTGGGGAGCTTCTCTTCTCATTTCTTATAGTTCTTTTCCCTTTGAAGGAGACAGGAAGTCTGGGGAACAAGAACTCCCAGGTGTTTCTTTGCCAATATGTAAATTTCATGCTCACATCCTTTTTCCTACCAAAGAATGGCCACTTAACCAGGTGATAGTCCATTTGATTATGTTGACACCTGGCTGAGGTATTTGCTACCCTTTTGTCTCTGGAGAACTGATCTGCATCTGTTTTCCCAGACTTGGAACATGCCTTATACAGTAGACTTTTCTAACTTTACATACAATGTTGCCACATATATTTAACCAGGACAATAATGTTCAGCAGATTATGAGTTTTCAAATGATACCTCACAAGGCATACTTTGCATAGGCATAGTTTGACTTCTGTATTTGGGGGGGCAGCTCCAGTCAGGCCACCAGGGCCATGCATGTGGAGGAGGCAAATTCCACACCTGCCCAAGGCTTGCAGTTTGGGTGGTAATGCCCCCATGTTCTACCCAAACTACACCAATGATACATGGTACAAAAATTATCAGAGACATGTTAAAAGGGTGAACATAAGATTACAGACGGTCACAGTGTTTGCATAGTGCCTTTCACAACAGGGCCCTGATCCAGGTGCTACCATAATACAAAGAATGAACCACCACCACCATCGTCTTTCCACTACATGCTTATTTGTTGCGGAAGTGTACTCCACTTGATAATGTATCTTATATAAAGTTAGACAGTTCCTTGCCCTGGGAATAATCTTAGAAAACCAATCTAGACAATGATTAATGTACCAAAAAAGTACTGTGCAATGATGGAGCAGGGAACATACTGATGCAGCAGATTTATTATTAAGGAATCCTAGCGCTTCACTGGTGAGAGTGAGGAAGCCCATAAACTGTGTAGGCTGCAACATGGCAGTTGGGTTTTACTGTAAGTATGTGACAAGCAGAGATCATATTTGAACAACTATGAACTTTAGAAATAATGACCAGAGTAATGCCCTTACTGAGCCCCGATCCTTAGGAAATTAGTAGCCTTTGGACAGATACACAGTAATAGCAGCAGCAAAAGGTTCCTGGATTTCTTTAGAATGATGGTAGGATTTTTTGGTCATCCCACAAAAGCAGGAGGAGTAGAATCCAGAGGTTCTTTTTCATGTTTGCCTTTTTTTAAAAACACATCATTCAAGTTAGCATTGCTGGAAGAAAATGGAGGAGAGGAGTGAAAGTGGGAAATTCTCTAAGACAGCAAAGCACAAGCTGTAATTTAATTATGTGCTTAAGTGCATTGCTGAATTATGCCTTAGTGACCAAACTCTTTTGGGCCTGATTCTTATTTACATTCAGGCACCTTGTCACCACTGGCAGGTAGGGTGTAAATGTAACTGCCAGTTGGCCTGGGCAGGAACTGTTTTTTCTGTCCAGTGAATATTTTCCTATTCCACATCAGGAGGAAAATGAGACTTGAAATTTTGAATGAAGACCACAACAGATTAAAAAAACCCAAACCACATACACCTTACAGAGTAGCCAATAGCCAGTCACTTGGAATATGGGACATCCAGGTTCACGTCTTTACTCTTCCTGATGTGGAACAGGGACTTGAAGTTGGGTTTCTCACTACCTGCGTCAGTGCCCTAACTGCTAGACCCAGCTTCAAGTCTCTGTTCCACATCAGGAAGAACAAAGAACTTGGATGTCCCATATTCCTGGTGACTGGCTATTGGCTACTCTGAGGAGGGTCTTTCACAATCTCTCTTGTTGGAGCTGTTCTACTTCATATGAATCAATATTCGTGGGGCCAGAAAGAGAGAGACTTTCTAGTCTGGTGAGTGCACAACCCACTGATCTATTAGCTATTTGTGGGATGGTGTTGTGACGGGTTCCCTCCGGGGTGCCACTTGGAACTGGGGAACCCTGAGCCCTCTGACTCACCAGCCTGGATTCCCACTTACACTGTGCTGCTGTGACAAGCTGTAGATCGCTCCCAGTCCTACACTTTCACCAGCACTTGCACAGGCAGGGACACACCCAGCTGCAATTGCATGTAGGCTGACCAGCCACTGCATGAAGCAACAATAGAGAGGCTGCTGCCAAGATAACCCCCAGGTTCCTAGGCATGCATCCCCCACTAGAGTATAAACCAAAAATTATACCGTCTTGTACAGCACAGGGATCTGTACAATGTAAGCTCATAAATAGTTCGCCCTTCCTTCAATGCGGAGAGGAATATGCAACAAACTTGTGTTAACCAAGCTGAGATTTTCCCCAAACACTTCACTTAAAGGCACACTGGTTTAGATAAAGCAAAAAACAAGTTTATTAACTACAAAAGATAGATTTTGAGTGATTATAAGTGAAAGCAAACAGATCAAAGCACATTACCTAGTAAATAAAGAAAACCACAACCTAAGCCTAAAATACTAGAAAGAATGGATATGAATTAGCAAATTCTCACCCTGGCTGATGATACAAGCAGTCCACCAGGTTTCCATACACAGGCTAAAAATCCTTTTAGCCTGGGACCAACAGTTCTCCCCGTTCAGTCTTTATTCCTCAGATGTTTCCAGGAGTGTCCTTGTGTGGGGGGGTGAGGTCCCGAGATGATGTCACACCCCACCTTAGAATCATAGAATATTAGGGTTGGAAGAGACCTCAGGAGTGATATATAGCTTTATCCTATGGTGGGAACCCTTTGTTCCAAAAACAGTTCCCAGCCCAGTTTGTGGAAAAATACAGGTACCCAAAATGGAGATCAGTGTCACATGGTCTGGGCACATGCCCTTATGTGCCCTGCTGAGTCATAGTAGCCATTAGTCATCGGCTGTCTGGAGCGATCTCAGGAAGGCTCGTCAGGTGGGGGATAAGCTTCTTCTAAGGCCTATTATTTTCCCTAATGGCCCATTGCCTTGAATAGGCCCTTCACAACCAGCTGTCTAGACTGGAAGCATTTTGTAACCCAGGTGTAACCACATTAGAAATAGATACATAGTCAATATTCATGACGACAGGTTTCAGAGTAGCAGCCGTGTTAGTCTGTATCCGCAAAAAGAACAGGAGTACTTGTGGCACCTTAGAGACTAACAAATTTATTAGAGCATAAGCTTTCGTGGGCTACAGCCCACTTCTTCGGATGCATATAGAGTGAAACGTATATTGAGGAGATATATATACACACATACAGAGAGCATGAACAGGTGGGAGTTGTCTTACCAACTCTGAGAGGCCAATTAAGTAAGAGAAAAAAACTTTTGAAGTGATAATCAAGATAGCTCAGTACAGACAGTTTGATAAGAAGTGTGAGAATACTTACAAGGGGAGATAGATTCAATGTTTGTAATGGCTCAGCCATTCCCAGTCCTTATTCAATCCTGAGTTGATTGTGTCTAGTTTGCATATCAATTCCAGCTCAGCAGTCTCTCGTTGGAGTCTGTTTTTGAAGTTTTTCTGTTCTAAGATAGCCACCCGCAGGTCTGTCATTGAATGACCAGACAGGTTAAAGTGTTCTCCCACTGGTTTTTGAGTATTATGATTCCTGATGTCAGATTTGTGTCCATTAATTCTTTTGCATAGAGACTGTCCGGTTTGGCCAATGTACATGGCAGAGGGGCATTGCTGGCACATGATGGCAGGTGAACGAGCCCCTGATGGTATGGCTGATGTGATTAGGCCCTATGATGATGTCACTTGAATAGATATGTGGACAGAGTTGGCATCGGGCTTTGTTACAAGGATAGGTTCCTGGGTCAGTGTTTTTGTTCAGTGATGTGTGGTTGCTGGTGAGTATTTGCTTTAGGTTGGGGGGTTGTCTGTAAGCGAGGACAGGTCTGTCTCCCAAGATCTGTGAGAGTAAAGGATCATCTTTCAGGAAAGGTTGTAGATCTCTGATGATGCGCTTTACTCTCACAGATCTTGGTTTAACACCCAATCTTGATTTAAAAAATTGTCACTGATGGGGAATCCATCACAACCCTTGGTAAGTTGTTCCAATGGTTAATTACTCTCACTGTTAAAAAGGTACACCTTATTTAAGCCTTCTATATTGGTGTAAAGAGGCCTGTAGTGGGGCGGTCACCCTGCTCTGGCCCTGAAAGGGTTAAAAGCCAGCCCTTGGAGAGGGCTGGGGATGAGAGCCAATAAGAAGAGGCTGGGAGGCAGTCAATCAGGGCCAGGCTGGGCGCTATAAAAGAGCTGCAGGGCCAGACAGCAGTCAAACTCTTTCTAGTGTTGGAGAGAGAAGGACCCAGTTGCCTGGGAGCATAAGGGTACCTGAAGCAGAACAGGGCTGGGGAGCTCCAGCCTGACAACTCCCCAGGCTGAGGCCTTGGTAAAGTCCTAAGGGGGTACTGGGGCTGCAGAGGTGCAGCCAGGGGCTAGGCAGAGGCAGCTGGTCCATCCCCCTAGCCAATGATGAATGGCCATTACAGACTGCAGTCTGCCCCAGAGAATGAGGGCTAGATGATGACTGGCAGTAGCCATTGAGGCAAGGTGAGCTAGGGGGAGGGGGTTCCCCTGGGAGGGGAGACCAGAGGGTGGGAGCACTGCTGTGGGGCAGCATCCTAAGGAAAGGGGCACCAGGGTCCCGGAGGGACATGGGGCCTGTGGCAGGTGAGACACTGGCCAGCAGGAGGCACTCCGGGGCTAGAAAAAAAAACAATTCCTGGACTGACCAGCAGGAGGTGCTGTGGCAGTGAGTGCTTGATCTGCTACAGCAGGGGTTCTCAAACTGGGGGTCGGGACCCCTCAGGGGGTTGCAAGGTTATTACATGGGGGGTCATGAGCTGTCAACCTCCACCCCAAACCCCGCTTTGCCTCCAGCATTTATAATGGTGTTAAATATATTAAAAAGTGTTTTTAATTGATAAGGGGGGTCACACTCAGAGGCTTGCTATGGGAAAGGGGTCACCAGTACAAAAGTTTGAGAGCCACTGTGCTACAGGGCCTTAGTCTGAATGAGAAAATCCAGCCCTTTTTTCCCTCAACCAAAGTAGTATTGGTTTTGTCTATATTTCCATTTTATTTCTAGTCTCAAAACGACAGCTTAGAATGTATTGATGCTTCCTATGGTGCAGAGAAAGGGAGACAGCAACACAGAGAGAGAGCCCTAAATGACAAAATGCCTTTGAGTTCCAGATCTCTAAACAAAGAGGTGCACTTTTTAAAAAAAAAAAAAAAGTAACCTGTTTCCACTCCAGGAAGCACAGGGGGCAAACAGGAAGATTAAAAGGAAGCATTTGAGAAAGCACAAGTTATAGGAGTTAGGCACCTCCCACCATATTTAAGCTCCATTTCAGCTCAATGAGAGTAGCGCCTTTTAAAAATCAGTCCCCTTAGTTATGTGCAACTTAAAGATGGAGTTTTCAAGACATCACAGCAGTGGCTTAACTCTGCTCCCATTGAAGGTTAGGCCAATGCTGAGCACTTTTGAAAATCCCACCCTACGTGTCTAACTTTAGAAATCCACTCTGGAAAGTCTTGGCCATGTAACAGGTTTACCCACCACAAGAGCACTTCCTCCTGGCCGGGCGTGGCATAGAGGCTTTTTTCCTGTATAGCATCCCCTGTTAATGGGCACTCCATCACTGCAGTGGTCTCTCTTGCTGTAATTCACAATGCTCTCTATTTGCAGTGCGGGTCTCTGGCTAGGTCACTATGTAGTCTCCCCTCCTGTTGTATCAAAGTCTCACTGGACCAGCTCTCAGGGTGGCACCTCCAACAGTCCTGTGCCACTTCCCAGTGACTGACAGGGGAACCCAGACCCTCCCTCTGCACTGGGTTCCAGCCTAGTCCTATAACCAGCAGCCAAGGTCTACCCAATCCCCCTCCATGCTGCTGTTTCCCTGGGCTTCTCAGGCTTTCTATCCCAGAACCCTTGGGGGTTCTCCCTTCTTCAAGGCTAGGATTTCAGGGCTTAGTCACATGGTGGAGGTGGTTGTTTCCTCTGCTCTCAGAGAGTGACTACAGATTCTCTCTCCCTATAACACCCTCCTGCACAAACATCGTCTCTTTATAATCCTTTCCCCACTTCTCCCCCAGCTGGGCTTCACCAGCAATTAGTGTTTATAAAGCCCTGGGCCTCCCATCAGGTTCATCTGTGGAGGTTCTTCCCCACCCACCTTAACCCCTTCAGGGCTGGTGTGGGGGTAAACATCATAGACTGTTTGATGGTTTTCATCTGCTTTTTGTTTTTAAAGTCTCTTCCTTACAGCATGCTATAATGTGAACTTTCAAGAAACAGGGTCTGATCCGCCGTTCATGGCCATCAAGGCAAATCAGAGTAACTCCACTGAAGTCAGACTTGTACCAGAGAAGAGAGTCAGGTCAATAAGCTGCAAATCAGACCGTAGGCCATATTCACCACCTATCTAAAGTACTTTTAATGCTCCCATTGCCATAGTATTTGTGCAGCTCATAATCTCTAGTTTATTCTCACAACAGCCCCGTACAGTAGGGAAGTGCTGCTATGGGGAATGGAGACAGACTCAGTGGCGGGCCCGAGATCACATGAGAAGATCTGGCAGAGAAGGGAATTGAACCAGGGTGCCAGGCTAACACCCTAATTGCTGATGGCTATGCGGTGAATTTGACTCAGCTGGAGAAGGGTTCTGTAATGATGCTGCCCCTGGTGGGACACTTCTGAGAATGTCAATTCAGGACAAATTGCTCAGAGCAGGGCAGTTACAGCCCAAAGTTGGAGTTCCTTTACTATTAGGGCAAACCAAACCAGCCAAACAGAGAGGACTTCGGTTTTACCCCACTGGCTAACCAGAAGTCACACAAGCCATTTCCTTAGACACTCCAGTTTTCCAGTGTCACCACCAGTGCCACTCGTTATGGGGATGAATGGTTATGAAAACCAATACCCCAGTAAAAGAAAAAAGGTTCTCTCGATCCCAAAGGGCCAAGCCCCAGACCCAGGTCAATATACAAATTAGATTTTACCCACAAATCACACTGCTGCCAATCCTTTAGAATCTAAAGGTTTATTCATAAAAAGAAAGAAATAGAGAGAGAGCTAGAATTGGTTAAATGGAATCAATTACATACAGTAATGGCCAAGTTCTTGGTTTAGGCTTGTAGCAGTGATGGAATAAACTGCAGGTTCAAATCAAGTCTCTGGAGTTCATCCACCGCTGGGATGGGTCATCAGTCCTTTGTTTAGAGCTTCAGTTTGCAGCAAAGTCCCTCCAGAAGCAAGATTGAAGACAAGATGGAGGAGCTGCAGCAGCCTTTTATAATCTCTTGCCATGTGGTCTCTGCTTTCTTTGTCCCAAAGACAAGCTATCCAGCACATGGCATAGAAAAACCTTAGAGTTCTGTCCATAGGCATGTCCCTGCATACCTTGCTGAGTCACAAGGTGCATCTGCCTTCTCTCAGTGGGCCAGTTGTGTAGCTGATGGTCCTTAATGGGCCATCAAGCAGGCTAGGCAGAGCTAATGCCAAATTGTCTGGGGTGTCTCCCAGAAGCACAGCACAAGTTTGAAATACAGACAGTATAGAGCCAATACTTATAACTTTAAATACAAAATGATACATGCTGTGACAAAGTTCCTCCTCTATCTTGGTGGGTCCTGCGCTTATTGGCGGATTTTCTTGCCTCAGAGATTCACCATGTGGGTTGGGGAACAGCCCAGAGGCCTTCTCCTCTGGGAGAACCCACAGTCCAGGTCAGTTGGGAGGTTTTGGGGGAACCCGGGCCCGCCCTCTACTCCGGGTTCCAGCCCAGGGCCCTGTGGACTGCAGCTGTCTATAGTGCCTCCTGTAACAGCTGCATGACAGCTACAACTCCCTGGGCTACTTCCCCATGGCCTCCTCCAAACACCTTCCTTATTCTCACCACAGGACCTTCCTCCTGGTGTCTGATAACGCTTGTGCTCCTCAGTTCTCCAGCAGCACACCCTCACCCTCTCCCTCTCAGCTCCTTGCACCTCTTGCTCCCAGCTCCTCACACTCCCACCACAAACTGAAGTGAGCTCCTTTTTAAAACCCAGGTGCCCTGATTAGCCTGCCTTAATTGATTCTAGAAGCTTCTTCTTAATTGGCTCCAGGTGTCCTAATTAGCCTGCCTGCCTTAACTGGTTCTAGCAGGTTCCTGATTACTCTAGTGCAGCCCCTGCTCTGGTCACTCAGGGAACAGAAAACTACTCATCCAGTGACCAGTATATTTGCCCTCTACCAGACTCCTGTACCCCACTGGTCTGGGTCTGTCACAATGCATACAGATAAAATAATCATAACCAGTAAACCATAACCTTGTCTTAGACACCTTATTTGACCCTCATTATACAAGATTTGGTGCCACTACAGGACCTTGGTTGCAACAATAATCTATTCTATACAGTCCCAGTTCATGTCAATAACGTCACAGGTTCATATTGGTCTCCCTTTCACTAGGAACTCTGAGAGTTTTAACCTTCCTCACACTTCAGCCCCACAAGCTTTTCCCCTCTGACGAAACAAGTTGTACATGGTTAGTCAGTAGATCAAAGACCTCACACTAGGGCTGAGAGTTGTTCTGCACTGCCTGACTAGCATCAGAGGGGACTATCAAGCCAGTGACCACTCTGGTGAGCCCAAGGCACAGAACTAAACCTGCAGCTGCACTCCCTAGTGCTGCGATGGCGCTGTGTCTCCTCACATTAAGCAGGACGGGACCATTTCAGTACTTGGATTGGAGGCCTCCCAAGAAGATGCAGGGTGCTGCAAGAAGTGGTGCGAGCAACCTTCTGAACCGATTCCTTGGTGCCCCGTGCTGGGGGAGGTGCCTTCTTTTGGGCCAGATGTACTCTGGAGGTCCTACACACTTGTGATCATTAAGGCCCCACAGAACTTTTAAAAAAGAGTAGGTGGATGTCCTGGGCCATTTCCAGTTTTATGGAGTGACACTGTCATTTTGCTGCCTTACTTCACCCTTGCTCCCTTGCAGTTTTAGCAAAGCTCGGTGATCTTCCCTTCCTGTATTGAAGTACTGTGTAGTGTTGCTTTGCATTGTTAAAAAGCTGATGGGTTTCACTCCAGCACTGGACTCCTGTGCATGAAGAACTGCCCTAAGATGAACAGCTCCTTTCGCACCTGTCAGATGTTTAAATCCTTTCAGCCTTAGGCAGACTCGAACCTGCGGCCTAGCGCTGGAAGGCTCCATTTCCCATTATCAGCACACTGAGAAATTGAGTCCCCAGAAAACACTCCTCAAAAAGAGCTAGCCACTGCTGATTGTTTCTTTCACTTGATCTCACAATCGTGACCAGGACGGCATTGTTTGTTTCAGCTTGGCAGGAAAGTTTCCTGTCGTCCAAATGAGATGCTGAAAGCCCAGTGCAATCTTTCCTGTGGAGACAGTATCATCATAATACATTAGTAGCGTTGTGATCTTTGTCATTTCGCTCTGGGAGAATTACGGCTGTGGCATTGGGGATGTAAGACTACAGGCAGAACACTACTTGCTACAAATCTCTTGCAAAGCTGCTACAATAAATCTCTGGGAGAAAAGTCGTATTAAAAACTGCACGGAAGAGATCTGCCATTTGTTTTCTTAGGGAAGAGGGGCTGTGAAGAGACACACTGTTCCACTCCACACTCCTTAATGTCATGGAAGGAAGCATTCATCCTAGGAACCGCAGCTCATTCTCAGTGCAAAACAAGAGAAAGGAGATAAAGCAACCTCCAGCCTATTGTCTATCTCGGGTTCCTTCATAGCCTTCTGGATGGGATGTCTCCTCTTCGTGGCATTTCCTCCAATCTCCATGACTGATTTGGGGTGTTTCGATGTTAAAAATACGTGACCATGCCAGATAGTCCCCTGGGGATTTGAATGGCAGTGCCGTGGCTGTAGTATAGAGATACTGTAGCTCAGTGATTAGAGCAAAGGGTGGTGTGGAGCCGGAGTTCACACCACAGTATAAAATTAATTCCCACTGGCTTCAGTGGGAGGTTTCAAAACCCAGGGTTTCGTTCCCAACCCTGTCACTGACTTGCTCTCAGAAGATACTCACTCATGATTATTCCCAATATGACTTAATATATCTGTGCTTCACTTCATCCATCTTTAAAACGGATGTCAGAGGGGGTTGAAGCCTGACAACTGCAGGTTTGTAAACGGACAGAGCCTGTCAGCCAAGAGCCCAGAATAAATGTGAAGTATTATTGTATGAATAAAGGCCAAGATGTATTTATTTTTTAAATCCACGGCTTAAAGTTAGTAGCCCAACTCCATATGTAGCCCCATCAATAAGTAGCCTGAATTTCAAATGTCCAGCACCTCCCATTGACTTTAGTTTCACTGTGGAAAAAGCAGGTTGTTTATTTAAGAAAATAACGTAGTCTTGGCAAGAGTGGACATTTCAGCATTCAGCTCACTGACACCATGTTTTTTTCATTTTTTTTTTCTTGAAGTTGATATTAAACATCCCACAGAACAGTAGCTTCTCCGTTTACAGAAGAAGCTATAGGTGTGAACGAAAGCACCTCTGTATTCACACCCCACACATCATTGTGATAATCTTTGTACAAAATATTCCTTATGAGGTATTATTTGAAAACTAATAATTTGCTGGTCAATAATATCCTGGTGAAATATGTGTAGCAACTTTATATGTGAAGTTATGAATTCCCCCTGTAAGATGGTGTTAGCACATGTTCAAACCCTCACAGCCTTGACTAGGCAAAAGTTGTTAAATAGGTCTATCCTAAACAAAAGAATGGCTGATTACCTCAATTTGCATATAAGTAGGGCTCCGTGTCACGGATTCCATGACTTTCCACAACCTCTGTGACTTCTGCAGGGGCCAGTGTAGCTGACCCCAGGGCCGCCCAAATAGTTGGCTCCAGGACCAGCTGCTCAGGTGGCCCCCAGGACAGCCCCACTAGCTGCTGTTCTGGTGGCCCCCAGGCAGCGGTCCCCAGCCGGCCGAAGCAGCCTCATGACTCAATACCCATGACTAAAGTGTAGCCTTACATATAAGTTTAAATAGGGTCCTTGAGACAGTAAGAGGGGCAAATGTCAGGAGACAAGGCAAATCCATATTTCAGCACACAGAGGGGAGAAGAGCATGGAGCCACTTTCATCATTAGGCTCCACACTGCCTTCTTTACTGTTTGAATAAACTTTGCTTTAAGAGGTAATCCTCACAAGAATCCACTTCAAAGGGAGACTGGACTATAAAAGTGAGGAACAAAAACACCCCAAGGCATCTCTCTCTCTCTTTCACCATTGACTTTGGGGGAGATCCTGACTTGAGAATTTTGTTAGCCCTTTTGCTGGGAACATGTGGTAAGGATTTTACCTTGAACCAAGTCTAGCTTGTTAAGTTTGACCAACTAGAAAGTGTTTTCTCTTTATTTCACTTGTAAATATTTCGGACTTTAATACCGTGTACATGTAATCACTTAAAATCTCTCTTTGTAGTTAAATAAACTTGTTTTATTTTTTAATCAAAACTAATCCAGGGTTGTGTTAAACGGAACTGTTTGGTAAGTCTAGTTAAAGTAGCAAACTGTTGAATATTGACCGCTTATAGGAGCAAAGTACGTCTTAAAATCTGAAGTGCCCAGGAGACGGCTGGACAGTGCAGAACACACCTTTTGGTGAAAGTTTGGGACTGGGAGTCTGCTGGGGCCACCCTGTGAGTCGGAGATCAAGCTGGGGAAGCCAGAGTGTGGCTGGAGTGTTGCTGACAGGCTGCTGGGCCAGGGCTGGGGCTGTACACAGACACTCAGGGGGTGACCTGCAGGATGGTTGTGAGTGGCCCAGGTTGGATTTAACATGTTGTAACAAAGTGTTTGTGGTAAGATGTTTGGCTGTGTGTGTGTGTTCGCCTTGTGTGCTGTCCCAGCTCTGCGCAGACAGTTGGCACAGCAGACCTCAAGTGAACCGCCCCATGACCACAAGATCCATTAAGGTATGAAGGCACCCAGCCAGGATTATTGTCGACGAAGCATGGTACTAATATCCCACAGACTCTACTGGACCACTAATACATGTATGCCTGTAATAATGTACCAGCTCAGTGAACATCAGGACTTTCTGTTCTTCCCTCGGCCAGACAGAGACACTCCCTCTGAGACTCCATTTTATACATTAATACAAACAAGTTCCGTACTGCCTCTCTGACATAGTTAGTTGACACCCTCTGACGAAGTAGTTTTGACCACTACTTTAGTTCAGGCCTCAGACCAGGCCTCTGATACAAGGCCTTATGTTTCAGGCTCTCTTCCTACTACATTCCCCCTCTTTTTGTCTTTTTATGTGGAGGATGTTTACCCATTGTTGCGGAAAAGCATAATGCATGGACTGAAGATGTCCCAGTGGGCTAAACATTGTTATGTGGTTACCTTACTTTACCACTTATACATCTATGCCCCATTTGTTTCTTAGTTTGCACATTTTTTGTATGACTGATGGACAGATTGACTGTAGTTTTTTATGGTGGGCCTGGGAATGTTAGGCCTGGGACTTTGATTGAGGAATGTAGTTTTATTATTGAGCCTTAGAGCACTTCCAAATAATTAATATACATGAATAATACAGATATGGTGTATATATTTGTACTGTATATATGTATAGTATGTATGTGTACATATGACACCACCTTATATTCAAGCATAACCATTTTTTTTTAATTGGTGTTGTAGTTCGACCCTTGTGGTACTGCAAATAGCAACACATTTTTATTAGGACAATTACAGTTATTACCTGTATTATTAATGGTGGTAGGCTGAGTGTTGTGAAATACTGGGATAGGCGTTGTGATTAGTGTGTTCCACTGTGCTATGTATATGAGAAATAAAACAGAAATTTGGAGTAGTGACATTACAAATGAGGCCTTTACATATAAATGTATTGTAATTAGTTACTACTTAGTACTGTTTATTTATGTTATAGGTTACCCTTACTGCTCGTTGTCACTCTTTGGTTATTGCTTTGTGATACACCAGTAGCTGACATAGATTTAGTTGTTTTTTATGGATGCTGTTTTTTAGATAACCTACTGAATGGACAGTAACCAGTTTGTTAAATATTGCTGTGTTAGGATTTAGTATTCGTACCTAGACTCTGAACATGATTGTTTGGAATAACATGTGCCTTACTTAGGATGCAGTGTTACTGACCCCAAAGTGTGACTGGTAGTACCAGGGAATTTGTTTACCCAATTTGTAGTTACTGTGTAACTTAATTTTTTTACCAATTTTGGGGTTTTTTTTGGCCTTTATGTTGTTTGCTGACATTCGTTTGATTTTTACCTGTGTGTTGGTTAAACAGTTTAGCAATGTGTAGCGAGGGGACATGGTCTCCCTGCATGACAGACAGGGAGAGAACCGTGAGGGAAGCCGGAAGCAGAGGGGCGGGACAGGAACCAGAACTATAAAAAGCCGTCCCTCCAGCTCAGAGCGGCCAGAGGAGCAGGACGTCTCCCCCCAGCTGCTGGAGCCCGGAGCTGCTACACTACCAGAGACCCAGAGGGACTACCAGAGCTGCCAGACACTGGGGACACCGAGGAGCTGTTGGGGCTGCCACGGCGAGGCGAATGACAACCCCGGAATCATAGAATCGTAGACGATTGGGATTGGAAGAGACCTCAGGAGACCAGGTACCCCCTGACTGGGAGTGTAGGAAGGAGCCCAGGGAAACCGAATAAGGTTCGGCTGTGTTACAAACTGCAAGTTGGCCAGTGTGTTGTGGCTGGATTTCCCCGCTGACCCAGTGGCGGACCACTCCACCACTGTTAGGGCTCTGGGCTGGGACCCCTGGGGGGTTGGCAGACTCCCCACCTTTCAGCCAGAAGGTCTGAACTAGGATGCCAGATGGGTTTCTCACCAGAGAGCTAATCCCCCCTAGACTGCCTGACTGCAGGCCAGAGCCCTGAACTGATTGCTGCCCTGCCCTGATTGAGGGCTCTGGGGCAGACAGACTCACTACTGCTCTGCCTGACTGCAAGCCAGAGCCATTAACTGATTAGGATCCCACCCTGATTGAGGGCTCTGGGCCTATAGACTTACTGCTACCTTGCCCGACTGCAGGTCAGAAGCATTAACTGTGTACTGCCCCGCTCTGGCTGAGAGCCTGGGGCTCACAGACCCAATTGCTGCCTGGCCTTGACTGCAGGCTTGGAGTTATTATTAATTGTCGGCTAATTCCCCCCCTCCCCCCCGAACGGAATCGCTCTAGGAGCATTGCAGTGAGAGTGGGTGTGGTCTCCCTCCCTGATGGACAGGGAGAGAACTGCAACCACCTTACACAACTTTATGTACATTGTAAATGATGTATAGCAATAATACAGTCATACAGCAATAATACAGTTGCTTTTACATAGTAGCCAAGTTTAACTCAACTGACAGTGGTTTCTAGCTGACTGCCAACTTAATTGTTTATATATGGTAGATTGAGGTGTATTTGACCAGACTCTTATTTATAAAGCACTTGAAAAGATGGATGCTTGGGGGTTCCTTTACTGTCTACTGATATTTTTTGGTGGTTTTGTGGTGTGACATTTTCTGGTGTTGGTCTGTGGGATGCAACCTTAAACAGCTTAAGTTAGTTAACATAATAAAGTTTTTTGTTTGGTTTTTTTACATTTCTCTTGTTTTTAGTAACCCAAATTTAATGCACAGATTAACTTAGCGTGTTTACAATGTAATAGGGACCAAGTGTTTTATAACACAAGCTCTGCTTTGACAATTGTTGTATAGACATTTATTTTTACTTGAGGTGCATTACTAATATTTTATACTAAATGTAATGCTTAACTGCTAAAATAGATGCTTACAATTTTTTATGAAATGTATTGCTTTTCCCTGCTGAGCACTTTGTTTTAGCAAAAGAGTTAATAAAATTTTTACCAAGCTTTTTAGAGTTAATTTGCTTGTGACACCAATTTTACTTTTATTAACTGTTTAGCAGCATAAACATTAGCAACCACTACTTTCTTTAAACATAACTTTAAAGAGAATAAAAATTAAACCAAAATGAATTTAAATACAGGTTGATGCAAATACTTTGAGGGTATTAAAGTTTTCTGACATTTGGTTGTATTTGAGAGACAAAGATGGAAACCTGTTGAAATTGTTTGTTTAGCTTTATGCATAAATTGTTATTATTAAAAACATTTTATAACTATATTTAAAAGTGAAATCAAGTTTATAAAAACCCAAACAAGAAATTGACATTTTGTTAATATTTCCTTTATCTTAATATTGAGGTTCCCCCCCCCTTTTTTAAAAAAAGAAAAATTAAAAAAAAAAACAACAAAATAAAACTGATTAGTAAAAGAGAATTATTTTTGTTTGCTATTGCATTATTTGTTGAGGCAGATATATATGTACATATATTTATAACTGAGACATTCTTGAACTTTGAAAAAAATTGTATTAATAATATTATGATGGTTATACTCCAACCATAGTATTAAAATAGTGTGGTACCACTTACATTTTTTTTAAAAAGAGGTCTAAAATTGACTTTTGTTGCAACAAAATAAAAATAAAATAGGTATGTGACACATACAACATGGGACAACATACATGATGTACAGGACAAACTTACAATTAAAAACAAATGGCACCAGAATTTTATTTATAACTATACAAAATGAGGCAAACAAAAATAAAAAATAAACAAAAGGGTTAAACATTTAAATAAAACAAGTTTTTACCTTTTTATTTAAAACTTTTGTTAAAAATGATAAAAATGTATATTGTTTGCCATCTTTGTTGTATTTTTTTATTACTTTATATTAACTTCACGTTAAAACTGTGCTATGTGGTAATAAGGAAAGTCCCTGTTTTAAATATTAGTTAGTGGTTAGGATTAGAAGCAGAGTTACCAGATCAGCAGTCATGGGTCACCAATGTGGTCAGATGTTTGTCATCAGATGTTTGGCTGAGTGCGTGTGTTCTTTCTGCCTGCTATACTGACTCTGGCCAGATAGCCCATACAGCAGGCTCCGATCAAACTGCCCAATAAATATACAGACTTGGTTCATAGCGAAGGAACTTGGTCAGGTTGATTAGCACTATGACTCGTCGGCAATGCCCGGCTCAGTGGCTACAGGTACACTAACACATGTATGCCCGTGACAATGGAATGAATGGCAGGACTTTCCGTTCCTCCCTCGGCCAGACAGAGACACTCCTTCTGAGACTCCATTTTATACATTAATACAAACAAGATCTGTACTGCCCCTCTGACGTAGCCGGTTACCACCCATCACCTTGTACATCTCTTTTCATCGCACTGTCATCCTGACCTTATTTTTAGGATGGGTCAGCATGTTCCTGTTACCTTTAGGGAATGTGTTGGTATCGAGATGCTCTGGTACCACCCTTCTGGAATGTGTTTGCGTGTATATTTTTGTACCTGGCACTACTTAGAAAGATGTGTTTCCACAATATCAGAATGTGTTCTTGCCAAAATCTATGAACAGGGCCTGCCACTGGCTCACAACTTAACTTTGCTTTATGGCAGCAAAGTTTTGACCATTACTTTAGTTCAGGCCTCAGACCAGGCCTCTGATACAAGGCCTTATGTTTCAGGCTCTCTTCCTACTACAGTGCGTAGCAAGGGGACAGCCTATATAGACTTCTCTGGAATTACTGGAGCAGTAGCCTTCTCAGTAATAGCTCTCGAGCAAGATAGTACCTTACTTGCTCTCAGTTCAAAAGTGCTTCCCCTGATCCTGCAGTAACTCAGGCCCCAATTCAGCAAAGCACATGCTTAATTTTAAGCAAATGAACAGTCTCACTGACGTCAACGTGCTGAACTTTGAGCTATACTTAAGCACTGTCCTGGATTGTAACATAAAGAAATGACATTTGAAAATCTGGACCTGGGTTTTTTATCCCCAGCATAATTGTCACTGATTTTTTTCAAAATCTTTCCCCATATGTTTTGTTTTCATAACTTCAATGCAGTTGGGTTGGAATCCCTTTTAGTCCCTCTTGTTGTAACATTTGTGTTTGTCTAGGGCCACAATGGAGCCCTCATCAGGACCTCTGGGCACCTCTGTGATGCAAATACTAGACTGGACTTCTGTGCCTTCATGCCTATCCGTACCACTCTGCATTGAGATTAACCCTGTCTGTCCACCTCTGAGATAAATTCCTCCAGCAGCCCTCCTCTCCCCCCAGTTCTACCTGTGCAATAGGGGGCAGAGATTTTAGTTTCAGCCGCCCAAATGAAGATTATGACAGTAGCTAGAGGCTGCAGTCAGAAGCAGGCCCCATTTTACTAGGTGCTTGACTGAGGGAAGTTATCATTTCTGCCCTGAGGCACCTTCACAGAAACACAGGACACCTGCATCCCATAAAATATATTACCCACCACTGATTCCCTGTGGATACAGAAAAATTGGTTTTGTAAAAAAAGGGGGAAAAAACTACGGTGGGAAAATACTTCTAGGCCAGTTCATCTGCCTCAGCACAGTGTTTGGATTGATTCCCTGTAGGTGGTCAGGAAGCTAGGTGGAGTGGGCAGGATGCTGCCTGGTGGTCAAGATCCCGCAGGTCCATCAGCTCTGCTGATGCCTCACTGTGTTACTATAATTCCACCTCTGGTTCTCCCCCTCCCTGCTCCAAAGATAAACTAGGGATAATGCTATTTACCAACCTTTGTGACATGCTTTGAGGTCTATGGGTGAGGAATGCTGAGTCTTGTATGTGCATCTCTATATCAACCCCTAGGTCCAAACCCGCAGCTGGCTGTTGCGCCAGTGGATCCACTTTAATTGACTTTGGCTGAGGATGTGGCCCCTAAATTGATCCACTTACAAGCAAAATAAAGAGAAGAAAAATCCTTACTGATGTGTAATATTTATTGCACTGTGGGCTCAAAAGAACACCATTGAGTTATGGCTGAAAGGTTCTCTCAAGGAGAACAAGTCCTATTAATTTCTTGAACATTTCTGTTTGTCACGCTTTATCAATCTCTGTTTACCTGGAGGCTACCGTAGAGCTAAGAAATGCACAGGAATAAATGCTGCCTGTATGCGGCTCTACTGTATATTCAACCTCACAGTCATTTCAGAGGCACACGATCAGTCAACGTTTTTGTTCTGGCTCTGTCTGTTGCCTTTGACAAACTATTCCACTAAGCACCAGGATAATGTCTACCAAATAAATTGTTTTATAATGTGCAACCAGTTGGAGTTTGTCTCTGCTGGGAGTTTGTCTCATTTTTTTTGCCCCTTGAATTTAGCAGCATTCTCCAGACATCCTGGCTGCCTTTCTTGGTCCTCGACACTGGTGTAACTACAGGCTTCAATGAGGCTTCTCACTCAGCTACCCCAGTTTTGACTTATAAATGCTTACATGGGAGCCGTTTAAGTTTCCAGATGGGAGGTGGAGGAGAGAGCAGTCTCAAGGAAAAGGGAGCAGCAGTGTGACCGGTTCAGTCACAGAGATCCTCTCGGGACTGTTGCCTGATGTGCTGAAATTACCTTTGAGCCTGTTTTCCCTGCCAGCCTGGGACTCCAGAACCCTGCCTTGTTGAGCCAGACACACTAGCCTGCTGCAACACAGACCCAGGATTTGGGCCACGCCCCCAAAGCTGCAGACTTTAACTAAAACCAGCTCAGCAGGTTACCTGTCTCCAGCACCCAGCTCCCAATGGGATCCAAACCCCAAATAAATCCCTTTTACTCTGTATAAAGCTTATAGAGGGTAAGTTCGTAAATTGTTCGCTCTCTATATCAGTGGTCTCCAAAGTGGGGTGCACAAGAGGATCCTTGGGGGTGCGCGGCAGGAGGAGCACTTTTTTTTTTTTTTTTTTCTTTGTTGGGGGGGGAGCGTGCGGCGTTTTTTTTTTTTTTTTCCATTTTTGCTTTGGCAAAAATGGTAGAGCCGGCACGGCAGGGGGTGCGTGCTCAAAATTTTTTTACTGATGGGGGTGCACAATCTGTTAGGTTAAAAACCATCACCTACAAATCTGTCAAGCCTTCTGAGGCCTGGGGACCAGCTTACCTGAGAAACAACTCTCTTCCTATGACAGTGTCACGGTTATCAGCAGAGGTACTGACGTTGGATCCTCTCCGTATCTAATTGTAACTCAGCCAGAGGTGAGGGGTCTATTGCAGGAGTGGGTGGGTGAGGTTCTGTGGCCTGCAATGTGCAGGAGGTCAGACTAAATGATCATGATGGGCCCTTCTGACCTTAAAGTCTGAGTCCGGGCAGTTGTCAAGCGGTTGGACTCTAATGCCCTCCTGTCTCTGCTCTGAAATAGCCCAGAATTGCTGACTTCCTGGGCACGCAGCAGAGCCCATTTGTTCTGGCTGGCCTTTGAGGAGCGATCTGGCTGACAGGTTGGGTATTATTTGTAGATGTGGTTAGGAATTTTTAGACAAAACGATTCCCCCACCCCCTCAGAAAAGGCCATTTGTCAAAACCATGACTTTTAATAGAAAGGGGTCAATTTTGACAAACCTTCAGTGGGAAAGTTTCTGAGGTCCAGGATGAAATCTTGAGAGAGCCCCACCCTAGAACAGCCAGTAGCACAGTGGCTTAGGGCACTCGCCAGTGATGTGAGACCAGAGGTCAAGTTCCTGCTTGAAGTCAGAAATTTGAACAAGGCCTCTCACAACCCAAGCAAGCCCCCTAACATGCATGCTATTCGGGACGGTGTACCCCAATTTTAAAATGTCTTTGGTTCATTCCGATGCAGAACAGGACATTTTTTGACATCTCCAAAGTTCACAAGTTGGGAACAGTTTCTTACCCACCTCTAGTTAGTTGTATTTAGAGCTCCTGTCACTTGGTTGAATGGGTGAGAGGACTGAAACTAGGTCTTTGACTTTGAATATTTGGCAAGGCTTTTGAAGTCCAGGCACAGATTATTCCAATTCAAAATATTTATTCTAAAAATCAAAAGAAAGCAACAATACTACAAAAGTGTCCCATCTTCTAGATACAGATGGAGCCCCCTTGATGATCAAAGACTGGAAGATCCAACTGAGATCCATGCAGTACATGCTTACTAGAAAGACTCATGTACATTTTGGAAGCAACTAGGAAAACCTTTCCTCTCTGGCTCCAGATCTCGATTGCATATTGCACTCAGGCCTGCCAACGGGGGGGACTAAGGGAGCAATTGCCCAGGGGCCCGGGCAATTTAAAAGAGCCCAGGGGCCCCCAGCCACCACCGCTGCCACAGTAGCAGCGGCAGCAGCTGGGAGGCCAGGGCCCTTTTAAATCGCCCAGGTGGGCCACTGGGTTCCTAGGTGTGCGTGGGGTGGTACCAGTGGCGGCAAAGGCAGCCGGGTGGGCATGTGGAAGCCCTGTCTGTGCCGGAAGAGCGAGCCCAGCAGCGCAGTCGGCAGCTCGCTGGGTACCAGCCAGCGCAGGTGCAGCACCGCCCAAATGTCAGGCGGACCTTTCGAGAGGTCCCATTGACTATTCTGCTCTGGGCAGAGCTGTCCCTAGGGTACAGCGAATCGGGGCGACTGCTCCGGGCCCCATGGGCTGGCATGATTAGCCAGCACGGTTGGTCCTGAAAGTGACAGGTTGGTCCCGGAAGTGACGGATTCATCACTTCCGCCCCAGGCCTCACACCCGCCTAGGGACGGCCCTGGCTCTGGGGCCCGGAATTGCTGTCGGTGGGCCTGACTGCACTTGTTCAGTGTGTACAATTTCCATTCCTGTCAATAGGAGCAACGCGCAGAGAATGAATGCCGTGAGGGTCAGAGAGAGCTGTGATGCAAAGAGAGGAGAAACTGGCCCCATTATTTTAACACAATCTAAATGGAACTTGATTCAGGGATATTGAAACAAAACTAATGGTAATGTCAGATTCCTGCAGTGCCTCAGTGATGTTAGAGGGACTGTCACTTCTTCAGCCTTGCGGCACCAAGAATCTCCTGAAATTGTCCAGTGTTACAACGACAAGTTTCCCTAGTATAGCTAACACTGTGCAGTGACGCTTCACTCTGCTCATATGGGCCAATTCCAAACCTGCAAGTTCCATGGACAATGAAACCAGCCCGATTCGGATGCACTAGGTGTGTGTGTGGGGGGGAGGGGGGTATTCCTTGGGAGCATTCTGAGGTTCACACCCTGCATGGAATGCATCCGGGTCGAGGGGTGGGTGGGGCTAAGCTATAGGTGGCCTAAGAAAGGGATGACCCAAATTCCTTGGTCCTCCTTTAGAGAGGTCCTTTGGTCCCGCTCTATGCTGCAGTGGAATATCTATGGAGTAACCTATGGGGCAGTTCCACGTCCTTGGGTGGGAGGAGGATGACGACTGCACATGCCATCTCTGCAGAACCCAGCCCAGCTACGCTGGCTAGGTGTTGGACTCATTGGGCCCCATGATGAAACTTGACAGCACTACAGGAAGGTTTGATTCTGCCACTCGTCATGGAATTCAGCAGATGGGGGATGACTGTCTTGCCTTCTGTGCAGAGAGGGAAAACACAGTTGTTCCTACCCTGGGTAGGGAGAGATGAAGAGACAACCTTGGCTCCTGTTGTCACAGCTGCTCTGAACAAGGAGTGAAAAACTCCATCTTATTGGAATTGTTCCTCCCCACAAGCAAAGAGATATGGCTTTCCAGAGGAGCCCTCTTATTAGTTGTTCCAAGCCTGTTCCTGACATGAGATATTTCCTATTCCACACACAAAACAAGGCAGAGTTGGAAACCAGATGGAGCTGGAAGATAAAATTCACTGTGGAACACGGAGATAAAACCAAGACTGTTTAGCTTTCTGGACAATCTACATACATTTCATAGCATCCTTGTTAACCCCAAGTGTCATGGATTCCTCCAATTGGGAAATCTAAATACAGTTTACAGGAACAAAAAATGCCTTCCAAGTATTGTAGAAATAATTGCACAAGGCAGAAAACCATTTCTTCAGCACTGAGGGCAAATGCTCTTTGTCTTACTTCCTTGTTTATCTCAGCCAGCTGTTGCAAATAGCTTTAGCTTATGCTCTAAGGCCCCCAACTCAGGAAAACACAAAGTTTAGCATGTGCTGAAGTACTGAAGTCAATGGGATTTAAAACACGTCCTTCAGGGCTTTCCTGACCAGAGATGCTTTCAGGAATCAGGGCCTATTTACTCACAAGGAAATGAAGTTTAAGACATTAGGCCAGATTCTCCTCCTGCGCTGGTCTATTGCCACTGATTTCAATGGAGTGGGTCTAGGGTGACCAGACGTCCTGATAAAATTGGGACTGCCTGATATTTAGGCGTTTGTCCTGATATTTCGCACTCCTGTTTTTTTTTTGCTCCGCTGGCGGCCCCCCCCCCCATGTGTCCCGATATTTTCTTCCTCTCATCTGGTCACCCTAAGTGGGTCCTGCTTTACATCAGTGTAAGCAAGATCAGAAATAGGCCCATTTGCCTCCAGTAAAGTTTAAGCCCTGCAGCTTTACTTCCAACTGCTGTTTCCATCATGGCTTTAGTAAAGATCTACACATTATCTCAGGGAAAAGAAATTTTCTAGTCGTTAAGAGCAAGGAACTGGGGGATCAGCAGGCCGTGGTTGTATTTCCAGCTTTTCCATATTTAATTATTAGTTAATGATAGATGTTATTAATTCATAATTAAACAGGCCTGTAAGCAGCTCAGATTCCTGCATCTGTTAGTGAAGATTAGTTTTTGCAAGCAGCCGGGTCCAGAGCAGGAAGCAGACCTGTCTTCCCAGCTGTAAACAGGTGATGATGTTTTACTTTGCACTTGGACAGCTTTGCTCATCTCCTTTACAGAGGTGGAAAAGTTTAGCCGCAGATGAGGAAAGTGAAGCACAGCGGGAAGGGATGCAGCTGGGGGATCTCTGCTTGGGCTGCTTCCAAAACCAGGTTGTAGAAGTCAATTTTGTTCATCCAGATGTTTTGGTTGTGGGAACGTCCCCAAATACCAGGCTATTCGCTCTTTCCCTTAATAGCAGCAGGAACAGCTGTGCCCTTTCCACCTTTTGCTGTTTGTGCTCCCCATGGCATCCTTACCAATGAGCGCCAGGCAATACAAATACATGTATAGGCTCCTGGACAGGGAGGGGAGTGTACATTTTCACTAGATGCAGATGATGTCCTTTTCATGTATCACTCAGCTTGGATGACTCCCCTGGCTCCTTGCATTGATTCATACAGGGGTTCGCAAGCTTTGGAGAGACAGAGCTCTGTGATGTGGATATTCCCCCTCCCCCCAGCCCTTGTGCTCCTGTGCACGTGGCACTGGAATCTTTACCGAGCAAAGGTCTGTAAGTTGCAGCTCAAGCAGTATGAGGATGTGCTGCTGGCTGAATCATGGACGTGACCCTTTTCTGAGCTGACTGGCAGACGGGGGCCAGCGTACACTGCATCTGGTTATACCCACTGCCTCTAGAGTTACTCTGCCTCTGTCCTACACAGGCGGAAAGCCCTCGGGAACTGCCACTAGTATGGTACCTTCTGCACCATCCCATACGAGGGGATGGCTTTTAAAGCCCAGGTTTAATCCTGAGCCAGCTCCCTCACCCCTTTGAGAAAGCCTAGGTTAATCTTCCTTTGTCACTAGGTGGCAGAATTGGCGTTACTAAACCGTGCAGGATTTCCTTAATGGTTACAGTTGACTTCTGGATTAACTCCTACAGATTGCATTGCTCAGCATTTGCTAAGAGTGCAGTGGAGGGAGAGGTGGGGTGGAACAGTCTCAGTTCCGTTTCTTATATACTGCGTAGCAACCTCTCAAGGAGGCAGTTCTTGTACACAGCTGGCTGGTACCTGGCATTATATTGGGCTCAGGATAAAGAAGTCCAGTTGCGTCTCTATAATTACACAGTCTTTTCTAGAGAACATCCCTCTAGCTCTAGTTTCTTAGCTGACTAAGAGGGATGGCTCAGTACTTCTCCCCAGCAATTTCTCCAGTTGTTGGACTGCCTGTACATGTTGAAAGCTTGATCAACAAGAATCTTTATCTAGGAGGGGGCCAGTGGCACTGGGCTAGCATTCGTGGCCCTCTGACCTTTACACCTAGCTCTCTCCTCCTACAGTACACTCAAGGGGCCAAAAGAGGCATCAGGTTTGATCCAGATCGCTGAGAGCAAGGTGAACTAAGGCACTTGGAAAATCTCAGACCTGGAGAGCCTTTTGTGGTTAGCTTCTTTGTGTTCGCACTGGGTCCCTGTGTCACACAAGTTAGGGCAGCAGCTTGTCAATGTTCCTTCTAAATTCAATGCCTTTTTGGTTAATGGAAAACAACGGGAGGGGGCGGGAGATGTTTTGGGAGTGGGTCTTTTACTGACATACTAAGCCCAGATACATTAGAAAAAAGGTAAAACAGAATGAAGCAATGTGTGAAGTAGACCAGATCAAAATTACAGCTGCTCTAAGGAGTTAATCCTGAAGTTACTGTAATACATCATTGCATTGGTTAAATGAAGAACTCCCCTGTCCCCGTCACGTTTCATTCAGGTTCTAGTACTGCACACATCAGTACAGCATTTGATATCACTGGGGTTGGGGTTAAGGTAGATTGCTTCCTCCAACTGTGTGTAGGGATGATGTTAGAGGTGGGTCTGGTTTAAGAATCTGCACCAAAAATCCCCTGGTTTGGGGGGAAACATATGGATCTAGATCAAAATCTGCATTTCACACACTCTGGCTCATCTCTGTAATGAGCTGAGCCAAGCCCCCACTGAGAATTCCTCTGTATATACACCTCAGTGCTCTTAACCTTCCTCAACTGTTTTCACCAGCTCTGCATATTGAAAGCCCAGAAGGCAATTGCTTCTCTTGGTGGCTCAGTCAATTTAATGTTGTTATTTCTTGCTCCCCTTGGGTCTCTCGCACTTAGATGTTTGTTTCCTCTGGCCTTGGCTACACTTGCAGATGTACAGCGCTGTGAGTTAAACCTGACTTCGTACAGCTGAGTCGGGAAAGCGCTGCACTCTGTCCACACTGACAGCTGCCCAGCGCACTGTCATGGCCACATTTGCAGCATTTGCTGCGCCATTGGGAGCGGTGCATTATGGGCAGCTATCCCACAGAGCACCTCTTCCCATTCTGGCGCCGTGGGTTGTGGGAAGGGGGCGTGGGTGCGGGGCATTCTGGGTCCTGTCCCAACGCCCTGTGATGCATCGCTTCGCATCCCAGAAATCCCTTTGTTTCTGTCCACCTTTGGCGCCATCTTTCAACGGTTTCTGTGCAGCGCGATCTGTCTGCGGGAAATGGAGCTGGCAACTCCAGACAGCTACCGATCGGTCGCAAACCAGTTTGGAGTGGGAAAGTCGACCGTTGGAATCGTGTTGATGCAAGTTTGCAGGGCCATTAATCGCATCCTACTAAGAAGAACCGTGACTCTGGGTAATGTGCAGGACATAGTGGATGGCTTTGTACAAATGGGGTTCCCTAACTGTGGAGGTGCAATAGATGGGACGCACATTCCTATTCTGGCACCACCCCACCTAGGATCCGAGTATGTTAATCGGAAGGGGTATTTCTCTATGGTTCTCCAGGCGCTTGTGGATCACCGTGGGCATTTCATTTACATTAACACAGGCTGGCCCAGAAAGGTGCATGACGCACGCATCTTTCAGAACACTTGGCCTTTCAGGAAGATGCAGGCCGGGACTTTTTTCCCAGAGCGGAAGATCACAGTAGGGGAAGTTGAAATGCCCATTGTGATCCTTGGAGATCCCGCTTACCCGTTAATGCCGTGGCTCATGAAACCCTACACAGGGAGCCTTGACAGCAGCAAGGAATGGTTCAACTACAGGCTGAGCCAGTGCCAAATGACTGTGGAGTGTGCCTTTGGCCGTTTAAAGGCCCGCTGGTGATCTCTGTATGGGAAGCTGGACTTGGCCGAAAACAGCATCCCCGCGGTTATATCCGCGTGCTGTGCCCTCCATAATATTTGTGAAGGGAAGGGTGAAAGCCTCACTCAGGCATGGACCTCCGAGGTTCAACACCTGGAGGCTGAATTTGCACAGCCAGAGAGCAGGGCTATTACAGGGGCCCAGCCCGGGGCTGCAAGGATTAGGGATGCCTTGAGGGAGCAATTTGAGGCTGAAAACCATCAGTGATATCTGGTGCCCTGCACGGGAGTGAAGTGCAGTAGTTCCAATCTTTAGGAATCAGTGTTTGCTAAGCAGACAAGCAGACTTGCAGGGCCTGTTTATTTCCTGGGCTAATGAGTCTTTTACTTTATGCAATAATAAAGAATGTTTTCAAAGCCAAAAAATCCATTTATTGAAAAGAAACAAGGGGGTGGAGTGGGGAACGGTACAATCACAGATTCGCGTATGTCCTGTCTGGTGTGCTGTGCAGGGAGTGCTGCACTTCAGGATAGCTATACTGCATGGTGAGGGGGGTTGAGGGCAGAGGGTAAGGGTCGCGGTTTTCAGGGCTGGGTGGCGAAGACACTGGTGTTGGAGGCAGCTGGTGGCATGAAGAACACGGAAGTTGGGGAAAGTGGGTTGAAGGTGACAGTGGGGCACAATGGAAAGAGTTTTGGGACAAGGGCTGTGGCGGGGGGGGTGGCATTTGTGGTACTGCTCCTTCTGCATGGCTACGAGCTCCTGGATAGCATCTGCTTGGCGCTCCAGGATGCTTATGAGCCGATCCGTGCTTTGCTGCCGGTGCTCCATGCTTTGCCGCCGGTGCGCTGCGTTTTCCTGGCGGATCCTGCTTTCTCTCTCCCTCCAGTTCTGTGCTTTCTCATTCTCTTTAAGAGAGTGCCGCATCACTTCTTGCAGCATGTCTCCTTTGCTTTTTCGCGGTCTCTTCCTGAGTCTTTGCAGTCTCTGAGCAGGCGATAAGAGGGACGGCTGAGGTCTCAAGGTTGATGCAGCTGTATAGGCAAAATGCAACATTTAACAGAGGCAGCATTGTTTATACCAGACAGAGTAATGATTTCCCCCGCACTTAAGGAGTAGCAAACACACAGGGTCTACACAATTGCATAATTTTCCCGTCCGAAACAGAGCACACATATCCCACGGGAGCCTCAAAATGGTGAGTAAGGGGGACTGATTGTTTCAGGGCTGCACTGTCCTCTGGGTTTCTGTGCCTTGGGGAGAGCTAACAGCTTCAGGGGGCACCTACGCTGAACACTGTCCCAACATTTTCCACAGGAGTTCATCCTGGACGATATCTCGCTGCTGAGGGTGACCTGGGAAGCAAGGGAGGGTCTTCTACTGCAATGCGGATGCCGCCCTGGCCCATATGCAGCTTGCCTGTGTGCAGCAATGGTCTCCCCACCCCTCGCAGCGCAGTGGCGCGGACACGTTAGCCTGGCTGGGACAAGGACCACTGTGGCTCTCCCGCTAAACCTGTGCAAGCGCATTGCACACGTTCTGGATGAGACATTTGAGGAGATTACCGAGGCTGATTACCGCGATGTGATAAACCACATCAATGCACTATTCCGCATCTAGGCATGCATGCCTAACCCTCCTCTCCCAAAGAGCCCGCACCGAAAAAATTCCTTCCTGAAAAAAAACCCACTTACCGGGAACCTGCTCTTCTGTTTGTCCTCCACCAAGTACCGGCCGCTGCGACTGGCTACCTTCCTCCTGGCTCGAGAAGAGCTCCTGGCTGCATGGCTCCAGGGATTCTGGGGTGTCTCCATCCGGCCCACCACCCTCACTCCCGTTTTCCTCCCCCCCCCCCACCCCGGCTCTGAAGTGTCCATGGTGGTGCTCGGAGTGGAGGTGGGGTTAACCCCAAGTATCGCATCCAGCTCTTTGTAGAATCGGCAGGTCGCGGGGGGAGCACCCAAGCGGCCGTTTGAGTCGTGGGCTTTGCGGTAGGCACTCCGCAGCTCCTTCACTTTAATCCTGCACTGCAGGGCGTCCCAGTCATGGCCCCTTTCCATCATGTCCTTTGATACCTTCCCGAAGGTATCGTAATTCCTACGGCTGGAGCGCAGCTGGGACTGTACAGCTTCCTCCCCCCAAACACTGATGAGGTCCAGCAACTTGCCATTGCTCCATGCTGGGGCTCGCTTGGCGCGTGGAGGCATGGTCACCTGGAAAGATTCGCTGATAGCACTCCACGCCACGCCGGGCTGAGCAAACAGGAAGAGGATTTTTAAAATTCCCGGGGAATGTAAAGGGTGGGTCACATGGTTGGTTACCTGAGGCCAGGGCAGTAGAGTTTGAACTGATGACCAGAGTGGCTAGAACAGGCATTGTGGGATACTGCCGAATAATTCTGGAGGCCAGTCACAGCGCATTGGGCGGCCACACTGGCACCGCAGCTCTGCAGCGGCAGCGCAATACTCACTATTCCTCTCGGAGAGGTGGAGTACATGCAGCGCTGCAACCACGGAGATACAGCGCTGCAAGTGCCTTGCCAGTGTGGACGGGGAGTGAGTTACAGTGCTGGGGGCGGCTTTACAGCGCTGTAACTCGCAAGTGTAGCCAAGGCCTAAGTCTCTTCTGTAGGAAGTTTTTACTAAGGATTTCCTTTTTCTTAGCGAGTGGCAATTTATTTATTCCCTGCCCCCATTTATCTCACATTAGAAGTGTGCCTATCATGTGTGCCTTCACCATACCTTACAAATACACTCACATAGAAACAATTAACACAGCAGCTACTTCTCACCCCAAAGCCAGAAAATATTTAACCAAAGATTAAATCAAAACCCAACCTAGCCAGACAGCAGTTCTGATGTCCCCTATGCCTGAGAACCTGGCCTGGCGGTGGGCCCCAAAGGACAACAGTTTCGAGCTAGTCCAGACCAAAGAGCCACATGCAAAGCTTCCGCTTTCACATTATGGGGGTAAAGCATTGAGGATAGCAGTGGTAACTAGGGAAGAAGCTGATATGGATATAAACAGCTTAAGAAGTCAAGAAAGCCAGAGTGGCTGACTGCAGCCAGTTTCCCTCCATCAGAAGAAAAGTTTTCATGCTTTTAGCCTAGGGCTGTCGACTAATCGCAGTTAACTCACGCGATTAACTCAAAAAAATTAATCATAATTAATCACACTGTTAAACAATAGAAAACCAACTGACATTTATTAAATATTTTTGGATGTTTTCTATTACAACAGAATACAAAGTGCACAGTGGTCACTTTATATTATTTTTGATTATCATTTTTACAGTGCAAATATTTGTAACCAAAAGATAGTATTTTTCAATTCACTTCATACAAGGGTTTTGCTTGATAATGATCCAAAGCAGAACGAACCGACACATGTTCATTTTCATCATCTGAGTCAGATGCCACCAGCAGAAGGTTGATTTTCTTTTTTAGTGGTTCGGGTTCTGTATTTTCCACATTGGAGTGTTGCTCTTTTAAGACTTCTGAAAGCCTGCTCCACACCTCCTCCCTCTCAGATTTTGGACGGCACTTCAGATTCTTAAACCTTGGGTCGAGTGCTGTAGCTATCTATAGAAATCTCACATTGGTACCTTCTTTGCGTTTTGTCAAATCTGCTGTAAAAGTGTTCTTAAAACAAATGTGCTGGGTCATCATCCGAGACTGCTATAACATGAAATATATGGCAGAATGTGGATAAAACAGAACAGGAGACATACAATTCTCCCCCAAGGAGTTTAGTCACAAACTTAATTAATGCGTTATTTTTTTAACAAGCATCATCAGCATGGAAGCATGTCCTCTGGAATGGTGGTGGAAGCATGAAGGGACATACAAATGTTTAGCATATCTGGCACGTGATGTAAATATCTTGCGATGCCGGCTACAACAGTGCCATGTGAACGCCCGTTCTCACTTTCAGGTGACATTGTAAACAAGAAGTGGGCAACATTATCTCCTGCAAATTGTAACCAAACTTGTTTGTCTGAGCAATTTGCTGAACAAGAAGTAGGACTGAGTGGACTTGTAGACTCTGAAGTTTTACATTGTTTTATTTTTGAGTGCAGTTATGTAACAAAAAAAGTCTACATTTGTAAGATACACTTTCACGATAAAGAGATTGCACTACAGAACTTGTATTAGGTGAATTGAAAAATATTTTTTGTCTGTTTTTACAGTGCAAATATTTGTAATAAAAATATAAAGTGAGCACTGTACACCTTGTATTCTGTGTTGTAACTGAAATCAATATATTTGAAAATATAGAAAACATCAAAAAAAATTAAATAAATGGTATTCTATTATTGTTTAACAGTGCGATTAATTGCAATTAATTTTTTTAATCACACAATTAATCGTGATTAATTTTTTTTAATCGCTTGACAGCCCTATTTTAGCCATACGCTGGTCACCAGCTATACTTCTGGAAGAACGTTTCTTCCATAGTTTAGTATTTCACAGTTAAATGCAATGTGGA
>NW_020664445.1:474319-504322 GCF_002925995.2 Terrapene triunguis | reverse complement strand
GGATATTTGACTAGACTATTGGTGAGTTCTGCTTTTGTAAATATGTTTAATTGGTGACGATTTAGGGGTTCTGTTTGTATCACTTCTGAACTGTGGATGATTTTATGAAATTGTATTAGGAAATTACTGTGCCGTGGAAAGCCTACGTGTGTGGGGATCCATCCTGGATTAGCAGGGTTGTGTGACTTCTTTGGCAGGCCAGAGACAATGCTGGGTGATCAGCCCTCATACCATGGTCTGTTCAAAGTAGGAGAGACAAGTTTTGAAAGCTTGTCTCTCTCAGCAACAGAAGTTGGTCCAATAAAAGATACTGCCTCATCCACATTGTCTCTCTAATATCCTGAGACCAACACGTCTACAAACACTGTATGTATAAAGTAAAACAACTTGTGACAATAGATTTGCTGTAGCTGGGAGAAGCAACTTCCTTCTCTTGTCCAAAGGAAGGGAGGTTTGAGAGCGGTGGGAAATTACCAAAAGGCAGAACAAAAGAAGCAGGTGACCCCAGCAGGAGCCTATAAAGGGACTTAAGGGGGGGGAAGTGGAAGGGAGAGTCATTAACAACAGATTAAGATGAGGGAAATTGCTGCAGGAGGGCAGGCAATGGGGCAGAGGACCCTGCCCGACTGATGGAATACAGATGATCCTCTAAGGCAGAGGTGGCCAACCTGTGGCTCCGGAGCCAGATGCGGCTCTTCAGAAGTTAATTTGCGGCTCCTTGTATAGGCACTGACTCCGGGGCTGGAGCTACAGGCGCCAACTTTCCAATGTGCTGGGGGGTGCTCACTGCTCAACCCCTGGCTCTGCCACAGGCCCTGCCCCCACTCCACCCCTTCCCACTCCCTCCCCTGAGCCGGTCATGCCCTCGCTCCTCCCCCCAGAGCCTCCTGCACGCCACGAAACAGCTGATCGGGAGGTGCAGGGAGGGAGCGGGAGGCGCTGATCAGCAGAACTGTCGGTGGGCGGGAGGCGCTGGGAGCGGGAGGAGCTGATGGGGGGCTGACATATTACTGTGGCTCTTTACATTGGCAATGTACATTGGTAAATTCTGGCTCCTTCTCAGGCTCAGGTTGGCCACCTCTGCTTCTGGACCCTGGTGCCCTTTACCTTGGGGTTCTGCCCACAGCAGTACCCCCACACTCTGGGTCTCCCCTCCCAGGGGAACCCCCAACCCTCTATGCCCACCTGCCTCAGTGGCTACTGCCCGTCATCATCTGGCCCCCTTTCCCTGGGGCAGACTGCGTCTGTAATGGCCACTCATCACTGGCAAGGGGGTTGTACCAACTGCCTCTGCCCATCCCTGGGCTGCACCTCTGCAGCCCCAGTACCCCCTTAGGTCTTAACAAGGCTTCAGCCTGGGGAGTTGCCAGGCTGGAGCTCCCCAGCACCTCTTGCCCTTCCCCAGCACTGCTCTGCTTCAGGTATCCTGCTCCTGGGCAGCCAGGTCCTTCCCACTCCAAGGGTACATCTTCACTACCCGCCAGATCGGTGGGTAGTAATCGATCTATCGGGGATCGATATATCGCGTCTCGTCTAGACATGATAAATCGATCCCTGAACGTGCTCCCTGTCGACTCCAGAATTCCACCAGAGCGAGAGGCGGAAATGGAGTCGACGGGGGAGCCACGGGTGTCGATCCCGCACCATGAGGACCCGAGGTAAATGGATCTAAGATACGTCAACTTCAGCTACGCTATTCTCGTTGCTGAAGTTATGTATCTCAGGGTACGTCTATACTTACCTCCGGGTTCGGCGGTAAGCAATCGATCTTCTGGGATCGATTTATCGCGTCTTGTCTAGACTCGATAAATCAATCCCAGAAGTGCTCGCCGTCGACGCCGGTACTCCTGCTCCGCGAGAGTGCCCCGAGACTGGAGTGAGACTGACCCAGCTCCTCCCTTAGCCCTTATATCAGGGCCAGCTGTAGCCTGATTGGGTGTGGCCACAGCTGTGGCTGCTCTTAACCTGTTTTCTAATTGGGTCCCAGCCACAGCCCTCTCCCAGGGCTGCTTTTAACCCCTGCTCTCCTGGAGTGGGGCAGCCACCCCACTACAATGACAGTTTATTTTCAAGAGGGTGGAAGCCCGGGGTTTCACAGAATAGTTTTGCACTAATTGCACAAGCATATTGGCCAATGTACACATAAGCTGGGTACTTGTAGATGCAAATGCCCAATTAGATGCTCATCTGCCCATCTGCACATGTAAGTACCCTGTTTGCTGCACACTTGCAGTAACTGCATGTATAAATTAGAACACAGCTGTGTGTGTGTGTGTGCATGTGTGCATGTGCATGTGATTCTACTCTTTTGAATAGCTGGCCCTAGAAGTCAGACCTGTTCCAAGTTCAGAGAAAAGAGCAACTTCCCCTTTGTGCATATTGAAATTCTGCAACAGGACAAAGTATTTTTAGCCTCTAACCTTTGGGAGTCTGAGCACAAATGTTAGCTCCTCTATTAAAATGGTAGCTTTGCAGTGAAGAAATTTTCCTACATTGCAATTGTTCTCCCAAGATAAGAGCTTTTTTAGTTTTGCAAACAATGATATCGGGTTGTTCTGTTTGATTGCTAGGCTCTTTAAAACAATGGGATGCATCAGCGCTAATTTTGAAGAAGAAAAAAAAAAAAAGCTATTGATGACTTTTCTGGGATATTCACAGCCAAAGATTAAATCCCCAGCAGGGTGTAGTGTTATTCCTGATAGAATGACTGTTTATTCATCATAAAATGCTCTTCATCCCATTGTTTCCTAGGGATGACTCGCAGCATGGTGGGGAGATTCAAACAGGATTGACCTAGGCCCCCAATTCAGCAAAACATGTAAGCAGGCGGTTAACATTAAGCATGTGCTTAAATGCATTGCTGAATGGGGATGAGCTTAAGCACATACTTATTCCTAGAAGCATAGAAGTGTAGGACTGGAAGGGACGTCAAGAGGTCATCTAGTCCAGTCCCCTGCACTCATGGCAGGACTAAGTAATAACTAGACCATCCCTGACAGGTGTTTGTCTGACCTGCTCTTTAAAACCTCCAATGACGGAGATTCCACAGCCTCCCTAGGCAATTTGTTCCAGTGGTTAACCACCCTGATAGTTAGGAAGTTTTTCCTAATGTCCAACCTAAACCTCCCTTGCTGCAATTTAAGCCCATTGCTTCTTGTCCTATCCTCAGAGGTTAATGAGAACAATTTTCACCTCTGCCTTGTAACAATCTTATGTACTCGAAAACTTATCATGTCCCCCCTCAGTCTTTTCTTCTCCAGACTAAACAAACCCATTTTTTCCCCAGTCTTTCCTCATAGGTCATGTTTTCTGTGTTTTAATGTGAACCGCCGGCTTACATACCTTGCTGAATTGGAGCCCCGTCATCACCCTTTGAGAGCCGAAACTCCCGAGCCCTGGCAGCTATTTTTGGACTGTAATGTCGTGTCATAACTGAGAGCTCCTTGGAATGCTGCCGAGGCTGCCCGAAGCCTTGCTTGGATGCTTTGGGAAGTTGGCCTGTGCCTAGAGCATTGCTGCTCACGAAGCAACCAGAAGAGTAAATAGCTACAGAGAGTGGGACCAATGACCAGCCCCCCTTCCATGCCATTGTACCCAGGCTGTCACATACACCCTCCAGCCTGATTCCTGACCTAAATCAATGGCAGGCTGGATGCTCTGACATCCTCTCCTCCCCCAGTTTTCACACTTGCTTGGAGATGGCCTTACAGTTTTTTCCATCAGTGACTTTATACTAACCTGGGGTTCATATCCAGGGGCCTAAAGTTAGGTACCTACACCATATTTAGGCCTCTTATTAAAGGTGGCGTGATTTTCAAAAGGTACCCTGGTTTGAGAGTGTCTGAGTGCACGGGGCTCCCTCTATACAAGAGTTCAGTGAGCTGTGTCAACAGAAGTGTATTTTGGAAAAAACAGAGCAAGACAGGGATAAAATTCAACCATTTGCCTCGTTACTTTTCCCTGGGCAGCTCTTTAGCTGGGGTACGTTGGAGCCAACCCAGTGACCAGGGCTGGCTCTAGGATTTTTGCCGCCCAAAGCAAAAACAATTTTGGCCGCCCCCCCCCGTTTTTTAATTACCCCACCCCCGGCCCCGCCTCAACTCCGCCCCTTCCCCAAATCCCCAGCCCTGCCTCCTCCCCCCAGGCTCTCAAGCCTAGGAGGGAGGGAGGGGGAGCAGCGGCGCGTGAAACGCCCGCTCGGGATCTCCCCCTCCCTCCCAGGCAGCAGCAGTGGAGGTGAGCTAGGGCGGCCGGGGCACATTTTTAGGGGCGGCATTCTAGCGCCGGCCATGCTGCCCCTAAAAATGTGCCGCCCCAAGCACCAGCTTGTTTTGCTGGTGCCTAGAGCCGGCCCTGCCAGTGACTTGAGTGGCACGGCACTGATTTATGCCATCGGTGCACCCGACCCTTAGAGTTCACACATTCTAGGTGTTTTAGATCAGAAAAGAGAGGGTAGAATTTTTAGAAGCACATGTCCCATTAAAAGTCAATCAAACTTTTGCTGTCAAGTCTTAGGGGCTTTTGAAAGGCCCACCCAGCGCCTCCTCCAAGGCTTTACCATCTAATTTGTTCTCATTTCTAGTAAGACACTGGGAAGACAATGGCTTTGGGCTAGTTTGCTTTGCACTTGGAAGATGGGGCTGAATTTGCTCTCCCTCACTCCTAATACACACCAGAGTAAGCCCCCTGAAGGGAATGGAGTTACTGCTGTAAAACTGGTGGCAGAGGCAAATCGAACCCACTTTACACCAGCTAAACATTTGGCCCTAGAAAGTCCTACTCTGTATAAACCACAGAGCTATTTGTTTCTCCTTGCCTAGTCTCATGCTCACTGTTTCTTAATTTCCGTAAGTTTCTCTTCAAAACAAGGTAGCCTGCTGTGACAGACCTTGGAGGGATGCAACTGGGGGAGAACAGCACTGTGTTTGTTAGAGCCAACTCAACGGGCACATTAGAGCAGCTGTTGTTGTCCTGTAAGACTTACGGCTCAACCTCCTCCCCCAGTCCAGCAACATAACTTCACCTTTCCCCTACTTCCTTTGCTTTGCGAATCAGCACAACAAAATGTACACAAGTGGCCTAATGCAATCAGCGAGCTCTGAATGTCTCACTGCTCTCTGAACAGCACTCCTACCTCCAGGGAAGCTATTTGCAGCGTTGGGCTATAGACCGGGAATAACACCCAAGCCCCACCTCCTAAATCCATGCATGGGTCTGCATTAGGGAGTAGTATTCCACCTTGGCTACAGTTCACATTATGCCTCCAAAATACTCTTCTCTTAGCACTGCACAGTACTTCCACTTCCCCTCCCCTAGGAAGGATTTGTGTGTTTTCACTTTGCTGGAATGCAGCACTCCTACAAGGTGCTGAAAGGCAGCTCTGAAGACCAGCCACCCCCAGAACTGGCAGCAGCCACTCACTCTGTTCCACTCAAATGCCTCAGCTCACCCAGACATACCACAGTGCAGTTTCAGTGCTTCCCTAGAGCAGTGTTAAAAGAGGTAGGGGTGAGCTGCAGAGGACGAGCAGGCAGTGGGGAGCCACAGGTTCTCTGGGCAGATGGCTCTGGCCTCTTACCCATCTCAAGGTATCCAAGGGTTCAAAGCCCTGTCTGTTCCATTGGGTGTGTTGAGGGGAGGAGTTTCTTGCAAACTGACCTATTGGAAACTTCATCACAGCAATCAGAATTAGACTCATAGACTTTAAGGTCAGAAGGGACCAATATGGTCATCTAGTCTGACCCCCCGCATGATGCAGGCCACAAAAGCTGACCCACCCACTTTCCCTTAACTCTGCTGTTGAAGTCTCCAGATCGTGATCTAAAGACTTCAAGTCGCAGAGAATCCTCCAGCTTGCGACCCCTGCCCCATGCTGCGGAGGAAGGCGAAAAACCTCCAGGGCCTCTGCCAATCTACCCTGGAGGAAAATTCCTTCCCGACCCCAAATATGGCGATCAGTAGAACCCCGAGCATACAGGCAAGATTCTCCAGCCGGATCCTCATTTTACCAGCGATGGCACGTTATTGCCTAAAATCACGTTATCCCATCAAACCATTCTTCTTCTCCTCCATGGCAGGGCTTGATCTGACTTGGAAGTTTTCTACTGTAGGCCTGAGTTGGATTCCTGGCCCTGACACAGACCATACATGTGACCTTGGGCAAGTCACTTGAGGAATTGTGGCATAGTTCTTCATCTATAAAATAGGGATAATACTGGCCTACCTCACCAGGTGGGAATGAGGATAAAAATTAAACTGTGTTTTATCAAGTCATGGTTTTACTGCAAGTCTCATGATATTAGGCATTTCTTAAACCCCTAGCTCCTGTAGTCATGTGATTACAGAAGAATCTCCTCTTCCAATTGAAAAAAAAATGTCTAGCCCTTATCATTGCAGATGAGAACTTGAAAATGAGAACACCAAATGCTCAAACAGAAGCCAGTTTTTAAAATCTCACGAATTTTGGGGGGCCTGACTCATTTCAGAATATTTGAGGTTGGCAATAGTGAATATTTGTTAGGAGTTCACATGCTATCCTAATTAAGTTCACAGAAGTACCTAGACAGATACATTATGGAGAGACAATAGCCTCATCATTAAGGTTGCAACTAATTTCCATTATGAAACTCTACATTAGCTGTGTTTTGGGAAAACTGGTTTTGGGAAAGACTGGAAGTTAGCATATTTACTTTGAAAGCAATGGAGAATATTTCTGCAGAGTTTCAGGGAAATTCAAAATGATTTGAGTAAAGGAAGTTGCACACACAAAAAAAAAAAAAAAAAGGGACGATTCCAAAACCAAACTACTGTTTCAGAAAGAAGGTCACTAAGGGTATGTCTACACTACGAAATTAGGTTGAATTAATAGAAGCCGGTTTTATAGAAATCGGTTGTATACAGCCGATTTTGTGTGTCCCCACATAAAATGCTCTAAGTGCTCTAGTCGGCGGACCGCGTCCACAGTACCGAGGCTAGCGTCGACTTCCGGAGCATTGCACTATGGGTAGCTATCCCACAGTTCCCGCAGTCTCCGTCGCCCATTGAAATTCTGGGTTGAGATCCCAATGCCCGAATGATGCAAAACAGTGTCGCGGGGGGTTCTGGGTACATGTCGTCAGGCCCCTCCCCTTCCGTCAGAGCAACGGCAGACAATAGATTCACGCCTTTTTACCTGGGTTACCTGTGCAGACAACATACCACGGCAAGCATGGAGCTCGTTCAGCTCAGCTCACCGTCACCATATGTCATCTGGGTGCTGGCAGACGTGGGACTGCATTGCTACACAGCAGCAGCAGCTAACTGACTTTTGGCAGTAGACGGTGCAGCATGACTGGTAGCCTTCATTGGCGATCTGGGTGCCAGCAGCCGTGGGGCTGCATTGCACCAGCCCCTTGCCTTTTGCCTTTTGGCAGTAGATGGTTTATTACGACTGGTAACCGTCCTCATCGTACAGCAGTGGCTGTCGATCATGGGCACCTGGGCAGACATGCTCAGTCCTATAGAACTGTCTTGATGATGATGGTTATCAGTCGTAGTATGCCATTTTCTGCCACACGCCCTGTTGGCTCATCGCACGTTAGCAGAGTCTTCCCTGAGCAGCAGATCGTGCAATAGGCCTGAAGGCTAACTGCCAAGCGCCCAGTATTTGCTGCCAAGCACCCAGAAAATGCCGAGGGCTATCAGTCATGCTGCACCGTCGTCTTAAGATGTAAAAAATAGATTTGTTCTGTATTCATTTCCTTCCCCCCTCCCTCCGTCAAATCAACGGCCTGCTAAACCCAGGCTTTTGAGTTAAATCTCTGGGGGGGGGGTCCATTCTGTGTGACAGTTGTTTGTGTTTCTCCCTGATGCAAAGCCACCTTTCTTGATTTTAATTCCCTGTACCTGTACACCATGTCGTCACTCGCCCCTCCCTCCCTCCCTCCCTCCTTTCCCTGGTCCGTCAGATACTAGTTTCGCGCCTTTTTTCAGACCAGACGCCATAGCTAGCACTGGGATCATGGAGCCCGCTCAGATCACCGCGGCAATTATGAGCACTATGAACACCACGCACATTGTCCTGGAGTATATGCAGAGCCAGGACATGCCAAGGCAAAACCAGGACCAGCTGAGGAGGAGGCGATTGCAGCGCGGCGACGAGAGTGATGAGGAAATGGACATGGACCTAGACCTCTCACAAGGCACAGGCCCCAGCAATGTGGAAATCATGGTGTTCCTGGGGCAGGTTGATGCCGTGGAACGCCGATTCTGGGCCCGGGAAACAAGCACAGACTGGTGGGACCGCATCGTGCTGCAGGTGTGGGACGATTCCCAGTGGCTGCGAAACTTTCGCATGCGTAAGGGCACTTTCATGGAACTTTGTGACTTGCTTTCCCCTGCCCTGAAGCGCCAGAATACCAGGATGAGAGCAGCCCTCACAGTTGAGAAGCGAGTGGCGATAGCCCTGTGGAAGCTTGCAACGCCAGACAGCTACCGGTCAGTCGGGAATCAATTTGGAGTGGGCACTCTGTTCTCTTTCGAAAGCTGGAGGAAGGGACTTTCTTCCCGGACCAGAAAATAACCGTTGGGGATGTTGAAATGCCTATCATGATCCTTGGGGACCCAGCCTACCCCTTAATGCCATGGCTCATGAAGCCATACACAGGCAGCCTGGACAGGAGTCAGGACCTGTTCAACTACAGGCTGAGCAAGTGCCGAATGGTGGTGGAATGTGGTGGAATGTGCATTTGGGCGTTTAAAAGCGCGCTGGCGCAGCTTACTGACTTGCTCAGACCTTAGCGAAAAGAATATCCCCATTGTTATTGCTGCTTGCTGTGCGCTCCACAATATCTGTGAGAGTAAGGGGGAGACATTTATGGCGGGGTGGGAGGTTGAGGCAAATCGCCTAGCCGCTGATTACGCGCAGCCAGACACCAGGGCGGTTAGAGGAGGACAGCATGGCGTGGTGCGCATCAGAGAAGCTTTGAAAACGAGTTTTGTGACTGGCCAGGCTACGGTGTGAAACTTCTGTTTGTTTCTCCTTGATGAAATCTCCGCCCCCCCACCCACCCGGTTAACTCTACTTCCCTGTAAACCAACCACCTCACCCTCCCCTACCCTCCCCCCTTCAAGCACCACTTGCAGAGGCAATAAAGTCATTGTTACTTCACATTCATGCATTCTTTATTAATTCATCACACAACTAGGGGGATAATTGCAAAGGTAGCCCGGGATGGGTGGGGGAGGAGGGAAGGAAAAGGACACGCTGCAGTTTAAAACTTTAAAACTTTAACACTTATTGCTCGGGAAATCATCTAGGGTGGAGTGACTGGGTGGCCGGAGGCCCCCCCACTGCGTTCTTGGGCGTCTGGGTGAGGAGGCAATGGGACTTGGGGAGGATGGCTGTTGGTTACACAGGGGCTGTAGCGGCGGTCTCTGCTCCTGCTGCCTTTCCTGCAGCTCAACCATACACAGGAGCATATCACTTTGATGCTCCAGCAGCCGGAGCATCGACTCTTGCCTTCTATCTGCAAGCTGACGCCACCTCTCCTCTTCAGCCCGCGATTCAGCACGCCACCTCTCCTCTCGCTCATATTGGGCTTTTCTATAATCAGTCATTGACTGCCTCCACGCATTCTGCTGTGCTCTGTCAGCGTGGGAGGCAGTCTGTAGTTCTGTAAACATTTCATCACGCGTCCTTCGCTTTCGGTTTCGAATCTTCACTAGCCTCTGTGAAGGAGAAAGATTTGCAGCTGGTGGAGGAGAAGGGCGAGGTGGTTAAAAAAGACACATTTTAGAGAACAATGGGTACACTCTTTCATGTTAAATTTTGCTGTTCACATTACACAGCACATGTGCTTTCGTTACAAGGTCGCATTTTTCCTCTTATATTGAGGGCCTGCCGGTTTGGTGTGAGAGATCACTCACGCAGTGCCAGGCCACAGATTTCAGCTTGCAGGCAGCCATGGTAAGACAGTCTTTTGGCTTTTTTAACCTTCTTAACATGTGGGGATGGTTTCAAACAGTACTGCTCTCATTAACCATACCAAGCACCCGTTGGGTTGGCCATTTAAAATGGGTTTGCAATGTAAAAGGAGGGGCTGCGGTTTCAGGGTTAACATGCAGCAGAAACCCAACTACTTCCCCTCCCCCACACACCCAATTCTCTGGGATGATCACTTCACCCCTTCCCCCCCCACCGCGTGGCTAACAGCGGGTAATATTTCTGTTCAGCAGAGCAGGAAGGGGCACCTCTGAATGTCCCCTTAGTAAAATTGCCCCATTTCAACCAGGTGACCGTGAATGATATCACTCTCCTGAGGATAACAAAGAGCGATAAGGAATGGATGTTGTCTGCATGCCAGCAAACACCGGGACCATACGCTGCCATGCTTTGTTATACAATGATTCCAGACTACGTGCTACTGGCCTGGCGTGGTAAAGTGTCCTACCATGGCGGACGGGATAAGGCAGCCCTTCCCAGAAACCTTTTGCAAAGGCTTTGGGAGTACATGAAGGAGAGCTTTCTGGAGACGTCCCTGGAGGATTTCCGCTCCATCCCCATACACGTTAACAGACTTTTCCAGTAGCTGTACTGGCTGCGATTGCCAGGGCAAATTAATCATTAATCATTAAACACGCTTGCTTTTAAACCATGTGTAATATTTACAAAGGTACACTCACCAGAGGTCCCCTGTGTGCCCCCAGGGTCTTGGGTGAGTTCGGGGGTTACTGGTTCCAGGTCCAGGGTGATAAACATATCCTGGCTGTTGGGGAAACCGGTTTCTCCGCTTCCTTGCTGCTGTGAGCTATTTACATTATCTTCATCCTCATCTTCCTCGTATCCCGTACCCGCTTCCCTGTGTGTTTCTCCAGTGAGGGACTCATAGCACACAGTTGGGGTAGTGGTGGCTGCACCCCCTAGAATGGCATGCAGCTCCGTGTAGAAGCGGCATGTTTGCGGCTCAGCCCCGGACCTTCCGTTTGCTTCTCTGGCTTTGTGGTAGGCTTGCCTTAGCTCCTTAATTTTAACGCAGCACTGCTGTGCGTCCCTGTTATGGCCTCTGTCCTTCATGGCCTTGGAGACCTTTTCTAATATTTTGCCATTTCGTTTACTGCTTCGGAGTTCAGCCAGCACTGATTCATCTCCCCATATGGCAAGCAGATCCCGTACCTCCCGTTCTGTCCATGCTGGAGCTCTTTTGCGATCCTGGGACTCCATCACGGTTACCTGTGCTGATGAGCTCTGCGTGGTCACCTGTGCTCTCCACGCTCAGCAAACAGGAAATGAAATTCAAACATTCGCGGGGCTTTTCCTGTCTATCTGGCCAGTGCATCTGAGTTGAGAGTGCTGTCCAGAGCAGTCACAACGAAGCACTGTGGGATAGCTCCCAGAGGCCAATAACGTCGAATTCGTCCACACTAACCCAATTCCGACCCCCTAAGGCCGATTTTATCGCTAATCCCCTCGTCGGAGGTGGAGTAAAGAAACCGGTTTAAAGGGCCCTTTAAGTCGAAAGAAAGGGGTTCGTCGTGTGAACGTGTCCAGGCTTAATTCGATTTAACGCGGCTAAAGTTGACCTAAACTCGTAGTGTAGACCAGGCCTAAGTGACAGTATAGCAGGTGATCATTTATAAAACCAAGTCCTAAAAGGAATAGTTAAAGATGTCGGCTCTTACACTACCCACATTTCTTGGGCCAAGTCCCCAGGTTGGGTAAATTGGCACAGGAGGTTCACAGAAGTCAGTGAAGCTATGCTAGTTTGCATCAGTTGAGAATCTGGCTCTTTATTCTTATCTAGTACAAAGAAATGCATATTTAGGCCACAAAAATCTGAACTCTGACCCTGAAGAAACACTATTATTTCATCAATAAGCTCCGGATGTGAGCACAATACAAAACCCTTTTAAAAGCAACTTACAATTGTATGATGATGTATTTGAGGCTGCTAAATGTGCAAGTTCACATCTATAATTTTTTCATTATGCTACACTTTTCCTATAGAACCACATACAACATTCACTCAGCAGTTAAAAGTACTTTTTCTGAAACAATGTACTGTTGCTTAAGTATATTGACTGATGATGTGTCCCATTTGACAGCATCCTTCGGAAGAATTTTGTTAGTTGCCACAATCAAGAGAACACATGAAATGTCTACAATCCATGAATTGGAGGTAAAGCTGTTATGCTGCAATGAAACATATATTCCTTTATACTTCAATAGAAAAGTGTTAATTATGTAGGCAATATAAGATATATGATGCCCATAACTATTTGTTTCCTTGCTCCTGGAGTTTCCCAAGTGACTTGACAAATAATAACTGGATTATTGTTTAGCAACCCACAGGTTTGGTTTGGGTGTGTGTGTGTGTGTGTGTGTGTGTGTGAGAGAGAGAGAGAGAGAGAGAGAATGAAGCAACCTTTAGTTTTAAGCCTGAACTGGTATATATTGGCATTGCTTCATTGACTTCTGTGGATTTAGACTAGCAGAGGATCTGGACTGAAGTTTTTTTGGAGTTGGAATGGATCCTATGGGCCCACTTTTCCCCTGCACCCTGTGTAGACATTTAAACCTGTAAATAAGTGTCCCCAGTTCTCAGGGGCAGGTTGGGCCAGTGTAGCATCGGAGAGGGTGCAGCTTACTTACACTTCCTCTACTTAGGGAGGGTGGGGCTATTGTGGGACTGGGCAAAGACTCCTGGAACTGCCCTACTCTGTGTGTCTGCTTCCAGAGCTCTCCTATGGGCTACTGCAGGGGTGCAGTACCACTGGGGCACAGGTTGATCATGACCATGTCCCCTCCTGCCCATCCCTATGTCATCTCCATCTGGTCATGGAACTCCGTGGGGGGCATCCCCAGTCTCTGTGCGTAATATAAGGGGGCTGTTTGCAAGGATTCCCCAAGGGCTTTTATATCTGGCCAATTGTCCCTTTGAGCTAGCCTGCCACAACAGTCTGACCCCCAGCTCCTCCCTTTTGTGTATTCAGCATTGCCCTTTTATACTAATCACGGAGCATTTGTTTTATAAGGATCGGGAGTAATTTCTGGAGCATTTCAAAGAAGGAAAATATTTCACATCCAGTTGATCAGCCATTGGCTGCAGGTAAAGTATGTTGCAGCTTATACAAACTAATTACAGCCAATTATAGTGTCACTGGCCTCCCTCAGCATTACTATGCCTAGCACAATTCATGTTCTTGTAAAATAGTGATTGGATTCCAACTAAGCATCTGATTTGGGAAGCTCCCTGGTTGTGGAGCTGGATCATTCATATAATGGATCAAAACAGGAGTTGCTTAAATTGATCCAGTTGTACCAGATTCCACCATGTTTTCATATTGCTTATTATACACAGTTACCTCTGGCAAGTTCTGTCAGAGGTGACCGTCAGACTTCAGTCAAGAGGCAATGTATCAGTGGGCAGATTTTAAGCAATATTCTTGCATTTATGAGTCTCGTTATCCAGCATGAGACTCTTTACAATGATGTGTAATAGGCTTTTCTACACCTTGCTTCCCAGTAGAGTCTGAAGTCTGACCAAGTGATGACATGTGACTCCTAGGGAGGCAATACCATCCAGCAGGCTCTGGGCACCAGACTGGGAATCAGAAGTCCTGGTTTCTATTGCTAGCTCTGCCATTGACCTTGGACAAGCCACTTCACCTCTTTCCACTCCTGATCTTGTCTTGTCTATTTAAATGGTTAGCACTTCAGGGCAGGGGCTGTCTGGTATATGTCCAGTACCTAGCACAATGGGATGCCTATCTGTAATGAAAATACATTTCAGCAGGGCTGATGCGCTGGGATTTGTGGTGGATTGTGAGCTAGTATTCCAGTGCTTTATCTCATCATGCAGGTAACTATAGTTTAAAGTCAATGGCCCAGATTTGGCCCTGTTGTAACTCCATTGATTTCAGCCCAGTAATGGAGGAATTTGGCTGTTTGTGGAGATAACCAATCAGTGCCTGCTTGGACTTCAGATTTAACAGTTTTCCTGCTAATAACTCTTGGGGTACTTCATTTCCCAGCATAAATGCTCCCTCTATCTTTAAGCAGCTTTTCTTTGGCATTTCTTTAGTGATTTTCCTGTTAGGTGAACTCTGTTTAACTTGCAAAAACAAAATTGTTTTGTCCTTACCCAGCACTCTAAGGACATTGCTTCTGGAAAGATTGTTTGGGTTACTTAACACAGGGGTTCTCAACCTTTTTGTTTCTGTGGCTCCCCACAAACATGCTATAAAAACTCCATGGTCCACCTGTGCCACAATAACTGGCTTTTCTGCATATAAAAGCCAGGGCCAGTGTTAAAGGGTAGCAAGCAGGGCAGTTGCCTAGGGCCCCGTGCCACAGGGGGCACCGTGAAGCTACGTTGCTCAGGCTTCTGCTTCAGCCCCAGGTGGCAGGGCCCCGGGCCCCACGCTTCAGCCCCATACAGTGGGACTTCGGCTTTCTGCCTTGGGCTCCAGCACATCTAACACTGGTTCTGCTTAGTGGACCCCCCAAAACCTGCTCACGGCCCCGCAGGGACCCGTCCCCCTGGTTGAGAACCACTGACATTACCCACACAATCTCTAGCTTCTGCGATGAAATTGGAGGGGAGGGGCAACATAATTATCAATTCAACTTCTTCCTCAGCTTCCCCTACTAGCAGAGGGAAAGGCATGACCAGTTGCCCTGTCTCCCATTTGAATACTGTTTGCATATTATCCACTGTAGATTAAATTCACACCTGTGTGGAAGGATTTATAGTGATCAATAGGTCTTAGACTTACGCTGTTCCTCTGCATAGGGGTGAATTTTGCAATGTAAGAGTATGTGATAGGGTTGGGACTCACCACCCAGCGCCCCCAGCTGGTCATCCTCAGGAATTAGCTCAGTCCAGTGGAGCGCCCCCTCCTGGTGGTGTCCCGTCTGTCATCTCGCCCTCTGTTGGCGTGTGGACCCGCGTTGCTCCCAACTTGCAGCGTCCTCTTCGAGCCACTGCCCTCCGGCAATGCCCCCTAGTCCATCCTCACCCCCTTCCAGGGGGGAATCAATCAGCTGTCTCTCTGCGCCCTGGCCAATGTGGGCACCTGCACCCCCAAAGTCACACTCCTCTTGGCAGGAGGTTGGTACAGCCCAAGACGGCCACTCCTGTTGGCCAGGTGTAAGGCAAGGGGGGGGAACCAGGCCCACCCACTACTCTGGGTCCTAACCCAGGGACCCTCTAGTGGCAGCCGTCCTGCCCTTCTTCTCTTCCTCCATCTGTCCACGTCCCTGGGCCACTTCCTCTTCAGCCTCTTCAGCCCTTCCCCTCAAGGTCTGCAGCCTGGCTGGAGGTCCCTTCTGCTCCCCCGAGCCTGCCCAGCACTGCGCTGTCCCTGGTGCTAGTCTCCCACCTCTGGAGACAGACCTTCCCCTGTTAAAGGCCTGGGACACACTCCCTGCTCAGCCTTTTTATAGGGCTGAGCCTGGCCCTGATTGGCTGTCTCCACTCTGGGCCCTGATTGGCACTCAATAAGACCTTTTCTTATTGGCTGTTTGTCTGCGCAGGCCCACTGGCCTGCTGCAGCCCGCTCTAATATGGGGGTGGGGCAGACGCCCCACCACAGAGTATCACTGATAACATCAAGGACTCCTAGTAGATGTTAAGAGCTGGCTTGGTATGTTAACTTCATCATTTATTGGCTTACAGTGGAAGCTTATAACTTATAAGACAAAAGGCTGTGACCAGAAGTAGAAGACATTTTGCAAAGATGTAAGGCAAACTCTAGTTAGAAATGCCTAGAGTAGATAGTTATGGTAACTATACTATGACCCACATTTTAATCTCCCAGAGGATCTTTTTTTTAAATGTTTTTACCAGGGTTTTTCCTAACTATTCATCAGGCTTATCACACAGCAAAATACTCTGTTGCCTGTAGTGGAAGTGTGCCCAGGGCTGGTGTTAGCCCATTGCATATAATGCATTAGTTTGGAATTTTATGAGCAAGCCACTTAACTTGTAGCTGAGTTCCCCATCATTAAATACTAGGTTATTCATGATAAGTATATTAATTATTACATTAGTGTTAATATATGTAGTTACTTTTGTAAAGTGCTTTGAGATCCTTGGGAGAACTTGCAGGTGCCAAATATTATTTTATTAGTACGAGAGAGTGACAACATGTTAAGCAGACACTCAGGTGACCTCTGATGGTGCCATATATTATTTAGACAGACTGGTATATCGAAGGACTTTGTAATCTGTATAGCACAAGTCATTGTTCCTCCTCCTTTGAAGCAGTATGAAACTTCAAAGGCCATCAAAGCTACAAGGAGATCCACTGCCAAGCATCATAATACTTACTTTCCCCAACTTGAATACATACATCTGTGCAGCTAAAAAAAAAAAAGGCTAGGCACATCCAACTGCTCTGCTTAAGATTCATGAGTCACAGTTCTCTATGAAAACCGAAAAGAAAAATATAACAAGCATCTAAATGTGACAACAGCCCCAATTTGGTTTGATTGTCTTTGGGGGTTCTGGCATATTTTCTCCCTCCCTTCCCCATCCCCCTAACCCCCGTCATGTAGACCAAGATTCAACATTTCCTTTATTGAAGCAGACAGGGCCCCTCCTGTTATGCAGCATCAAAGACCATGAGACAGAGCGTAGGCGAAGCATTTATAGCCCCGTACTGAAAAGTCTGCCTGCATTTAGTTAGGAAGAGCCTGTGCAACAGAGGCACTGGAGCAGGTAGAGTAAGCCGCTAGCCATACGAGCATAGGGGAAGAGCAGCAAGGATTTAATGGGTAGGAGAGCAAGAAGATACTGGCTTTGATTTAAGGCCTGGGATTTTAAAGCTTCAGACGCCGAGCTGCCTTTAAGGGTATAATGCTTGTTTTTCCATTTCCTACAGTCCTGTGCCAAATGACCTACTTGTTCCCCTATCAAATCAAAGGGTATAATGTGACCAGCAATGTAACAGCCAGGTCACGTTGGCCTGTGCCAGATGAATAGACTGCGGACAATGCAACTGGCTTCGCAGGGTGCTGATCAGCCCAGTTTATTCATGCAGGAGAAGGAGAAAAGCCACAAATGCCAGCAGAGAGATTTCACAAGGCATGACCACTTTAGCTCTGCTGGGGCCTTTCTGGCTTCAGAAGTTAAAGTGGCAGAAACAGAATTGAATCCCGGTCCTCAGCTAGTGCCCTAATGAAAAGCAGGATGGCTCAGCGGTTAAATCTATGGCCATTTTGTAAGGTTTATAACAGTCTGAACGAGGTGGGGGGATAGATCCTCAACTGGTAACAGCTCCAACAGAGCTATCATGGTTTACATCAGATGGGACACTTGATAGGGTGGGATCTGAGTTACTACAGAGAATTCTTTCCTGCGTGTCTGGCTGATGAGTCTTGCCCACATGCTCAGGGTTTAGCTGATCACCATATTTGAGGTCGGGAAAGAATTTTCCTCCAGGGCAGATTGGCAGAGGTCCTGGGGATTTTTCACCTTCCTCTGCAGCGTGGGGCACTGGTCACTTGCTGGACGATTCTCTGCACCTTGAAGTCTTTAAACCACAAGTTGAGGACTTCAATAGCTCAGACATAAGTCAAGGGTTTTTTACAGGAGTGGGTGGGTGAGATTCTGTGGCCTGCGTTGTGCAGGAGATCAGACTAGAAGATCATAATGGTCCCTTCTGACCTTAAAGTCTATGAGTCTATCATTGGGCATCTCCACAGAAGGATGTGGATCTCTTAGTGCTCCATAAAAGTTAAATATCTGGAGTCCTAGATAGCCGCAGTGGCCTTTACAACCTCTTCTACAATACAGAAGTCAGTTGTTACATCTTTGTCACCTACAGGTTGGACTACTGTAACATTCTACTCAGAGCCAACCTTGAAGAGGATTCTGAACCTCTGAAGTTTTTCTGTTGTAAGATCTTCTTGGTAATCCTTCCTGTCCCTCAGGCAAGAGAAGAGAGAAGGCAAAAGTTACTGATGGTGAACAGTCAGTTAGGTGAGTGGTGTTGGAAAAAGTTTTAGTTTTGTGGAACTTTGAGGCACCTACTATAGAGAGAGGAGCTGTATGAATCAGATAGCCTCCATATGGTAGTAGGGGCACCAGTCGCCTGAGCGATAGACTAGCTAGTGTAGGTGGCAGGGCTTTAAACTAACTATGAAGGGGGAGGGTGTATGATGATTGCCCAATTATCAACACATCATATGCCAGCCCCAAAACCTCACACGCGTGACAAATCCTAGCACAAAGCAGCATGTAAGGAATAAAAATTTGTAATGTGTCAACATACTTATGCTAGGAACCTACATAACAAACAAGAGGAGTTGGATGCTTATGTATGAGGAGACACATGATAATATCCTGGACTGGTGTGACACTGATAATATCCTGGACAAACCTTATGAAATTAAGATAGTTCAATAAAGTCTGAGGTGGAAGGGTCCCAAAGCCTGGGCTGTTGCCCAAGCCCAGAGTTCTACACTGCAATTAAACAGGCCTGCAGCCCACATCCCGTGAGAGTCTGAGTCAGCTGGCATGGGCCAGCAGCAGATTTTTAATTGCAGTGTAGACATACCCTGAAGGAGCTCGATTTATTTCGTTTATCATAGAGAAGGCTTTGCTCTGGCCCCAGCCACAGCCCCGGCTCCAAGCCAGGCTGCTTTAAGGAGTCTCGGCGTGACGGGTTGGGTCACAGAAACCCCCTAGTGAACTGCCACCTGATGTGCTGAGACTACCTCTAAGCCTGTTTTCCCTGGCAGCCTGGGACTTCAGTACCTTGCCTGGTTGTGCCAGACACACCAGCCTGCTAAAAACACAGACCCAGGTCTAAACCACGTCCCCCAAAAGCTGCAGGCTTAACTGAAAACAGCTTAAGAAGTGCTCCGGTCTCCAACACTCAGATGCCCAGTTCCCAATGGGATCCAAACCCCAAATACTCTGTATAAAGCTTATACAGGGTAAACTCATAAATTGTTCGCCCTCTATAACACTGATAGAGAGAGATGCACAGCTGTTTGCTCCCCCAGAAATTAATTGCTTGCGCTGGATTAATAAGTAAAAAGTGATTTTATTAAATATAAAAGGTAGGATTTAAGTGGTTCCAAGTAATAACAGACAGAACAAAGTAAATTGTCAAGGAAAATAAAATAAAACACACAAGTCTAAGCCTAATACAGTAAGAAACTAAATGCAGGTAAATCTCACCCTAAGAGATGTTCCAATAAACTTCTTTGACAGACTAGACTTCCTCCTAGTTTGGGTCCAGCAATCATTCACACCCCTGGAGTTACTGTCCTTTGTTCCAGTTTCTTTCAGGCATCTCTTTGGGGTGGAGAGGCTATCTCTTGAGCCAGCTGAAGACAAAATGGAGGAGGTTCCCAGGGCCTTATATATCTTTCCCTTGTGGGTGGAAACCCCTCTCTTCTCCTGTGTAGAATCACAGCTACAAGATGGAATTTTGGAGTCACATGGGTAAGTCACATGTCCATTCATGACTCAGTTCTTTACAGGCCAATGCCATTGCCCACGTTAGCCTGAACGCTCCCAGGAAAGCTCAGATGTGGATTGGCGTCTATCAAGGTCCATTGTTAGCTAAGTACTCCCAATTACTTGAATAACCCCTTCACACTATGTTGACCATATCGGCCTTATGTGCTTCCTATAGCAAACACTTTAAATACAAGCATAGAGACAACACTCATAACTTCAGATATAAAAATGATACATACATACGAATAGGATGAATACATTCAGTAGAACATAACCTTTGCAAAGATATGTTACATGGCATATCTAGCATAAAACATATTCCAGTTATGTCATATTTACACTCATAAGCATATTTCTATTTCAATGTCACACTCGGGTTGGACACCCAAAAATGAAAATTCAAATGACTAGCGACTTTGAAAGTGTAGGCCACAGTTGGAGATGTTCTTGGATTACAGAACTCAGGGTCAGAGGAGAGAAGCATGTCTGTCTGTGTGTCATTCTCTTGACTCACTGCCCGGTTTAGGATTGGGGTGGCGGCATGTCCCCCTGTATAGTTGTCGACTACTCTTTCCATTAATGCACCATTTTTCAGAGATTCTTTTTCTACTAAGTGCATCTGAGAATGTAAAAGTTCTATTATTTGTGAATGTTTCTGAACTGAAACATGGCTCATCTGGACACTCCGGAGGAACAAGGACTCAGACCTGTCAGGAGCAGTGAGAACACAGCTGCTCTGTTTGCAAGTACATTGGTGGTCCATTCACCCAGCTCTATAGATTAGTCCAGTCCTGCCCCTATTTAAGCCAATTGCAGAATTCCCATTAATTTCAGTAGTGCCGGGGTGAACTCAGCCATTTGTTGGGAAGTCATTTGAATTTCGGCAGCAAGGTAGAGAGGAAACATTTCAAGACTAAAGCATGTCACAGTTGTGCAGCAGCAATGGCTTCCCAATGGAATATCTTAGGCAGCTAACATGCTGTGGGGAGATTCCACTCTGCAGAGAGCACTCCAGCCCAAGGGACAAACTTTGCAGGATTTGAGAATACCGCTCCAATAGAGGAAGACCCAAATGGAGAGAACACTCCAGCTGCTGTTTCAAAAGCTTCCCTCCGTGCTGACTCCTGACACACAGCAAAGGTATTACAATCACTGGAACTCACCCAAAATTCATCCCAACAGAGTTGAATGGATGCATGGTGGGGCCAAGCATTTGCTCTAAAAAAAGTTTTTAAGGGCCACATCTGTGCACTGAATGTTTGGAGGCACTCACATTGGGCCAGAGTCTTTACTGGAGCAAGTAGGCCCAGCCGTTAACTTCATGTGAGCTACACCCTTTTACACGAGCTGACCTCAATAGTTGCTGCGCAGGAGAGCACTTTCGGCATTGGGCTCTGTGGGGAGGGATGTTCTCTTCCTCTGGCTTTTGTATAGCACCAGCCAGGCTCTTAGCGCTTAATAAGCAAGGCAAATCTTCAGTCCCACATTTCTTTACGAGGTTATCACTGCTTTCTCCGTTCTGCCCTAAGGCCAGCAGTGAACTGGTGGGATCAGACACCCAAAGAAAGAAAACCATGTTCCCTGCAGCTTGGCGAGGCACTTCTTGTATCTAGCCACAGGCTGCAAGATAAATGCAAAGGAAAATAGCTTTTGTGAATCCAAGCCACACAAACAGATCAATGGCCAATGGCAAAAAGCTGCTCAGACAGCATCTACCAAGTTAACTCTGTTATTGAACATTGCATTGGAAGAAAGCGAGAGCTCAGTTTGTTCTCCGCTTTGCGCCCAGTACGTTACTGTTCCAGTGATGAATGTGCTCAGATCAAGGGCTTTTCCTCCAGCCAGTAAATGGACATAGATCTGATTACGAGAAGTCAGCCATGGCACTTTGAAGCCGATGGCTGAGTTTCACAAGACATGTGCACCCATGAATCTGAGCACAGGGCTGAGTATGTAGAATGCAGCTGAACAGCATTATGTGGGAGTTTGCTAAAATTATTGACAGATACAAGGGCAGTGCATAAGGTATTACTCCCATTATTTTTCAGAATAGGTCCATTCCTTTTCCAGACACTATCCGATTGGGCCAGACTTTGCCAGGATTAGGTGTAGCTAAGGACAAACTCATGGCAGTCAATAGAAATCTTCCTGATTTACAAGGGCAGAATCTGGCACTGAAAAACCTAGGCTACAAACAGAGTTCTCCTGTGGGCTGCATTCATAGCAGCAGTTTAGATTTCTATTGCCTATTCCCTTGCATCAGCCCAGTAGCTGCCAGCTCCACTGAAGTCCAGTAGGGACGCTTGCCTTGTTGCTCTCATTGAGTTCTGATGGCACACTATTTACAGGGCTTTAGATCAGTTTCTAAATTCTCTTCTCTTGGTTCTGTAACTTAACCCACTGCAATTGTAGGGCCATATTTTTAGAAGAGCTCAGCTCCCATTTAGGCACCTAATCATGTGTCCAAATTTTCAGTGTACGGATTTAGTTGGTGTTGGTCCTGCTTTGAGCAGGGGGTTGGACTAGATGACCTGCTGAGGTCTCTTCCAACCCTGATATTCTATGATTCTGTTCTAGGAGTGTGAGTGCCACCTTCTTTCCCAACACACTGAGGACTGAACTGAGACCTACAGGGCTGAAAGCATGAGCTACTCCAGCTGGAGGCTGTCACAGACTCACGTCCTCTGGAGATCAGAATCTGGAGCACCCACTCAACAGGGGTTACCATGAGCTCTTGAAAATCTGGCCATAATTATGTATCTGTGTTGCCGTCTGCTGTGATTTGATCATGAGTCTTGTGATATTTGGAGTTTTCCTTAAACTCCCTGCTTCTGCAGTCCTGTGATTACCTATAAATCTCAGCTTTCATTAAAAAAGCAAGTTTCTAGTCCTCATGGGTATGGAGAAAAGCTGGAAAACATGACTCCTGAAGGCTCAAACACCTTCAGGAAATAAAGAGACCCCACATTTTGTAAAATCTCACGAGCCCCAAAAGTCAAGGCAACCCCCGATAGCCAAATATCATGACAATGCTGGTGTCCTCACAGGAGCTGCTGAGCTCTTCTGGCCTAGCTACATTCTCACCCATGTGGGGTTTCAGCCATATAGCTGCCTGTTAATATGGCTGTGAGTTTCCATGGTTATCTATAGCTCTGGGAAGAGCTTTGGGAGGTCTCCAATGACAGACACTCTACAACGCAAATTAGAACCTGCTGGATCCTGTGAAATCTGTTGAACAGGATGTGCCAGGTTCTCCCCTCCATCCCACCAGTGCAACCTGAACTCAGGTACCACTGAGACCCCTGTTTTATAAGCCTGGGCTCCCCCTCACCCTGTGCTGCTGTGACAAACTGCAGACCACTCCCGATCCTGCACTCCCGCCAGCATTCACACGGGCAGGGGCACACCCAGCTGCAGTTATATGAATGCTTCACCTAAGCCAATCAAGAACTTACGATAGAGAGAGGCTCCAGCCAAAATACCCCCAGTTCCCCAGCCTAGGACCCCCGAGCTGTATCATCCTGCCCTGCTCAAAAGCCTGACCAGTATATGAGTTATTACCCAGTCTGCCACTTCTACAAAGGAAATTGGACGCGCACCAACTCTTGTTCCTGAGCTGAGATTTTTCCCCAAGCACTTCACTCAACCCATACTGTTTTAGGTAAAATATAAAATAGATTTATTAACTACAGAAATATAGATTTTAAGTGATTATAAGTGATAGCAAACAGATCAAAGTAGATTACCTAGCAAATAAACAAAAACCCAATCTAAGCCTAATATACTAGATAGGATTTGAATTAAGCAGAGGCTCACCCTGTTAGATAGTATAAACAGTCCATCAAGGTTTCATACACAGGCAGGCTTCCTTCTTTCCTGCCTGGTACCAGCACTTCCCCCAGTTCAGTCTTTGTTCCTCAGGTGTTTCCAGGTGTTCTCTTGTGTGGGGAGTGAGGCCCATTCATGATGTCACTTCCCCCTTTTATATCTTCTTCCAACTTGCTAGAAAGATCTTTTGCCTTGGCCTGAGTTAAACAGTTCCCATTGTGTAGTGCTATCTTTGGAGAGGTTTCCATTGTTCACAGTTCCTGGAGTAATCCTTGTGAGCGTTTGTATTTTTCATAATGGGGCATCAACATTGTTTGAACTTTTTATTGTTGTACCCGAAAGGCTGCTTGTGGGTATTCCCAACCTCACAACATGTTTCAGTGGCACCTACATAGCAAAACTTCATAACTTCTAATACAGCGCTAGCACATACAACTTAACAGGATATTAAGGTTCAACAGATTAAGACTTTTAAAAAGATACCTCACAAGGCGTACTTTGTACAAAACATATAATTATATCACCAATGGTGAATATGGGGTGCAGAGTGTCTCTTTGGGGCACAGAGTGTCACACAGGGGCTGGGTCTAAACCCCACTTTTTGTTCCATTTCCCTCCAGGAACAGACACTGATGGGCTTTCATAGGAAACCAGTCATGCAAACATTTATGCACATGCTTAACTCAAACAGGCAAATGATTCCACTGAAGACAGGAAGAGCATGTACAGTGCATGAAGTTCAGCGAGTACTTAAAAGTGTTTGCACTACTGGGGCCCAAGTGCACCTGCCTGCCAAGAAAGCATGGTCCAACTGAATAGAAAACACACCAGGGAGACTCACACATGGAAGGAGAGGAACAGCAGACAGAAGGGAGACGAGACAAAGGCGGGGTGGAGAGAGGCAATAAGGATAGGAAGTTTTTCTCCTCTAATTAGTCCTTGACTAGTTCTAGTCAAACCCACATCAGTAGTGATCTCTGGTCACTCTGTCATTATGCAGGGCTAGCCTGAGGCCATAGCCTCAGGCTCCACAATAAAGGAGAGAGCCCAAAGAAGAGTCATACTCCATCTTTTATAGACTCTGGCCTGTTTTTTAATGGAAAAGGCCCAAAGTTCCTTCAGCACCGGGTCAGTGCAGCAAATTAAACAGCGAGTTCCTCTCAGTCGTTACAACAAAGACTACAGCTCACCTACCTGTCAGCTTCTTCAAGCACAGCATGTCCTTAGGCCGAGAAGTCACAGGCAGCTCCTCAGCCTCTCCTTTCCCCCCCGACTAGTGACCAGGTGAAAGCTTTCTTTACCTACTGGGCAGGTTACACAGGTTCTCCTGGGGAGCGCAGGCCCCCTGCAGGGAACTGACTTCTTGTGGCCCAGCTCTAGTGTGAGGTGTACCTAGGGTGACCAGATAGCCAGTGTGAAAAATCAGGACAGGGGGTGGGGGGTAATAGGCACCTATATAACAAAAAGCGCTGAATATCAGGATTGTCCCTATAAAGTTGGGACATCTGGTCACCCTAGGTGTACCTGACCTCTCCCCTCCCCCATTGCACAGCTGAAGGCTCTTTGGCTGCCTGTGTGAATGAGTTAGTGGTCTGGGTGCTTTTTGCAGCGGACAGGTGTCCTGATCACAGAAAATACCACAACAGAATGGTACTAATTGGCCCCCTTATTGCCAGCATCCGTAAGAATCTGAATGGACATGGAGGCTGAACTATACTCTGACTCCTCAGCCCTTTCTCAACTAGCACCCAGCGTCCTATTCTTCCCTCTGCGTAAGTCAATGGGGTTACACCAGACGTGACTTTGGTCTTCTATGGTAAACACAGCTCCTCTCTTCCTACCCAGCTGTTCCTCGACCCTGGCTAAATATGGGTTGACCACTGGTGTAGATAAGGGCCAAACAGTGGTTCAGGACCCCGTGCTGACAGTGTGGTGGCTCCCTGTGAAAAAGGGACAATGGTCAGGGGTTCTGCTCACCTCGTGCCGTGGCTCTGGAAATAAAAGTCAGATGCTGTATTGCAATTTTGCTCAGCTGTACATTTTCAGAGAACGCGAGGAGTCATTCCTCTCTGAAAAGTTTGCCTTCCTTGCCCACGGTTTTGATACAGCAGCAATGAAACCCATTGAACTCACTTACTATTTTAGGCAGCTTCGATCATGTGAGAGTGAGTAATAATCTCAGCGCTGCTTCTCATTTGCATCGGAGATTGGGAACTAGATTCCTCACTGTCTTACTCCAAGTTTCCAGTGGTGTAGCTCTGCTGAAATCGATAGAGCTCCACCAGTATAAAACAGGTGTAATTCAGGGCAGAACCAAGCTCTGGGTTTTAAAAAGGCCCCTTTTTCTTCTGTCAGCACTTGAATTTGTGATCTGTACAGCGCCTCATCTGGGGCTTAAATGCTATTATTAGTGCGTATAATAAAGCATGTTAGACGTACAGCTTAGAGTTCGCAACCATCTCTCAGCAACACAGAGGTTATTTTGGAACTAGAATTATAAATATTAATCACTTGTGTCACTGGGTATTTTTGCCTCTGAACACCTCATTTTGCAGATTTCTTTTCTTTTTTAAAGTCACTGACAGCTGCTGCCTTGTGTGTGAAATTTGGAGGTAAAATCTATGCAGCACCATGGATTCACATGCTGACAGATGCTCCCTGGCCCTCTGTGCAGTGTTCTTATTGGCAGATTATTTTAAATTTCCAATATGACTTGACAATTTAAGTCCATATTGAGCAACGCTCACAAGCCCTTTGACTTCAATGGGACTATTCACGTGCTTAAAACCAGGTGTTTGCTTAAATACCTGACTGAATTGGGGCCTCAGTGTGATGCAACATAACACAGTGAGTCAAATTCATCCTGATTAAGTTGTAGCAGGGATGAGTTTGAGCTAATAAAATTTAAGGCCTGGGCTGGGACCTTCAAACTGTATTTTTTCACACAACGCACAGTCAGCCTGTGGAACTCCTTGCCAGAGGATGTTGTGAAGGCCAAAACTATAACAGAGTTCAAAAAAGAACTAGATAAGTTCATGGAGAATAGGTCCATCAATGGCTATTAGCCAGGATAGGCAAGGATGGTGTCCTTAGCCTCTGTTTGCAAGAAGCTGGGAATGGGCAACAGGGGATTGATCGCTTGATGATTATCTGTTCTGTTCATTTCCTCTGGGCACCTGGCATTGGCCACTGTTGGAAGACAGGATACTGGGCTAGATGGACCTTTGGTCTGACCCAGTATGGCTGTTCTTATGTTCTAAACTCACCTACATGATTAGTTCCACAGAATCTATCTAATCTTATGACTTGCCCATTACCATTTCACAAATGTATAAAATATGAACACAAAGATCTCTCTTTCTGTACCTTTTCTCCTTCAGTCTGTGAAACTCTGTTTCTCGGTGTGTGTTTCTGTGAGGTTGGTGGGTTCCATGATCATCCAGACCTCCTCTTGCAGGAAGTCACAGACTGATGGGCCAGTCACCTAGAATAATCTGTCTCCTACAGTATGCTCCTCAGGTTGGCAATGTCACTGTTCCAGTGAAATATAGCTGTTGTAGGAGGTCATGATCAGTCAAGATGAGGTGGTCCCCCAGTTAGCTTGAAGATCAAATGTAATCTAGAGTTTGAGCCAGAGCCAGTGAAGACTGCAGAGCACTGGGGTGACATGTTCTTAGCAGTTTGTGTTACTGAACAGACAGGCTGCTATGTTCTGAACCAGCTGTGGCTTTTTAAAGAGCATCTGTTTCAGACCTTGGTACAGAGAATTACAGTATTCAAGCTTGGAGGTCACAAATGCTGGATCACTGTGGCTAAGCCTGAATTTGACAGGGGATGTTGTAAGGATTAAGTTCATTAAAGACAGTGAGGTGCTTGGATTTTATAGTAATGAGGGCCATACAAATACCTGAGGTATTTAGAAGATAGGTGGCGAGTCATTCAAGTGCTTCCGTATCTGCATCACCTTAGGCCTGGTCTACACTAGGCTTTTATGTCGAATTTAGCGCCGTTATATCGAATTCACCCTGCACCCGTCCACACCAGGAAGCCATTTAGTTCGACATAGAGCTCTCTTTAAATCGATTTCTGTAATCCTCCCCAACGAGAGGAGTAGCGCTAAATTCGAAATGGCCATATCGAATTAGGCTAGGTGTGGATGGAAATCGACGCTAATAGCTCCGGGAGCTATCCCACAGTGCACCACTCTGTTGACGCTCTGGACAGCAGTCCGAGCTCGGATGCTCTGACCAGCCACACCCCCGGGAAAATTTGAATTCATTTTCCTGTCTGGGCAGTTTGAATCTCAGTTCCTGTTTGGACATCGAGGTGAGCTCAGCAGCAGTGGCAACGATGCAGAGCTCTCCAGCAGAGATGGCCGTGCAATCTAATAGAAAGAGGGCCCCAGCATGGACTGATCGGGAAGTCTTGGATCTCATCACAGTGTGGGGCGATGAGTCCGTGCTTTCAGAGCTGCGCTCCAAAAGAAGGAATGCTAAGATCTACGAGAAGATCTCCAAAGCCATGGCAGAGAGAGGCTACAGCCGGGATGCAACGCAGTGCCGCGTGAAAATCAAGGAGCTGAGACAAGGCTACCAAAAAACCAAAGAGGCTAACGGACGATCCGGATCCCAGCCCCACACATCCCGTTTCTACGAGGCACTGCATTCCATCCTGGGTGCGGCCGCCACCACTACCCCACCCCTGACCGTGGACTCCGAGGATGGGATATTGTCCGCGGCCGGTTCCTCGTCGGACATGTTAGCGGACGGGGAAGATGAAGAAGGAGATGAGGAGGACGAGGCAGTCGACAGCGCTGGCACCGCTGATTTCCCCGACAGCCAGGAGCTCTTCATCACCCTTACCGAGATCCCGTACCAACCATCCCCATCCCTTACCCCGGACACAGAATCAGGGGAAGGATCAAGCAGTAAGTGCTGTAAACATGTAAACATTTATTTAAAACAGAACAGGAATATTTATACTATTAACAATGTATGTTTATAAAAGTGCTGTAAACTAGTAAAAAATAATCAGGTACAAAACAGGAATATTTACAAAGGTAACAAATGGGTTTTCATGATTTCTCTGTCTTAGGCTCTTCTCAATTTAGTCCCAAGTATTTTAAAAAATGTTCACAATGTCCGTTACTACATGATTCCGAGGCCCAAGACGCTCCACTCCATAGTCCCAGTGCACCTAGGCGAAAATCCGGTCAATGTGGCCGGGGATTGACGAGAAATCCTCGTAGGAGAACTCCTCGTAGGTCTCGTGGAGGTAGATCTCAAGCCTGTTTATCAGGTTCCGGGGTAGGGCGATCTTACTGGGCCCTCCGTGGTAGCAGACATGTCCCCGCCACGCCACAATCAAGTACTCGGGGATCATGGCCCGACATAGCATGGCGGCATACGGCCCCGGTTTCTGCATGCTTTCCCGCAGCATGCGTTCTTTCTGGGTGTCCGGGATCCTCAGGAGGGTGATGTCGCTCATGACGCCCTGCTTTGAATTAGGGAGGGGAATGTTAGTATTGGGACTGCTTTACAGCCACGCGGTGGAGGGAGAGGGGCAGCATACAGGGATCTTTCCCTGGGACAGCCGCGAGGGGGTGGGACAGGGGCAGAGTTGATGCTGTCCTGATTGCTGGCAGCAGAGACTGGCATTGCTTTCAATGTGAAAGGAGGCCAGTGCTACTGCTGGAGTTTTAAGCAGCCACAAGTCTACGGCTTACCATTATTGCCCGCTCCAGAAGTTCGGGTCTCCAGCCACAGTTCTCTGATCACTCCAAGACCACCGCAAGTCCACAGGCACTGAAGGCGAGGGCCGAAAATTCGACCTTGTCCTGAGTGCGCATGTGAGAGGTGCAGTGCATGGTCTTGTTCACAGAGAAAGACTAGGTTCTTTGTGTACAATTTCATTTATCTGTCTCAGGAATTCACTCCCTTTTTACAATTCACACAGACACATCTGCGACTGTCTCCCAACCCAGCCTGTCAGCACACTCCCAGAGGCTAGCGCAGATTAGGCGGAGGAAGAAGAAGACGCGTGAAGACATGTTCTCAGAACTAATGGGCTGCTCCCGAGCCCAGGCAGCCCAGCAGACACAGTGGAGGGAGAACTTGTCACAAATGCACCGAGCAGTCATGGAACGGGAGGAGAGGTGGCGTCAGGAGGACCAACAGGCTACTGAAAAGCTGCTTGGACTAATGAGGGAGCAAACGGACACGCTCAGGCGCCTTGTGGATGTTCTGCAAGACTGGAGGCAGGAGGACAGAGCCCCGCTGCAGTCTATCTGTAATCGCCCTCACCCGCCACCAAGTCCCACACCACCCTCACCCAAAGTCCAAAGAAGGAGGGGCGGCAAGGGCCGTTAAAACTTTCAGTCAACCCCTGCAGACTGCTCTAGCACTAGAAGGCTGACATTCCCCAAAATTTCATAAGTCCTTTCCTACCCACCTCACACAAGCCCCCATCCAAGTTTCACCCCCCACGTTTCATGTCTGGTTCGCAATAAAATGTTTGTTTCTGTTCATTACTGTTTCAGTCAGGTTCTTTTGAGGGAGAGTCTGTCTGGAGGGGGGCAAGGGGCTTGGTAATTGGACAGGACAGTGACCTTTAGCAGGGTACAGAGGCGGTGTCAGGTCCAGCATCAGGACACATACACAGTGCAGTCACTGGTTACCCTGGTCAGTCTGGGAGGTGTTTTTCATGTTCTGGGGGGGGGGGG
>NW_020664445.1:462736-474219 GCF_002925995.2 Terrapene triunguis | reverse complement strand
TTGTGGCGGGGGAGGGCAGTTACAGATCTTATGCAGCGGTCCTTATCCTGGCTCACAGATCCACGCAGCAGGGGATATGTAACCCTACCCCCCCTGCCAGAAAGTCACATAGCCGACACATACACGCAGTCCCCCCCAGGAGTGCTGGCAGGCTCCATTGAAATAACCAGTGCACCAGTGCGGAGCCTGTCATTCCGGGAGTTTAGAAGAATCATTTGCATCAGAACACTAAACCCGCCCCCCGCCACAGTCTGCGTCCCCGGTTTAAAATATTCCCGCGAAAACAGCAATACAGACAACGGTGTTAATAAACAAAATAGAAATGATTTTATTTTTTGGGAAGGGGAAGGGGGTGAAGGGGGTATGTAACTGGAGAGGATAGTCCAAATGAACTGGGTAAAGAAACGGGGGCAGGTTCAGCTTCTCTTTAAACAAAGTTAATAGTCACAGGTTACCCTGCTCACTGAGGAACCTAGCTTTCAAAGCCTCCCGGATGCACAGGGCGTCCCGCTGGGAACTTCTAATGGCCCGGCTGTCTGGCTGGACGTAATCAGCAGCCAGGCTATTTGCCTCTAGCTCCCACCCCGACATAAAGGTCTCCCCCTTGCTCTCACACAGATTGTGGAGCACACAGCAAGCTGCAATAACGATGGGGATATTGGTTTCACTGAGATCACAGCGAGTGAGTAAGCTTCTCCATCTCCCTTTGAGACGGCCAAAAGCACACTCCACCACCATTCTGCACTTGCTCAGCCGGTAGTTGAACAGTTCTTTTTCTGTGTCCAGGGCGCCAGTATAGGGCTTCATGAGCCAGGGCATTAGCGGGTAGGCTGGGTCCCCGAGGATGACTGTAGGCATCTCCACATCCCCAAGAGTTATTTTGTGGTCTGGGAAGTAAATACCTTCCTGCAGCCGTCTAAACAGACCAGAGTTCCTGAAAACGCGAGCGTCATGAACCTTGCCTGGCCATCCGACGTAGATGTTTGTAAACCGTCCCCGATGGTCCACCAGTGCTTGCAGCACCATTGAAAAGTAGCCCTTTCTATTGATGTACTGGCTGGCCTGGTGGTCCGGTCCCAGGATAGGGATGTGAGTCCCATCGATAGCCCCACCGCAGTTTGGGAATCCCATCGCAGCAAAGCCATCTATGATGACCTGTGCGTTTCCCAGGGTCACTACCTTTGGGAGCAGTACCTTCACGATTGCGTTGGCTACTTGCATGACAACAACCCCCACGGTAGATTTGCCCACACCAAAGTGGTTCGCAACCGACCGGTAGCTGTCCGGCGTTGCAAGCTTCCAGAGGGCTATGGCCACTCGCTTCTCAACTGTGAGGGCTGCTCTCATCCTGGTATTCTGGCGCTTCAGGGCAGGGGACAGCAACTCACAAAGTTCGAGGAAAGTCCCCTTCCGCATGCGAAAGTTTCGCAGCCACTGGGATTCATCCCAGACCTGAAGCACTATACGGTCCCACCAGTCCGTGCTTGTTTCCCGGGCCCAGAATCGCCGTTCCACGATATCCACATGACCCATTGCCACCGTGATGTCATGGGCGCTGGGGCTCGTGGTTTCTGACAGCTCTGTGCTACTCTCCGACTTCAGGCCATCACGGCGGTGTCGTAGCCTCCTCGCCTGATTACTCTTCATCTGCCTCAGGGAAAGGTGTATGATAAGCTGCGAGGTGTTGAGAACGGCCAGAAGTGCAGCGATGGTCGCAGCGTGATCCATGATCGCAGTGCTGTGGCGTCCGCGCTCTCACTGACCAGAAAAGTGCGTGAACTGATTTCCCGCCGGCGCTTTCATGGAGGGAGGGAGGGCGTTAGTGACGGACGGATGACGACAAATTTTTTTTACCCAGAAGGCATTGGCGGCTCGACCCAGAATTCCGATGGGCAGCGGGGACTGCGGGAACTGTGGGATAGCTGCCCACAGTGCACCGCTTCCAATATCGACGCTCGCCCCGTTAGTGTGGACTCACAAAGTCGAATTACTGTCCTTAGTGTGGACACACACGTTCGACTTTGCAATATCGATTCCACATATTCGATTTAAGTAAAATCGAACTACCCTCGTAGTGTAGACATACCCTTAGTCTTTCATCCTGATGTTGATGGTCACTGTACCTTGAGAGAGCTGGGCGCTGCTGCTTGCATATGATGTGAAGGTGATGTAGAGGAGAACTTAGTCTAGTACTGGCATTTTAGGCCATGCCACTATTGCCTCTAGAGCAGTGGTTCCCAAACGGGGGTTCGTGAACCCCTGGGGGTTCACCAAATGTTACAGGGGGTTCTCCGGGAAAAATTCCCTAATGGTGGACAGAGCTGTCCCTAGGGACCCCAGGCAGCACGGGGCCAGCAGCACGGGGACTTCCAAGAGCTAAGCAGATCAAAGCAAACATATCTATCACACTGAGGAGATTTAAACTTCACGACTCCTTATAAGAAATGGAAAGGGAGGTGGACATTTTTTGCTGTTTTTAAAATTAAATAGGCAGCTAGTGTTGTTTTTAAATTATTATGAAGAACAAGTTTAAGCTTTGTTGTAATGTGCATTGTTTGCCTGGACTGCTCAAGACCTGAATGCTTGTGTAGGAGGAACTCTTTGAGTTGGCTTCTTAAATACCTTCATGCTGTTTCACATCTGATACTCCTTGATGAAACATAGGAGTCAGAGGCGCCAGTATGGGGGGGCGACGAGGGTCATGTGCCGCCCCCTCCATGGGTCCCTCCCCTTTTTTTCCACGGCCCCCGCGGGCCCACTTTTCCGGCGGTGCCCCCCCAGGCCCTAGGGTGCACAGGGGCTTTGCCCCCGCACCCTTTTTTTCTACTGGCGCCTCTGATATAAGACAGGGCTCCTAACAGGCTTAATCAAAAGTGATATAAGCTACAAAAGTGAGATCTTGGAAGAGTTGCCGTTTTCATAATGTAATAAAAATACTGTAATGATAAATTATAAAACCAGTGATCTTGGAAATATAAAATTTGTTTTTATGACATGCTTATTACACACTATTTATTAATTATTATTTATGTTGAGGTAAGGGAGAAAATCCCTGGAAATATTCATTTTTAGGAGGGGGTTCATGAGACTTGACATTTTAGTGAAAGGGGTTCACGGGTTGTTAAAGTTTGGGAACCACTGCTCCAGAGGCTTCATATACTGTAGTTTAGGAAGAGGAGGGAACTTGTTGGGCGAATAGGGCTGCAGAACTGGCCTTTAGCATGGTAAATACCCCCCCAAATTTTATAAAATATTCATAATTTTGATAGGGGTTTGTTTATTTATGTACATTTTTAAAGTTATCTGTAAAAAAATAGATTCACGTTTCATGGAAAAAATGGAGTTACACCGATAAATAGTCAGATATTGGCTTCTGAACCAAAGGCAGCTGCTTGTAGACTTAGATAGCTGGTAGCTAATCTCTGTTAATGGGATGGCTGCCATCAAGGACTGACTGAGGAACCTCCAAAGCTGAATACAGGAGTCGAATAGCTTGAGCTAGGCTTTGTGGAAGTGGGTTGGAACAGACTCGCAGCCTCTGTAGATCAGGGGAGTACACTAAAACTCTGGGCCCGATTTTCCTGTCTCTGGCACTGGCTTTACCCTGCTGTAGCTCCACTGAGACAGAGTCTCAGCTGATGTAAACTGACATAGCTCCCTTGTCTTCAGTGATGTGAGTGAGGGCAGGATCTGAGCCCCTATACCATCCTTCCTTTCTCTCTCCCCTTCCCACTCCCCGCAACTCCTTGCCTAAGCTTCCTCGGACCGTGTATGATATTACCACCTTGCGTTACTCCTTCTCCACTCAGATGCCATTAGATACGACCTTGCACTCTCTGCCCTTCTGGCCAAGGTTGCTAGCAGCAGCGAATCCAAGCAGTGGCTTAGAAGATAGCAGAAAGGGCAGTTTTGGAGTTGTGTGGCACTGTGAATGACCCATGACTTTCTGGACTAATAACTGACAGACTTACAAACCTACGGCCTGGTTCTCCTCTCCCTTACATCGTTCTGACACTATTGTCACTCCCCTGATTTCAGCACGTGTCAGCAAGAGCAATAATGGGCCCGAGGGACTGGGTTACATTTTGACAGGCTAGAAACCCAGTGACAGAGCCTCAGCTGGTGTAAAGCGGCCCAGGGCCTTTGCCTTCAATGGCTTACAGCAATGCACATACTTCAGTACTTCGTCCCATCCAGGGCAGAGTGCTCAGCACCTGGCAGGTTCAAGGCCCTTATTGAATAAATATTTCATCTGCTGAAGCCAAGTCCGTTTAACCAGGCCGGGGCTAAAATCCTAATACCCTTATGCTGAGTTGTTGCATCACTTTTTAAAAGTAGAACTTCCCATTGATTTCAGGGGTTGCCACAGCCACATGAGCATACCTTGAAACACTGCAAATAGTAGACAGTGGAATAGACGCATGGTTTAAAACTACAGAGCCAGAGTCACTGGACTGCTCTGACTCAAGACAGCCAAAACCCAGCTTAACCCAGTGGCTAAGGATGCGGAAAAATTGGAAAGAGTCCAGCGGAGGGCAACAAAAATGATTAGGGGTCTGGAGCACATGACTTATGAGGAGAGGCTGAGGGAACTGGGATTGTTTAGTCTCCAGAAGAGAAGAATGAGGGGGGATTTGATAGCAGCCTTCAACTACCTGAGGGGGGTTTCCAAAGAGGATGGAGCTCGGCTGTTCTCAGTGGTGGCAGATGACAGAACAAGGAGCAATGGTCTCAAGTTGCAGTGGGGGAGGTCCAGGTTGGATATTAGGAAACACTATTTCACTAGGAGGGTGGTGAAGCACTGGAATGCGTTACCTAGGGAGGTGGTGGAGTCTCCTTCCTTGGAGGTTTTTAAGGCCCGGCTTGACAAAGCCCTGGCTGGGATGATTTAGTTGGGAATTGGTCCTGCTTTGAGCAGGGGGTTGGACTAGATGACCTCTTGAGGTCCCTTCCAACCCTGATATTCTATGATTCTATGATTCTAAAGTGAGTGCCTGGCTGCTTTGTATCATTGCAGGAGCACACTGGGAAACCTGGACCCTGCACTGTGTGTTCCAGGCACGTCTGTAGGCATCCTCTGTGACTGACTCCTCTGAAATGAAACTAGCGTTGGGAATGGAGGTCGAGGGCCATTGTAACTTAATGCATTTGCTTTTCTACCTTCTGATCTTGATAACAGAAGCAAAATCCATCAGCTTGGTTCAATCCCGAATGAACGTGTCGAATATCAATCAGGGCACAAAGCATTATAGCTGGCAGTTTCTAATTATTTTCATTATTTGTGTCCCGGCAGAGGTCCCAGTTGAGATCAGGGCCCTGCTGTGCTAAGTGCTGTGGAGACGCATAGTAAGGGGCAGTGCGGCAGTCCCTGCCCCACAGAGCTTACAATCTAAAAGACAAGAGGGGGAACCAAGGCACAGAGAGATTAAATAATGTAACCAAGGTCATGCGGGGAGTCTGTGGCAGAACTGAGAGTTGCCCCTCTAGCTCATGAGCCCTGTCCTGTGCCTTGACCCACAAAGCCATTCCTTCCTATTCAGCTAACCGCAGGTACCCGACTAGCAGGGGTTGTGTGTGCTCCCCCAGTGCTAGGCGAATACCTGGCTTGGGCTGATAGCGTCGTCCAGCTCATGCTTTTGTGAGCATTAAAATGCACCCGATGCCTCGGAATGAAATGTGGAAAAGAGCGAGGTTGCTGGATTTGCATGTGTGCTCATTGAGGTCACCATTGAAACAGATATTGTGAGATAATGCAGACATATGTAGGTCAGCCAAAAATGTGTTCTACCTCGATACGGAGGCTGGCTTTATTTTCCCTGCAGTTTGGAGATACGGCAAAGACTGACACAGAGAGAGACTGGAAGAGACAGGTGATGAAAGATGACAATGAAAGTGACTATTGTAACTCAGTCTTTGAATTAACAACAGATGAAAAGGAAACTGAACTAATTCAAGGCTAAAACATACCGGCGATGTTTATCGGTGTAAGGAAAAAGATAAAGTAGGAGACAATTACAGCTGAGCATTGATTCTGAAAGCTGGACTGTGGATTCATTTTGGAAAACAGAATGATAATGAAAGACACAGGTAAAGAATAAAAGAGCAGAGCCCGGCAGGGAGCAGATTTCAACTTCCATGATATCGCAAGCTTCGTCTGTGACAAAGTGAATTCACGCCCCTCTGCTTCTTATGAGCTGCAATTCTGCAAGTCCTGTCTACATGACAAACAAACGATCCTTGGAGGTCTCCCAACCAAATGTGGACTGGGACCAAATCTGGCTTTAGCTATTAAGGTCTCACAAGATCATAGCCCAGGCTGAAAAGTCAGTCAAAGAATTAGAGCAACAAGGTGTTTCCTACAGTTGTGTATGAGACAATCCCATTTCCTCCGCTTGGACTCAACAAAAATGCTGAGCTTTTATTAAATCAAGGCTGCCCAGGAATGTTCAAAACAGTCTATCGCACTTCCCTTTTCTCCTCCCAGCAATATCTTCTCCCAGCTGTCCACAGACTGTCAGACTATTTAAACAGGCACCGCTCAGACTTGTGCAGATTGCAACAATTTATAGCCTGCCACTGTTCCCGGGCTCTTCTGGCCAATAGGGAAATATTACCTCGCCTGAGGCCTGATTCTCTACTGCTCTGCACCTGGTGTTGTCATTTATACCTGGGCAGAATAGGTGTAAAATGCTACCAGTCTGATTTAGTAGCATTTTAAACCTATCACTTTACACAGGTGTGAATGACAGTGCAAGTTTCCAGGAAGTGGATAGAGCTAGTCAAAAAGGTTTTGAGACAACAGTTTTCTTACTGGAAAAAGTTGATTCAATACAATTGAAATGTTTCCTGGGATTATACTGATTTGGTTGACGTTTTTCATGAAAAAATGATCAAAGTGTTTCATTTCAATAAGGTCAAAGAGCTTCATTTTTAACATGATCATTTTGACTTTTATACTATAATAAGCAATTTATAATAGAAGAATTGAAATGATAGAGTTAAAACAAAGGACTTCGCCCTTATGAAACAGAAATGTTTTGATAAGGTTGTTTCAATATTTCCAAGATGAATTTCATTTTGCAGGAAACTTCAGCTTTTCATTCCAATTTGGGATTAAAGGACATTTCAAAATGTCGGAATTTCCCACAGAATGGAAATCTGGAGTTTGGACTAGCTCCTGGAGTAGAGAACCTGGCATGCTGAACCTGGTTTAGCTTGTGTGGACATAGTTTGGATGTCACAACCTGTTTACCCCCGCGGTGACAAACACCATGCAAAGAATATATCTAACTCTTTCTGCATGTGTTTTATAAATACTCTCAGAGGGCCAGAACTTCTCATGACACGGAGCTACAGTAATCCTCACATAGCATAAAGCTCAAAGGATGGAGGTCAGTGAAAGGTCATGGAGGTCAATGGAGCTGTACTGATGTGACAGCTCAGGATCTGGACCAGAATGTGTGCAATTATGTCTGAAGAATGAATAGCCAAGCCAGTATGGCTAGCTGTGAAGAATACAATGTGGCTCTCATAAACAGGTGTCGTATTATCGTTGTAATTTTGCATGCATGTACTGTTGTTGGCATTGATTTGGTGCTTGCGTAGTATTTTGCATGTATTCTTATTAACTATGGCTATTGTTAACACATTGTTTTCCAGTAGCACCCTGGGAACCTACTCACGGACCAAGGCCCCGCTGTGCTAGGTGCTGTACAAATGCAGAACCAAAGCACAGCGTCCCTCAGGAGCTTTTATTACTTTCTGCAGATATAGGGCTGGGGCCTCAGCTGATGTAAATCCGCACAGCTCCATTGAGTCACTGGAGCTATGGCGATTTACACAAGCTGAGAATTTGGCCTCTGGTCTCATTTTTCCAGTGGAAAGGTGGAGCAATAAGTTTGTAGTCCCAAAAGGTGCCTGAGTACAGTCTGTTCTCTTCCTGAACTACAGCTCCCCTGTTTGTAGTATCCCTCTGCCATCTGCAGTGTCGGCTGTGGGGGAAGGCAGCAGGGAAGCTCTTCACCCTGGGGCTGCAGTCTCATAGTGTGCTGCTCAGTACAGGAGATGGGAGACATTCATTTTCACTGTCAGAGGGAAATGTTTAATTCATCCCTCCTGTGTCCTGCAGGTACATCAGCATCGCATCATTACGGCAGCCGCCAGCCTCTGCCGAGTAATCCACCTGCAGCTCCTGAGGCCATTCTCTCTCTCTCTCTCTGGCAAGCTGCATCACAGACTGCTAACATTTAAAAGTTTCAGCAAATAGGGTGTATTGGCCGTGCCTGGTACATGCCGACTCCATTTTCCCTCTGCACCTTTCTAGGGTCCTTTCTTTGCCAGCATGTTTTCATTTCCATTTTTAAGCCAGGTTTAGTGCCAGGGTAATGTTAGTTTGATGACCTTACAGATTCCATCCACTCTAGAGGTTCTTGCACTGTCGCAATGCGCCACCCACGTGCCTCAACCCTGATGAGGAAGCGGGCCGTGGAGGGAGAGGGGAACATAGGCGCAGCCTGCCCTTCAGTGCCACTTTCAAACATCCGTCCAACACTGGAGTCATCATCAGGTAAGAGCCTCAGAATTGCCAGACCCCACATCCATCTTGTCCAGCATCCTGTCTCTGACTGAGGCCATCACCAGATACTTCAGAGGAAGGTGTAAGAACCCCACCTGTGATGGTGTGTTCACCCCACACTAGCCTAGGAAGGATTAATGAGACTGTAAAGGGGCAATTAAGTGGATAGGCCACTGCTGAGGAGAATTAAGAGGCCTAAGTAACCCCTGATTGATGGAGCCCAGCTGAGATGGAACAGGTGGGGCTAGTTTAAAGCAAGGAAGTTGGCAGCAGAAAACGGCAGCAGTGAGGGAGCCTTCAGCCACACTCTGGATATTAAGAGAGGGAAGAAAAACCCAGGGGGAGAGTACAAGCCCCAGGCAGGGGTGATGCAAGCTCCATAAAAGTGGGGAGACCACCAGGGCCCGAACTGTGGCCCCATCCCCTGGCACCGGCTTTTCCCCCAGTGCTCTGCCCCCATACCACCCATTCCCCCTGAGCCCCCGCCCTCGCATCGCTTCTTCCCTCCAACAAGACCCCACCCCGCTTGCTCCTCTCCGCTCCCTCTCCCCTGTTGCTCACCCTTACAGCCAGTAAAAAGTGATGGGGCCATGGCCCGCTCCCCCGCCCCCCCTTCTGGTGCCCCCGGCCCTGAAGGAAGGGTTAATCCAGAAGGGAGGAGCAGTGAAAGCCTGAGAGAGGCAGAGTAAGAAAAGGCTCAGGGAAAAAGTTTGCAGACCTTGGCCACTGATTAGAGGGTCCCTGAATGCAGGGCCGGCTCCAGGCACCAGCCAAGCAAGCTCATGCTTGGGGCGGCAGATTCTACGGGGCAGCATTCCATCCAATCCTAGGGCGGCACGGCCGCTTTTTGTTTTTGTTTTGTTTGCCAATCCTGTAGGGGGCGGCAGCGCGGAGGAGGGGAGTGCCCTGCTGGGAGCGGGCTGCGTGCTCCGTCTGCCCCAGCTGGTGCCAGGTCTGTAGCAAGCCTGGCAGGGCAGCCCGCATCCTTCCCACCCCACTGAAGTCCTGGCCACCCCGCTTCTCTCTCTCCCCCCGCTCCCTCCCTCTCCCCCCCGCTAGCCGGGGCACGTCTGCAGCGCAGGGAGTCCCCCTTCACCCCGGCCCCCCCCCCGCCGTAGGGTTTTTTTTTTTTTTCTTGCCTTGCCGCTCCGGCCGTGCCGCAGGTTGGGTTTTTTTGGTTTTTTTTTTGCGCTTGGGGCAGCAAAAAAGCCAGAGCCGGCCCTGCCTGAATGGGAACCCAGAGGAGAGGGTGGGCTCAGGCTCCCCTACTAGCCACTGGAGAAGTGGCACAGTAGGCAGTGACTGGGAAGACTGCCTGAGACAGTTCTATACTCTGAAAGGTGAGGACTGTGCAGTCACCTAGCTGGAGGGCTGAGTCACAAAGAAATGCGTGGAGTCAGAGAATGAGTGGGACCATAGCAACAGCAAGATGATGGAAGGGGGCATCAGACCTGGATAGAACTAATCCCCCACAGCAGCCATGAGGAGGTGTCCTGGGGTGAGTGGTACCACAGTAAGCAATTCTGCCTGGGCTAACCTGGGAAGAGTTTTCACCTAACCCCAATAGTTAGAGGTTGCCTATATTCCCTCAAGCTTCAGCGTATATCACTTCCAAAACTATTGCTTATTTTTGTAGCCCTTACCTTTGTAACTCTAGATGTTGTTGTTATCCATATCAGTGCCCACTCTTTTTTTGAATCCTGCTAAGCTGTTGCCATCAGTAATATCTTGTGGCAATGAGTTCCACAGGCTAAGTGTGCATTGGGTGAAAAAGCATTTCTTTTGATCAGTTCTGAATTTGTCACCTTTCACTCTCATTGACTGTCCCGTTGTCCTTGTGTAAGACAAGACAAACAGAAGTTCCCTGTCAGGGAGCTGCCTTCCTGGCATGGCCTCCTCCTGGTTGGACATGGCAAAGCAGCAACTCTGCTTCTGTTTCCCCTCAGTATTCTTCAGCCATAGATGTGACTTGGAACCCCAGCCAAGCCATTTAAAAGAGTTCAGCCCCTTCCGGGATAACAGGCACTTAGCCCAAATTTAATAAACATGCAGAAGAAAAGCAACTCCCACCCAGGCAGGCTCAGCCTCCCGCTCCCTTTCTTGTAGGTGGATCACCCCTACAATGTCTTCCCATTTAGCAGCTGGTTCCATTGCTCACCAATCAACCAACCATTCAGGCCAAGTCTACCCTCATGTCAAGGGCTGCTACAGTCCCTGGCCCAAGCCAGGCTCCTTCCGCCACACCGAGCATCGTGTGTGCTGTCCTCTCGAGGCAGCCCCCTGTTGCTGAGCTTGCCTTCTCTTAAGACCAACACCCAGCATAGTGCAGCAGAGTGGGGCTGACTGAGCCCAGGGCGACTCTTTAACCCCTCCCTACCTGGTGCAGGTTTATCTCCCCGTCACATTCCCTGTCTAACATCTCTATACCATTCATTACCTCCTATACCTTTCTCCTGTCCCCTCTTGGTCACTTTTTCTCTAAGGAAAACAGTCCCAATCTTTTAGATCTGTAAGTCATAGGACAATTTTACCTGTCTCTGAACCCCTCTAATTCTGCTGTAGCCTTCTGGTGATGGGGTGACCAAAACGGAACAGAATATTCCAAGTGAGGGTGTGATACTGATTTATATAATGGAATTATAATATTTTTCACTGTTGTTCTCCATCCCTTTCCTTATTTCCACTTCACTCATATTTCATCTTAAAAACAAAGCGTAAACTTCTGCAAATGAAACTAAAAATCTCAGCGCGACAGAATTGGAATATTTGATAAAGCCAATATGCCAGTCATGAAGTATAATATAGGATTCCATTACTTGATTGATTGCACAGTAATTACACATTATTCTGATTAATCATGGATTAAACTGAATACAATCAATGTTTTTAAAGTGCTAATGTAAGGGGG
>NW_020664445.1:433512-447736 GCF_002925995.2 Terrapene triunguis | reverse complement strand
CAGTCATTGTGCCAAGGAAAGAAAAATAAATGACGATGCTTGTTCAAAGCTCTGCCCGGCTGTAAGGTGGCAAAAGGGTTTCATGTTGGGTCGGGGGATTGTGGATGTTCCATTTGATCAGAACAAACATGGATATTTCACAATTCGCTCTCTTGGGAGCAGCAGTGGCACCTCATTTTTAAAAAGTGGTGAGATGTCAGTGGATAATGAATTCCTAGGCAGCTGTAGCAACACTGCATGCAACTGTCTGCTTGTGTCACTGCATGGAGAGTGACATACGGTATGGAATGAGGAACGAATCACTTGGGAGTGGGCATGATCCCCAGCTGGTGTATCAGGGCATATTTCCTTTGAAGGCACCGGAGCCAGGTTGATTTACATCGGCCAAGGAGCTGCTCTTTCTGATTAGGGTCTGAGATGATTTTCTCTCCCTCATAATTTTTTTGTCTCAAGCCTAATAAAATTACTGACTCTGCTAAATTAGGATTTTTATTGGCAGCTGCCTGGTGCTGCGTCTCATCTCCCTGTCTTGACTAGTGCACTGTCTTTCTGTTGTTCAGGATGTGTCCACTATTTTGTTCCATCCTCTGGGATGGGATGTAGAGACCTATCCCAGAGCAGAACATCATTGGGTTTTCTTACCAATATGCTGTAGCGGCTGTGTAGTAAGACGGAGTGGCCTCCCACTGAGCCAGAGGGGGAGGGACCACGCTGTGAACCCTGGTGGGCGGAGCCAGGCTGCCCTCGCCCCTCCCACCAGACATCAGTGGGCGGAACAGGAAGTATAAAAGGCGGGTCCTGGAGCTCAGTTGGGCTGCAGCTGCTGAAGGAGCCAGACGCTTTTTGCCTGCTCCCGAGCTGAGAGACTGCCATGGACCCCGGCAGAGCGGCTGGAGCTACCCACTGACCAAGCCATGGAGGAGCTGCCGGGAGTGCTGTGGGCCTTTTACCCTGACAGCCCCGAGGAACCGCTGTGGATCCAGGTACATCCCGACAGGGAGGTCGGGTGTGGCCCAGGGACTGCTGACCTTAGTCCGGCTGTGTTGTTATCGGAGATCCAGTCAGCGTGTTGCGGCTGCATTCCCTGATGACCCAGTGGCAGAGTGGTCTGCCACTGTTAGGGCCCTGGGCTGGGATGCAGTGGAGTGGGTGGGCCTATGTCCTCCTACCCCGGCAGTCCCCCCCTCTAGGCCAAGGAGTCTGTATGTGTCGGCCGTCCGCCGGAGCTAAGATGCCCAACCCTCTTGTTGCTCGGCCCTGAATACCTGCCAGAGCCCCAGACTCTTTACTGCCCCACCCTGACTAAGAGCTGGGCTTATTAACTGTTTGTGGTCAGCCCTGAGTACTGGCCCGAGCCCCAGACTCTTTATGGCCCTGCCCTGACTAAGGGTACGTCTATACTTACCTCCGGGTTCGGCGGTAAGCAATCGATCTTCTGGGATCGATTTATCGCGACTTGTCTAGACGCGATAAATCGATCCCGGAACTGCTCGCCGTCGACACCGGTACTCCTGCTCCGCGAGAGGAGTACGCGCAGTCGACGGGGGAGCCTGCCTGCCGCGTGTGGACCCGCGGTAAGTACCTTGTATTTCGAACTAAGATACTTCGACTTCAGCTACGTTATTCACGTAGCTGAAGTTGCGTATCTTAGTTCGAACTGGGGGGTTAGTGTGGACCAGCCCTAAGGGTCCAGCTTACTAACTGTTTGCTTGTCGCTCAGCCCTGGGTACAGGTCTGAGCCACAGACTATTCACTGTCCTGATTGCAGTCTAGAGCCCCCAAGTAACTACCTCTCTGCTCGGACTGCTGGCCAGAGCTACAGGCTGTGTGTTACTCTGCTAATTTCCTAACTGTGGGTGACGCCTTGCGACATAGTGAGGCGGAGTGACCTCCCACTGACCCAGAGGGGAAGGACCACTGCTAACCCACTACAGGCTGACTTTTGAACTCTGAACACTGGACCATTCCAGGGGTTTGCAGTTCACTCTCTCCCCTTCTCTAAAACCTTCAGTCAAAACGACCTTCAGGCATGAAGAGCTGGAAGGAACACCTTCTCCTATTCTCCTGTGAAGTCACTACTGTACAACAGAAGACTCTCAATCTTCATGCACCAGTTTTAATGGATCTTCCAGGCTTGGCAGACTTAAGGCTATACCCAACTCCCATTGAAATCAATAGAAAGACTCCTATTGACTTCCAGGAGCATTTGATCAGTACCCAGGAATGAAATTAACCTGCTAGCAGCTAGAGCACTAAGCAGAGAGTCATTGGCTGACTGCTGACCCTACTGTCCATGACCATAATAAGAACTAGACTGCTCAGGAGCATGTGATAGGCCTGGTCTACACTGGGGGTGGAGGGAATCGATCTAAGTTACGCAACTTCAGCTATGTGAATAACGTAGCTGAAGTCAACGTACTTACATCTACTCACTGCAGTGTCTTCACTACGATGAGTCGACTGCTGCCGCTCCCCCGTCGACTCCACCTGCGCCTCTCACGGCGCTGGAGTACAGGAGTCAACGGGCGAGCGCTCAGGGGTCGATTTATCACATCTAGACTAGACGCGATAAATCGACCCCTGCTGGATCGATCGCTGCCCGCCGATCCGGCAGGTAGTATAGACATACCCTTAATCAGATGGAGGAACCATAGCTAAGTGTCATAAGACACCTTTTAGTACATCTTTAACATTCTTATGATGGTTCCATGTTCAAAAGAATGGTTCAAATGTGTATTTACTTATTTTCTTTCATAAGTTTCACACTTAGCATGGGCTTCTCTCGGTTGATCCATTTGCAGCTATAATAATAATACCTAGCTCTTACATGGGGGTTTTATCAATAGGTCGCAAAGTAGTGCCAAAAGATCTAGCCCGCCATTTTTTCTCCTGCATTCATGCTGATGGTATGTTGCCGGGCTGCTCGTGCTTGTCAAAGTGACCAGTTTGCATGCTTGACCTGGAAATATGCAGACAGCATCAATTTACATTGCATTTGAAAAATGAAAATTAATAAACACAAAATGAAAACAACCATCTAACGTGCTCTAACAGCCCTTTGAAGTAAAGTTAATTAGCTGCTAGCAAGTATTAATTAGGCTAATGGATACAATTTCCAGCAGAGGTTTCCCTGTGACAGAACTCCTGCATTGCGTGTGCTTGCATCTTTTCTTTCTTTTTGCTTAGCTGACATATTTACAAGGACAGCAGGTCTGCATGATCCTAATTAAATGCAGAACATATTGTTATGCAGACAATTCTCTCGGAGGGCATTTCTTCAATGGGTGTCTTTGTCCTGGTCCCTAGGTCACTCTGGCGAGATGTAGGACATAAAGATCAACAACTGTTTGGAAAGCGACCCCCACAGATGGGATTTTCTGAGGGTGCCAGCACACTCTGTGCAGTGTTCAAGTGCAGGCAGAGCGGTTACTGGAGTTCACAAAAGATCTGCAGAAAACAGATTACTCATTTTTTGTGGAGACTTTGCTGCCAAAAACCAGAGGAGAAGTGCAGAATAAGTAGCAATCTGCATTCATAGAAAGGCTTCCAACGGACATTGTTCTGCCTCAGTGGGTCAGACCCCTTGTTTATCTAGCTCAGTATCCTGCCTCATGCAATGGCTATAATCTGATGCTTTAAAACACAGGCTGTCAACATGGGGGGGGGGGCTGCAAACTGTTTTCAGAGGGTGGTTACATAGGAGACAGGCAGGGGTCTTGTCCTGAAACTTTTCTTTTATTACAGTGAGTCATCCATGAGACCCACTGCCTTGTAGGAAGCCAGAAGCTGTCCCATAATGCATCTTTCACACTTGCCAGGCTGTACATGAGAATCAAAATTCCTTCCTGATCCCAGCAGGCAATTTTCTGATGCCCTCTAGCTCTCTCTTGCTTAATGTAATAAAAGTCATGGAAGGCTGGATTCTGCCACCTCATCCATGTTGAGTACTACCTTACTCTGTGAATTGTCTCATGGGTTTGCTTGTGAAGTAAGATACTGTGACATCTGGCAAACACTACTGAATTGAGTTAAACCTTACTGAATTAAGTTTAAGAATCTTAGATCGTTGTAGTAAAAATGCAACAGTTTCTGGATTAGTGTGGGATTGTAGATAATGTCTCTAGGAGGTGACATGACTAATGTAAACCCTGGGAAGTGTTATGAGCTTCTAAGGACTATGTCCCAGACAAGATGAACTTTTAAAGCTAGGTGGAGTTCCCAGGAAATCTTCAGGGGAAGATGTATGCAAAGCTACTCTCCCCACCCCCCCAGTTGTGCAAGAATGCAGTCTTTTGATGCTTCACCCTGAGGAGGGGAACCTTTCTCTGCTGATCACCTGGTTCACGAGGCCAAAGCTAGAGACCTAAAGAGTATAAAGGAGTGACACTTCAGTGCATGGCTGTGCTTGTTCTGAGCCAAGGCCATTATGAACTTGTAACCACAGCAAAAGCCCCCTGTGAGGTTTGAAGGACTGACGCCTACCAAAGCTGCTCTTGGAGTTGGGGTGGTCTCTGGTAAGCTTATTAGTATGTGTGTAAGATCTTCTATTGCATTTACCTTAAGAATAAATGTGCATGCTTACAAAGCGCTGTGTGGTACCTATAACTTCTGCCAATTAGGCTGTTCATAGCCTTTGAGGAGAAAGCAAAACAGGCCTGCTTAAGCAGTCTGACGTTCTGGGAATATCATTGTGTAGGCAGGGAACTGTGCAGCCTGGGAAAGCCCCATCAGGAGCAGGAGAGATGCATATCTCTGCCCAAGAGAGATGATGGCTGAGGAGCCAGGAGCCTAGAATGGGTGCCCTCATTGGACCATGATGGGGGAAATACAGGTGCAGTTGCCCTGGACTATGATCTAGAACGATGGCATTTATGCAATTCACACTGTTATCCCTGAACCCTCTCATGGGTAACATGGTAGTTGTGAACACTTACCACCTAGTGGTAGACAGGCTTTGCCCCAATTCTAGCACCATTGCTCTTTACTTAACAGACCCAGCACGGCGCATACAGATCATACAACACATCCTAAATGCAATGCCCCTCACCAGCTTGCCTCTCCCTTGGGCATCCTTGGGACACCATCTGTGTTCTGTCAGACAGGCAGGCTGCGTCCTCCACCCCCCTGCCTACTCCGCCCCTGCAGCAGCCTCCCTCATCTTAATCTGATCCAAAATGTCTCTCCTCCCCAGTCCCCTCTGCCTCCACCCTTCCAGTGAGTCCCTTTATGGGCTTCTGTTGGGGTAACCTCCTTCTTTTGTTCTGCCTTTTGGTAATTTTTCCATTGCTCCAAGGGGAGGAAGGTCTTCTCCCAGGTAAAGCAAATCCATTGTCCCAACTTGTTGTACTTTGAATAGACCATTGTTGAGTGCTGATCAACCACCACTGTCTCTGGCCTGGCAAAACAACTATTTCAAAGGACGATTCAAGGTGAAGTGGCCCATTAATGCTTCTGTAGTCATAGGACAAAAAAGGGGAATTAGTGGGTTACAGATTGTTGTACTAAACCAGGGGTGGGCAAACTACAGCCTGGGAGCCACATCCAGCCCTCCAGGTGTTTTAATCTGGCCCTTGAGTTCCTACTGGGAAGCGGGGTCCGGGGCTTGCTCCACTCCGGCGCTCCAGCCGGGGAGCGGGATTGGGGTTCTGCCCCACTCCGCACGGATTCCGGAAGCAGCGGCATGTTCCCCCTCCGGCTCCTATGCGTAGGGGCAGCCAGGGAGCTCCACATGCTGCCCCTGCCCCAAGTGCTCCCCCCGCAGCTCCTATTGGCTGGGAACCACAGCCAATGGGAGCTGCAGGGGCGGCGCCTGCGGACAGAGCAGCGCGCAGAGACGCCTGGCCGCACCTCTGCGTAGGAGCCGGTCGGGAGACATGCCGCTGTTTCTGTGAGCTGCTTGAGGTAAGCACCGCCTGGAGCCTGCCCCCTGCCCCCCTCTTGTGCCCCAACCCCCTGCCCCAGCCCTGATCCTCCTCCCACCCTCCGAACCCCTTATCCCCAGCCCCACCCCAGAGCCTGTACCCTCAGCCGGAGCCCTCCCGCACCCCAACCCCCAATTTCGTGAGCATTCATGGCCCGCCATACAATTTCCATACGCAGATGTGGCCCTCAGGCCAAAAAGTTTGCCCACCCCTGTACTAATCCATAAATACAGTGTCTTTATTAAGACCATGATTTTTAGTTTCCAGTAAAGTTATGAATTTAAGCTCCCAGGCTCGTCTTTTGAAAGTGTCGTGCAGGTTTCCTTTGAGGATGAGGACTGAGAGGTCAGATATAGAGTGATCGTTTTGTGAGAAGTGTTCACCCACGGGTAATAGGGTGTTTTTGTCTTTTATCATTTTCCTGTGTAAGGTCATTAAAGAGCATAGTGATGTCTCGTTTCACCCACATAGTTGTTGGGGCATTTAGTGCAGTGGATGATGTACCCCACATGTTGTGATAGGCATGTGTAGGACCCATGGATCCTGAAAGGGGGTGTTATGGGGGTGTTGATCATTGTAGCAGTGGAGATCTGTCTGCAGGTTTTGCATCTGTTCTTTCTGGCAAGGTCTGGTGCCTCTGGTGTGGGGTTCAGGAAAGATTTCTTTCAGAATGGGGTCCCCATCGAGTACGGGTTGTAGCTGTTGGATGATACCCTGTATGGCTTCCAGTGTGGGGCAATAGGTGATAACTAGGAGTGTGCGGTCGGCGGGGGGTGCGTTATTTATTTATTTACTCAAGCAGGTTCTTTCAGGGTATTTGCGTGGCCTGTTCCATGCTGTGATTTACTTCTCTATAGAGTGTCCTTGTTTGGTGAAGGTTGTTTTGAGTGTGTTAAAGGAAATCTGCATAACACTTTCAAAAGACAAGCCTGGGAGCTTACATTTATAACTTTGCTAGACACTAAAAATCATGGACTGAACAGAGACACTGGATTTACAGCTTATTACAATATGTAACCCACTATAGCGGGGTGAGCACCCCACTCCGGAGAGAAAGGGGTTAATACCAGCTCTGGGAAAGGGCTGCCCCGAGGAGCCAATCAGGAGAGGGCAGGTAGCAGCCAATCTGGGCCCAGGAGGGCTGGTATTAAAAGGGCTGTGAGCTAGGTGGCAGGCAGTCTCACCCCAGCCTTGGGGTGGGACGGACTGGGCTGCCTGGGAGCACAGAGTACCTTCAACAGAGCAGTGCTGGGGAAGGGGCAGGCTGACAGGAAGGCCTAAGGAGGTACTGGGGCTGCAGGGAAAGGCAGCAGGTCCAACCCCCTAGCCAATGATGAGTGGCCATTGCAGACTGCCGTTTGCCTTGAGTAAAGGGGCTAGATGAGGACTGGCAGTGGGTCACTGAGGTGAGGTGGGCTCAGGGGAGTGGGGTTCCCTGGGTGGGTGGCAGCCCCCCAAGGTAAGAGGCACTGTGGTCTGGGAGGGATGTGGGGCCTATACATGGTGGAGATAAAGACACTGCAGAGGGGTAGGTAACAGAGGGTGAGACACCAGCCCATAAAGGGTGCTTCAGGGCTGAGTGCTAATTCCCTGATAACCAGCAGGAGGTGCTGTGCTGATGAGTCAGCGATTTGCTACACCCACTGACCCCTCTTTTTGTCCTATGACTGACAGGGGTGTAAACAGGCCACTTCACCTTGAATGGTCCCTTAGAATATGTGATAACTACTGATGCTAAACCATCTGTTCCACCTTGTATTTAGCTGTGACACTCTGGTACCTTTCTCATACCTGAAGAAGAGCTCTGTGTAGCTTAAAAACTTGTCTCTCTCACCAACAGAAGTTGATCCAATAAAAGATGTTACCTCCCCCACCTGGTCTCTCTGAGAAGGTGTTTTGTTAAGTTTAAGCTCTAGAATGCATTATGATTTTATTTTCTGTGTAACCCATTGTTTCCAGTAACTCTACTTGCTATCATTTGAGTCTCTGTTCTTTGTGAAATGAACTTAGTGTTTGCCCTATAAACATATCTAAGTCCTGTGTAGTAAGCAGAGCTGGGGTCTAAGATGTAACTAGTAAGCTGTGTTGAACTGTCTCTTTGGGAACAGCAGGTCTGCTAATTCTGTGAGTGTCCAGTGAAGAAGGGGCTGGTCACTCCAGGAGGCTACTCGGAGAGTGAAGTGTATGTATTGCTAGCTAACCAGTAAAGAATGGGAGCCCTGAGGGGAGTGTTTGTGGTGACAGTACCCGGTGGAGTCAGGGAGTTGACCCACAATGGGCATGGACAAGGCTCCCTTTTACTAAGGGCAGGTGATAGTGAGGTGCCTCACAACCCTGGATAGCCAAGGGGAAGCATCACAGAAGGGCAGGGACTTAAAATCTAAATTGCTAAATATTGAACCATAAGGCTGGGTTTTAAAGATGCTTTGGCTGCATTTCTCTTAGATACAGGATTCAAATGGGGAAAAGGGAATCCAAAATAAACCAGAGAAATCCCAAGCGTCCTTGCCAACTGCAGAGTGAAATGAGGTATGTGGTCTCCATCTCCAGATCATAATGACTAAGAGAGTGAAAGATGCTGGACCATTTGCAGTTATTCATGAATGTAAGTGCCGACATATCAAAGAATCAACAGCCAAGTCTGCGTGGCAGCTGCCTGGAAAGAAATAGTGTATACAAGATCAAGACAGATTTTTCTAAAGATTTGGAATTAAGAGAGCCAATCCAATTTTGGCAGGACTTAAAGGTCGACTTCACCTGGAGAAATTTTGCTAGACAGGAAATAGGATGGTGACAGCAGTGGGTATTTTCCTATTTACAATCTCAGAAACTTCCCTTGAGGTCACATATAATGCTTGGATAAGACTTGACATTAACCCTTTTATTTTCCAGAGACCCACTGCCCCCATTGGGGTTCTACATGGGGGCAGGGCTCTATCCATGAAAGATCAAATATGCTCTGCTTGTGCTCACCTGTCCTCTCTGCTCACATGCCTGCCTGCTGTTTCTTTGCTTTCAGCTTTGTTGCTGCTGTTAATAATGAACCCCATCTTGAGAGGAATGGGGAAGAACCTGTATGGAAACTCCCCAAGATTAGTGCATTAGAGGGATGCCATCACACACAAGGTGTCTGTCAAAGCAGTGAAGCTGACTGTATGTGCAGGAGCACTCTCAAAGGCACAAAGTGAGCACCCTGAGCTGAAAGAACAGGATTTTTTCTTTAGTCTCTTTGGGTTATGGTAATTTTAGGGGTTATTTGTAATTGGAGAAGCACAAAATTTTCAGACAGGTGGCTTATTTTCAATTTGATGGCATCTCTTTAAACTAAACACAAATGGATGGTCCAGAAAAAGTGGTTACTCTTTCCCTGCTACACATTTTTTCAGCTGGGACTGATATAGATAGATATAGTCTGATCACACACCTACAAACCAGGACCTCTTGAGTTGTAGTCCCAGGTCAGACACCTTTGCTCCATGTGTTCTTGTACAAATCAGTCACCCTCTCTGTCTTCCGTTTCTCAACAAGAGTGGATAATATTTACAGAACCTACCTCACATGGGTCCAGTAGTGAGCATCAGTTAAAGCTTTGAAAATGTAAATGCTAAGTGCTATTTATAGCCCAGCCAGAACCAGGAATGGCTTGAAATTTCATGAACTCTGTCAGTTTGAACATGCTCAATGTAAGCACCTGACTGTCTTCGTTGTTTTTTGTTTGTACAACGCTATATATAATGGAGCCCTGATTCTTGCTTAGAGCACCTAGGCATTACCTTAATAGACACAAATAATCATCTCAACCCTTGCAACCTGATATCTCATCCTGTGCTGCAGACTGTGGTTCTTGCCATCTGGGGACTAGCCCCTCTGTAGGGGGCAATTATCTCCCATAGACTTTATATTTGTTCTTGCTTGGGCTAAAATAAAAATAATCTAGACAATATACACGTTTTGTTCTTTCTGTCTGGGGAAAAACACAAAAATGAAAAGCTAAATCATTTCTTTGACACAGTCTGCACCACAAAGGAATCAGACCCCGAAGTTTCTCTGTAGAGGTAGTTTAAGTGGAATGCTGTCACAGACAGAAGTGCCAAAAGAAGAACTGCTGCAGCAGCTCATGCAATGAAATTTCAGTAGAGTGCCAGGGCTGGATGACGTTTGCCTGGGAGTTCCAAAGGAACCAGTGAAAGAAATAGCAAAAATATGCACTTTACATTCAAAGCAGCTGCTTGGCTGGACAGTAGCCTGTGTTGTATTCATCTGTTTAAAAAATGCTAAAAGGAAACATCTTTAAGCCAGTCATTAGAGACGGAATTATAAAACGTATCAGTGTGAGCAACCTAGCATTGCTTTTGTAAGGGTAAGTCACTGCTCCGCAACACATTCTTATAAAGAATAATGGGCCAGATTCGCAGCTGCTAGAACGACAGCTGGCATAAAATGGCACTCTGTCCTTGACTTGAATGGTGCAATGCTGATTTATGCCAGGTGAGGATGTGGCCCAAGAACAGATGAAATGAGCCACATGAGATAAAGTATTAAGATTTCCAAATGGCTTGTGATGAAGTCCCTCCCAAGCAGCTCTGAAGGGAAATATGTAACCACACAGAATGAAAAGGAAAGTTCTATCTTGGATTGAAAACTGGTGACCAGATAGAAAGCAAAAGGGACACACAAAAGGACAATTCTTAGTTAAATGGAAAAATCTGTTGATGCCACAGCGCGTGGGAGGAGCCCCAGCAGGACCTAACCAGACTGGGTAATGGGCCAGCGTGAGAGTGAGTGAAAGTCAGTGGCGGTGATGCTCCACCGTCTTGCAGAGTCAATTACACTTATGCAAAATGGATGCCAGGAACTATTGATGTGAGCGTGTGGAGAATTCTGCTCTGGGCATGTCTGATGCCCACTTTGCACAGGAGTAAATGATTCCACCAGGCCCTGAATCGAAAAATGAAAGGCAATACATCCTAGAACCACTTCAGCGGCTCATGCACAGGAATGGGTTGTGAATTTACTCTCTCAGCTTTTAGATCTAAGGCCAGATCCTCAGGTTTTGTGTTTAACAAACTGCCTGGGAATCTCCCTCACACAACAGAATCGTCTAGTGGCATGGAGTTAGTGTGTTAGCTTTGTACCAGTCCAACCCTCTAAGGCCTCAACGTTGGATGGAGCTGTGCTGATTTTCACCAGCTAAGGTGCTAGCTCCCCATGTCTACTCAGACCTTCACCACAAGGGCACTGCTGCTAATTAGCACCAACTCTCATGATGCCATTACTTTAGCAATAGATCAGTGGGTTTGGATAAAGTACAACCCCTGCCCAGAGCCATCACGTATCTTGAGAAATGAACTTGAATTAAAACTTCTTGGAGACTCTGAAATCTTCAGTTAAGGGCATTTTACTTCTAGATTCTGGTGGGGTCTGGAAATGAAACTGCCAAAATATCAAGAAAGGAGGCACTTGCATCCTCGCCAGCTGCCAGCAGAAATGTTGGCATTCTCCTTAAAATATCCTATTTTTGTGAGAGATCCAGCTGAAATCAGTAGACCATTGAGAGTGAAATCCTAGCTCAACAGAAGTCAATGGCAAAACTCCCACTATTTTCCAACAGACCCTGAACTTTTGGATATTTATACCAAATCACTTGAAATTTGCATGTTCCCAGATGCCAATGACTGCTAATCATCAGCATTATGTGTCTTTAATATTACAGAGCACCTGGCAGCTCCAACCAAGATCATGGCCCAATTCAGCCACTAGATATAAACTGGCTATCAATAAGTTTAGGCTTGAAATTAGATGGTTTCTAACAGTCAGAGGAATGAAGTTTGGAAACAGCCTTCCAAGGGGAGCAGTGGGGGCAAAAAAGCTAACTGGCTTTAAGACAGCATGGTAAGTTTATGAAGGAGATGATATGAGGAGATTGCCTATAATGGCCTGTAGGGGGGAGGGATAGCTCAGTGGTTTGAGCATTGGCCTGCTAAACCCAGGGTTGTGAGTTCAGCCCTGGAAGGGGCCATTTAGGGATTTAGCCCCAATGACTAGAGATGGGGCACCAGCTGGAGAGAGCTCTGAGTTACTACAGAGGATTCTTTCCTAGGTATTTGGCTGCTGGGTCTTGCCCACATGTTCAGGGTCTAACTGATTGCCATATTTGGGATCAGCAAGGAATTTCCCCCTGGGTCCAATTGGCAGAGACCCTGGGGGTTTTCGCCTTCCACTGCAGCATGAGGCAAAGATCATTTGCTGGTTTAAACTAGTGTAAATGGTGGATTCTCTGTAACTTGGAGTCTTTAAATCATGATCTGAGGACTTCTGTAACTCAGCCAGAGGTTAGGGGTCTATCATAGGAGGAAGTGGGTGAGGTTCTGTGGCCTGTGATGTGTAGGAGGGGTGTGTTTCTCAACCTTTTTGATACCAGGGACCGGCTTGTTGCCTTCCTAAACTGTGTCAGGGAAATCTCACAGACCGGTGCTAGTCCATGAACATTGGATTAGATGATCATGACGGTCCCTTCTGGTCTTAAAGTCTATGAGTAAGTCTATGGTGGCTAGCAACTGGTATAGCTGCACTGTTGCAATCTCCAGGCATAGATAGGGAAAGCCACAATTTGCATCCATTTTGCACCCATTTGCAGGGGCAAACTCAGCTGGTGCAAATTGTGATTTAGCACTGAGGATTTGCACTAATCCATCAACAGTTTTCTGGGCACCAGTGGCTGCATTAGAACTAATCACAGTCTTATATATATGTCTAAAATCATACCAACCCATTCCAGCTTCTTATCAACAGGAAAGGAAGAGAGAAACATCCCTATTGTTGCTATTATGTGTGGGATATCACAGTGATGGGGCAATACACGAGTCTAGATGAATGTAGTGATGATGGATCAATTTCAAGAGGCAGCTCCAAGAAACAAGGCACTGATTAAAGTACCAGCCGTTTCCTAGCATTGAAATACCAGCCAAGTAGCTATCTTCTATTCTATCAGCTTCATACTAAACTTTGTTGTGACTCATGACCCTGAGTCATCATGTTTAGAACAAAGAAATTGACACACAAAAGATATGTTATCTTCCTTGCTTGCAGCTCTGACTATTCTGGCTCCCAACCCTTTCATTATGCCAGGTAATTTAAAAGTCCTGGATTCACTACTAATAATAGAAGGGATGCTGCATTATTTCCTCCGATCTTCAGGATAAATTTAACCAAACACAGAATTGCTTGTATTTCCCTGGTCAATTAGGAGAGCAGGCAAATTTAGTAAGGCACATCAGAAGAAAACAAGTTGATTCAAAGTTAAACCACAGCACAGTGATGTTTTTTTTTCTTTAAATATTCCTAATCTATTAAGAACAATGGCAAAATGTGCAGATGTGGGTCTCTAAAGGTGGGGAAATTTATATTTAAATAAAAGTGCCCTGATTTGCACATGCTAAGCACCCGTGTTTCCCAAGGATGACAGTGAGAGCTGTGGGTGATCAGCAACTCTGAAAATCAGGCTGCTTAGATTCAGGTCCCTAAGCATGGATTTAGGTGTCCAAATTTAGACATCCAAGGCTGGCCATTTGGGCTCTGAAAGTCAGTGGTACTTAGACTCCTTAGTCACTTAGATGATTTTGACACTTTTTACCCTTAGGCTCCTAAGTGACTTTTGAAAATGGAAGTCAGGCTCTTAAGTCACTTACATTTTTGAAAATTCAGTTATCTCCTGCAATGAAGCATTGTGTGTGTGTGTGTGTGTGTATTGGTGAGTGATGATAGCTAGGTTTGACCACACTTTGTTGCCTGCATTCTGTAAGTTGACACTGACATAAACCACATCCTGCGTGCATGAGTTTGGTATTTGGGAGATTGTACTAACCTTCTCTTCCAGGTTGCTCATGAAATCACTTGCACATTGTGAGGCCATGTGCATTCCCTTAGCTGCACTTGGCAATTGTAGATGGTGTTTTCCATTGAAAGTGAAGTTGTTACAGGTATGAAAGATGGGCTTAGCTAGTGTAAGCCCTTCTATATTTGGCTCTTTCCTATTGATTTTTGTTAAGAGCTTCTGTTAATTCTTGCAGGATGTCCTCTGGAGAGACATTGGTGTAAAGAGACATAACATTAAAAGTGGCTAAAAGGGTGTCTTCATTAAAGCTGTGGTGATAATTTAGTCCCCAGTTTAGCTGAGGAAATCACTCCTTCAACACACAGGGGAAATTTTCTCAACAAGAAGCTGTAGGTGTGCTCGATAGAATCAGATATTCTTTAGGGCAATGTCATTCACAGAAATAATAGCTACCTCAGGTTACTAAGGG
>NW_020664445.1:384442-418512 GCF_002925995.2 Terrapene triunguis | reverse complement strand
TTCACTCCACCATTCTGTTGCCAATGGCCCTGCACCATCACCTTCTGCTGCCACCTGCCATGTGACCTCTGCAAGTTGGTCTTTTGAGGTTCCAGCTCTCAGTGAGGGACCCTCACTGCTAGTGCAGGCTGGGCTGTCTCTTCCACAGAAACACGGAGCCACAGCAGGTCTAAGCATTAGACCTGATTATCAGTGATTTCAGCTCTAGTGGTCACTTAACAAAACAAAAGACTATCTATGGAGCCTAATCAGCTCTGTCTTTAAACAGTGGAGAGGGGCAGATCAAAGACTCCTCATTGGGGTTTTTTCCAAGAGTACTTGTGATTCTTAGGCAGACCATCAAGCAAAACACCTGTCCCCACGCGCTCTCTCTCCACTGGGATCTGGCATGAGGGCATTTCAATTGAAGGAGACACCCTCAAACAGGATAAGCTAAGCACAGTTCTGCTGCCCTTTACTCATACAATAAGGAGAACAACATTTCATTATCCCAGCATACAAATGATTTGTAATCCAACACCAGCCAAAATTGATCACTTGGGCAACACAGCAATATAATTGGTTGACAACTGGGGGAGTGTTGGGGAAATTCAGGGGGGGTGTACACCCTCCCTAGGGGGGGTCTGGGGAAATCCCTGCTTTGAGGTCTAGTGGCAGCAAATGTGAGAGTTAAGCTGAACCAGACCAGAGTTTGCTGGGGAAGCAACATGCTGAGACTGAGGGTACGTCTACACTACGAGATTAATTCGAATTTAGATAATTCGAATTTGGGAAACAGATTGTATAAATTCGATTGTGCGCGGCCACACTAAGCACATTAATTCGGTTTTTAACCACATTAATTCGGTGGTGTGCGGCCACACTACCCCATTAATTTTAACCACATTAATTCGGTGGTGTGCGGCCACACTACCCCTAATTCGAATTTACAAAATCGATTTTGGTGCTACTCCGCTCGTCGGGGTGGAGTACAGAAATCGATTTTAAGCGCCCTTTAATTCGAAGTAACTGGCTCCGTTGTGTGGACGGGTTAAGGATTAATTCGGATTAACGCAGCTAAATCCGAATTAAAGTCGTAGTGTAGACCAGGCCTGAGAACAAGCATCATATGTTGTTCTTCAGTGCTCCCTCTGGTTGATTTGGGGAACTGTGGCTCCAGGGGATACAATTCAAATCAATCAATGGAAAATTGCTGCAGTTTGGATAACAAAGGGAGGGGGGAATGTGGAGGATCTCTAGAACGCCAAGAAAAGCATAGGGTGTCACATTTTCTTGGAAAAACTTCTTATATAATCACAATGTGAGGTGACACTCAACACTGTTAAAGCAGCTACGTTGCCAAAAATAAAACTTGCATGCACCCAACACATCTCTATGGTGTATGTTTAATGAGCCAGGAGAGACAAAAATGGCAGGTCAGTGATGCTAATTGTCAGATGTGGATTTTTTTTTATTTAGCATAGCTGGTTGAATAAAGGGGTGTTTGTGGTAAACCGTCTGTGACCAAAACAGGAGTATATCAAACTAAATGCAACTGCCTGTGAAGAGCACAGTAAGGAATTGCTCTTGGGGGAGCTGACTTGCTGAAATCCTATTTATAAATGTAGGGGTGAGGAAATGATCATTATCCTTTGGACTAGGAATCTATAGCAGTTCCAAGACATCTGTGTGTATAAGACAGATCGAAGCTGCATGCCTCAGGAGGCTCATCACAGAAGGTCCAGCTCAGGAAGAGGGGCTGAAGAAGGCTCTAAGTAACGACAACCTGCTGCTTAGGTGAATTGCTGGAATGCAGACAGCTGTTGCCACTCCCTCTCCCACACCTGCCATGCCCCCAAAAGCTGTGGCCCCAGACTGGTGTGCTCCTGTGCTGGGGGCTGTAGAGGATCATGTTGGGTTGGATGGAGAGTTCCGTGCACCAGCAATTCTGGGCAACATGTGGCCCTGCCCTGGGAGACTTCTGCTGTATGCCCCTCTGCCCCTCTACAGCCCCTTATGCAGCTGGAGTGATGTCCAGGGACTACAGCAGGGCCAGAATCTGGCCCAATATCTCTTTGGTGTTTCTATTAAGCAAAGATCCTGATTATTCTTTCCAGTTCCTGAGCTACTCTCGTTGTGCCAACACTAGGCTCTGCCCATTACAGGCTCTCACTGCTCTGCCACTTTCACTTAGTCAGGCACCACTCTGCTTTGTCCTCATCTTAAAAATCAAACAGATCCAGGGCTGAATTCCAGCCACCCCAGCACAGCCAGGCTTGGGAGGCAAAAAGGCACAGGAAACCCTCCACAAACAGGCTTAAACAGGTGGCAACAATAAGGTGGCTGTCAGCACTCCCTAAGCAAGGGAGGTCACTAGTGTGGCTGGTAGTTCTCATTACCCTGGAGCTGGACTGTTTGATTGAGATGAGGACAAGGCTGTGGCCCAAACCACTAGAAGACTGCAGTGGGAAACACAAGACTGTTCTAAAGAGGCAGTGGCTGCAGCTGTGGTTTTGCTCCCCTGGGGGGAGAACACTACTTGGACATGGGATTTCCTCCTCACTGTATAGTCCAGGGTCTCTGAACCAAAATTTAGCCCTAAACATTTAGGAGATGAAGCTAGTGTCCCTGGCACCTCAGGATACGGTGAATGCATCCATTTTTGGCCAGTAGCACCAGCCACTCCCACAAGAGGCAGACCACTGGCTCCAGTCAGGGGCGGCTCCAGGCACCAGTGCTCCAAGCGCATGCCTGGGGTGGCATGCCGCAGGGGGCGGCGTGCCGGTCGCTGTGAGGGCGGCAGTCAGGCAGCCTTCGGCGGCATGCCTGCGGGAGGTCCGCTGGTCCTGCGGCTTTGGCGGCAATTCGGCGGCGGGTACAGCTAAGGCGTGGGACCGGCGGACCTCCCGCAGGCGCGCCGCCGAAGGCTGCCTGACTGCCGTGCTTGGGGCAGCAAAATACATAGAGCCGCCCCTGGCTCCAGTGCTTCCTTTCCACACCATCTAACAGAGCTGGCCCCCGAGTTTCCCCTGCTGTGGGATGCTTTGGCTATTATGTGTGACTGAATCTACTATTTTTTTTTAAAAAGTCAGAGAATTAATCTTGCTTGTTTTAGGAAAGGGGCAAGAGTTTCCTTTCCAAAGGCGTCATTGTCCAGGCTTTGGGGACTGTGACATGACAAGAATTGCTGAGGAGTAGCTGCTCTGCAAAGAATTTTACCAGGACGAGTCTGACCCTGCAGTAAGCTTGAGGTTGCCACATGGAATTGACTACTAAGAACAGAGCCAAATGCTTGTCTGGCATCTGGATTTGACAACTAGTCTGAATTTTAGGATGCCCTTATGTTCATGTATTGCTTGGTATGTCATCACAGACCAGTCTATTTATATCAAGTGAAAAAATTAATGCAAAGGAAAACTTTAAACATTCTAGATTTTTGAACTGTTACCAACACAGGCATGCGTTTCATTTTAGGGCAAAATCATTGTTATAATAGCCAGAGGATGACACACATGTACCAAATTAGATGTAGGGCAGATCTTTAAAAATATATCTGCACCTTGTGAGACCTAAATCCAAATCTGGGCCTTAATTCCTTGTTAACAGCTGCAAATGCAAGGAATGTTATCACTTGCTTCCATGTATTTTTTTCAATTCAGAAACAAAAGCCAACAAATTTCAGAGTCAAAACAAATTAAATTCAGTTGTGACATGAGGCGTCCAGCTGCCTTTCTCCTGTTCTTGCAAATATGTTATGAAATTGATGCATAGCTGAAGGGAGAACTCTAATTTCTCCTCTGTGTGTTTAAGGTCACAGACTTGAAGATGTGGTTCAGCTGAGTGACCCCAGAGCCTCAGTCATGCCAAGAGTTGCCTCTTTTTAGAGTTTGTAGTAATAAAAGTTCTACACATTGGTTATTTCATTCCAAAGCACTTCTCAAATCTGATGTACATCACTTCATCCACCCCTGAACTGCAACAACCTCTAGGTTGAAATGGATCAGTTAGTTAACAGCCCACAGCAGAGTTACGCAAGGTTTAGGAGAGGATGTGGAAAGTGTTTCAGTTTCTGAGTTATGCAAGTGTACATACACTGAATTGGTGGTGTTAGTCACATGGCCTCCATGGAGATAAGTACCTAGGAGTCAGCAAACTTCTGCTGAGCAGGACAAATGGTGGGTAAAGTGGTAGATGATTTAAAGGAGCTTGTGTTCAGTTGTTTCACTAAGGGAAGGGTTAGGTTGGACTAAGTCAGCTCCACAGGAATAAGCACGCCTTGTAACTAACTTCCTAGAAGTCCATAAGCCAAAATCTGAATATTTGAATAGCAAAGTAGTAAGTCAACATGTATCCACTGGGACAGGCCTCTGGGTGGAGTCAGAAGAGATCAAAGAAACTGGAAAGACAGGAGCAGTTCAGGCAGGGCTAGTGTGCTCCAGTTCACTGTTCCAGGTGCAGTATGTATGGCAAAATGCTGTGACACCAAGCAGAAGTACAAAACCATGTCCAAGCAGCTCTAAAGATGCAATTAAAGCACCTTGAGTATGAGGTCGTGGGACTTGTGAATTCACAACATAGAGTAAGCTATAAAATGAGGCATTTTGTGGATATCCTAGAGGGTTTCTGGATCATGGGCATTAGGTTTATATATTTTTTGGTGGTACCCAGAACAAAGGCATCCCGTCCATAGGATGGACCGGGCCAACTGCCCCAGGCCCCGCACTTTGGGGGACCCTGTGCTTCAGGGGGACACAGGGTCCAGGGTGGCCTGGGAGGTTAGCCGGGGGCCTGGTGCTGGCAGCAGCAAGCACTCCGCCCCCTCCCCGCCCCTGCTCTGCCTCCTCCCCCAAAGCCCCGACCCCACCTCTTTCCGGCTTCCACGCCCTCCCCCCGAGCAACGCTGGGAGCTGGTGGGGCAGAGCAGAGGGGGCAGGCTGGGGCTGGGTTGCTTGCTGCTGCCAGCACCAGGCCCCCTGCTAACCCCCTAGGCCACCCTGGACCCCGTGTCTCCCTGAAGCGCAGGGCACGGTAAGTCCAAACATTGGTGGAGCCGGGCCCACATTCCTAAATATTGGTGGAGCACAGGCCCCACAAGCCCATATAACTCGCTGCCTATATCTGGATGCAATGATCTCTCAGACAAAGCGGCTGTAAGTATGGTGGGGGAAAGTAGGGAGCAGCTTCTTTGGCATGGGACTCTCCTTCTGAGAACTGTTCAGGACAACAGGTAGCTGGGAGTGGCTGAGTTTGGTAGTAAGGGTTTGGGCAGCAAAGAACATTGTTCGTATGGTCCACACAGCCATCTGTATTAGAGTAATGACTTGAACTCCCACCTGGCAGGTATCAAATACTGCAGAAGATGTTCCGCTTTTTGCAGGATTGGGCCCTACAGTTCATAAGCAGAGACCTCCAACCTGTTAATCATGATCAACCTACTCCTTCTACACTGAAACATCTCGGGAACAGTTAATTCTCCCATACAGCACTCCAATGTGGATGGGGGTCAGACTACAGAAAAATAAGTGGAGGCGTTCTCTCAGATTCCACCCTCAAACCAAGCTCCATCCATTCATAATGCAAGCATGAGATGCCAGTCACAGGCAGACTTTGCAGATCTTCACAAAGGGTTTGTCCCTCTTCCTCCTGGCACGCTCTAACCAGCAGGGAAATAGTTAAGAATGTTAACTCTGAAACCTAATTAAGTCTCTTCAACCTGCTGAGTTGAACAGGGTAACTAACAGCTCTCGGCCATTGTTTCAGACTCCGGTAGGACTCTGAGGTCGCTGCATCCATTAATATCTGGTTCACATTTTCTGTAACCATAGGAGATAAAGAATCCCTTTTTAATGAAATGTTTAGGTTCTGAGATACGACAGGCAACCAGGAGGGAAGAGCAATGGCTCACTGAGCTGCTGCAAACCTGCCAGAGCCTAACCCTGAACTTGGAGATGCTGCTGAGTAGGTAGGAGACCAGCAAAGGCTGAGACATTGCTATGGGGAAGCTTTTGTCAGATGTCAGTGGCCCCCCCCAGGTCTCAGTTTAATCCGATAGGATAAGTGGGATCTGAACTGGTTGGTGAGAGAGGTTTCCAGTAGAATATTTGTGATGGGTACAAGGGTGGTGGGGACCCTTCCACTTGTGCCTACAGCACCCTCCCTACCGACAGCATTCATGCCAGCGAGTGGGCTCAGGATACATTCTTGCTGAGAAACATGTCTGATATCTGACTCACAGGCTGTTTGGTATAGATAGAATTAGCCTTCTGCCTGTCTTGTGTTGTGTCAGCCTGTTCTGTAAAACCACTTCCTTACTTTACTTGCTATAGATGTCAGGGCTTAATCACTCCGTGTTGAAATCAGTCCGGGGTTACAAGAAGTCATTCACCTTCTCACACAGCTTGAAAACAGGTTGTGTGTGAAGAGCGAAGAATAATTAAGGCTGGGATTCACATAAGTATTTAAGCACCTCATTGCCATTGAAATCAGTGGAAGTGAGGTGCTTACATACCTTACACACCTCCAACCTAAGAGACTTTTGGCCTTGGATCTGTGACTTCATTGGGAATAATGTGCCATGTTTGACAGAATAAATGTACATATGCAGACCAGATTTTTCAAGAGCTCAGAACCAAACAGTTCCTACATGAAATGGCTAGATTTTCAATAGTGCTCAGCTCCCACTGAGAACTGGCAGATCCAGAATCAGAGCTATTAAAGATACAACCACATTTTCACCCCCACGCCCTTTGCATGGTGCAGACAGCAGAGCTTAGCCAGACATGAGGATCTAGCCCTGTCTCTCCATCCTCCTTTTAAACTCTTCTGAACTGTTGTGCAAGAACTGCTATATGATTTTTTTTTTTGTTGCTTTACTCGCAGTGAAATAGGACATTAAAAAGTGGGTTTAAATTAATCTGACACTCCAAGGCCCCTTTATGTTGCCAGAACCTGTGAAGGGGCCGTAGTGTAAATGAGGTCTAATGAATGAACATAATATCAGCTTGGTTCTGTCCAGGATTTTGAAGTGCCTGAGTCAGCTGGGGTTTGGGCTTTCAGAGGTGCTGAGAAGCCATAACTCAAATTGAAGCTAATGGGAGCTGTTCAAACTCAGAACCTCAGAAAATCAGGTTGTGGGTGGCTCAGCTTGGACTCCCAATCTCAGATGGCCAAAATTAGTGGATGCATGTGAGAATATTGGCCTGAGCCTTAAGTACTGATTTGGGATTTACTTCAATAGAATGTGCACAGAACACTAAAAATATGGGTAACCTGGCTTCAGCCTCTGGCAAGCATCAGGCTACACACAATTGTATTCTGCTTTGAGCCTCCCTGGTTCCTGCATCTCTACAAAAAGCATCAATTGCAAACATACAAGGACCACCCTGCATGCCAAAGTGTACTCAGACTGCTTCTCCGTACGTCCGGAAATGTGATAAGGTGAAGAGAGTCTGGGGAGATTATGACTGGTCCTGTACATCCGAGGTTATCCTTCCCACAAACATGATAAGAAAAATATTCCATGCATGTCTATCCCTCACCAATATCTCCTGAGTGGATCTGGCCCACAGTCCAACCCAAATTCTGCTTTCTGCACCAAGGGGACTAGCTTCCCCTGACTGTTTTCTTTTTTAAATTATGGTTTTTAAAACATCCACTTGGCCAGCTGCTGGCATTGCCATGTGGCTCCTCTGCACTGGTGCAGCCACACGGGGTGACAGGGCAACGCTGAGGGAGGGTCAGTGAATAGTGCTGGCTGGGAAGATATCGGTGACACTGCACCCCAGATTCTTCATAGTGATATGATTATAGCATAACTATGATGTATTTTATGCAAGATTGGTCATGTGAGGTGTCATTGGAAAAGTTATGATTTGCTGAATATGAATGTGACATTCTGTACTTTGGGGGAGCCCCCTGTAACCCCCATGTTCCTCATTTATATATCATTGTGATCTTGCCTATAAAGCAGGCCACGTGAGGTATCGGGAAAAGTTATGATCTGCTGAAAGCCATTTTTCTATCCATAGATGTATATAATTAATGCACATGAAGTTATGAGAATTGTGTTGTATGGTTGTCACCAAAACATGCTGTAAGTTGGGGAATCAGCCAGGAAAGTAACCAACGCTCGGCCGGGTGTCAAACAATCTATCAACAGCCATTGTCCAGCAAGGAGCTACAATTCAATAACACACCTGCATGAGGCCACACCAGGGGAATTGCTCAACCTTGCCTGAGGACTCAACAATGCCCACCAGACATGCCTGGACTTGTGTTCCCCAAGCACATGGGACTGAGGGTATAAAACAGAACAGAGCAGGCCCATGCGTGGCCTTTCTCCTGCTCTCACCTACACTGCAAGCAACAAGGACACTCTGAAGACTCCAACTAGGGTGACCAGATGCTAAGTGGAAAATATCGGGACTGCCGCGGGGGGAGCACCTTTTTAATTGTTACACTCACCCGTCCGGGTCTTCGCGGCAATTCGGCGGAGGGTCCATCAGTCGCTGACAGTCTTCGGCGGCATTTCGGCGGCGGGTAATAAACTTTGCCCGCCATAGACAGAAGCACTCGCCGCCGAAATGCCGCTGAAGACTGTCAGTGACTGAAGGACCCTCCACTGAACTGCCGCCGAAGACCCAGACAGGTGAGTGTAAAGAAAGAAAAAAAAACCACCCGTAACAAAATATCGGGACAAATGGTGTCCCGACCGTACTTCGGTCAGGAGGCGGGACAAACTCCTCAAAGTTGGGACAGTCCCAATTTTAACGGGACATCTGGTCACCCTAAATCCAACTGAGGGGACTGGCCCAGGTTTCAAGGGTGAAATCTGTATACTATGAACTGCAATATACAGTGGGATGAGAAACTGTTTAATCTAGATGTTGCCTGGTCTAATACGGTTGAGAGTTTAGATTGCATGCTTATATTTTATTTCTGTTGGTAACTAACTCTTACTTTTTGCCTATCACTTATAAACACTTAAAATCTATCTTTTGTAGTCAATACATTTGTTTAACTATTTATCTTTACCAGTGAGTTTGCCTGAAGTGTTGGGTAATCTGCTCAGGTTTGCAAAGGCTGGTGTATATCCACTTTCCATTGAAGTGGTGAACCAATTATTAAATGTGCACTGCTCGTCATGAGCAGTGCAAGATGGTATATTCCTGAGGTACAGTGCTGGAAGCTGGGGGGATTTGGCTCTGGTGCCTTTCTCTGTGTGATTCATGAGTGGCTCTGGGAGCATTCATGCAATCTAGCTGGGTGTTGGGTCTCCACATGCAGTTGTGCTGAGTGATAACAGCACCTGGAGGGGTTGCTGCTGGTCACTAGCAAGGCATTGTGAGAGACAGCCCAAGCTGGAGGAAGTTAAGGCGGCACAGCTGTCCCACAGTCCCAGGCTGCACCCCGGAGATCCAATCACAATGAATATTCTATTTGTATGCATGTATCATTTTTCTACCTGAAGTTATGAATATTGACAGGGATCTGTATTTCAAATGGGCTTACTCTGGAAAACACCCACAGCCAGCCTTTCAGGTACAACAATGAAGAAGACAGATGGGGCTGATGGCCCATCAACAAAGACAATGGACTGTGGAATAGCTTGACCTTCCTGTGGGTGTTTTGGCCAGCCTATAAGCAATGGCTGCTATAACACTGCAAGGTCATGTGACCAGGTCACAAGATTCTGGACTCCATCTTGGGATGTCAGTATTTTTTGACAAACCAGTCTGGGAATCAAGTTTTGAAACAAAGGGTTCCCGCCCTATGCTAAAGCTAGATAAGGCAGAGAATGACATCATCTGTGGTTCTTCACTCCCCACACAAGAAGACTCCTGGAAACATCTGAGGAACAAAGACTGAACAGGGGGAAGTGCTGGACCCAGGTTTAAGGGATTTTTAGCCTGTGAATGAAACACCTGGGGATTCCAAGCTGCAAAACAAGTGCAGCTTTCCCCTTAAGAAACTGCAGCTGGATGTGTACCTGCCTGTATGTATGCTGGTGAAAGTGAAGGCTGGGGGGCTTTTCCGCTTGTTACAGCAATACAGTGTGAGAGGGAGCCCAGGCTGGTGGGGCAGGGGGCTCAGTGGTACCCTAATTCCAGGTGGCACCCTGGGGGGAACCCATCACAGTGGCGTAGTCAAGCAGGGTAAATGCACAGCTTGTTGTTCTGAGTGAGATTTGCACTTCAAACACTGGTGGTGATTTTTAGTGAGATTTAAGTGGGGTGGCTTGAGATCAGTCAAAGAGATTACCAGTTCGTTATTTTCTGGGTTTTTTTTTTTTTTTTTTTTTTTTTTGGAAAAGGGAGGTAGGGACAGAAAACCAGCCAGATGAGTGAAAATAGTGAAACAATTGTGAAATTGGAGCTTTTTAGACTTCAGGCAGAAGGAAAAGAAAAGAAAAATTTTTTGGAGTTAAAACAACTAGAGATATAAGAAATGAAAGCAAAGGAGGCCAGGCACGCAGCTGCACACCAGTGAATTTTGGAACTGAAACAGATAGAGGCTGACAAAGAAATGGAGATCCAGAAATTAGTCATGGAGGAGAAAGAGAGAAAGCACCAACTGAACTTGCTAAAGAAGCAGAACCAGATAAATGATTTGATTGGAAAAAAGAATTGCGAGTTTTAAAGACATGTTTAACCATGTTGAGTGTTATGCTGGGACCTCAGAGGCAACGGGTAAAGTGTCTGGTACTGCTGAAGCAGTGGGAGTGTGTCTCTTTAATTCCTCTGTAGCAGTGGGAAACGGTATGCTTCCAGGTGTGGGTATGGTTGAGACCAGCTCCTGCTGCCCTGTAGCTAAAGGCAGCATCTCTGGGGGAGGGAAGGGGAATGTGTTGCCTGCCAGTGAGAAAACTGTCCAGGTTGCTGGCTGCCAGCAGGTTGCAGATGAGCAAGGGACAGACCTCACTCTAGGGTGCATAGAGAAATGTGTCCTAGAGGGAAGCCAAGAGAAGGGCGATGGAATCGTAGAGACCACTGAGGTGAGTGAGGGTTCCATTGACTCTGTAGCTGGAGGCAAACCCAACTCAGAGAGGAAGGAGGGTAGTGCCTGCCAGTGAAAGAACTGTTCAGGCTGTCAGCTGTGAGCTCTTCACAGCTGGACAGGGGATAGATCCAACTCTAGAGAGCACAGAGGTGTGTGTCTTAGAGGGGGGCCCAGAGGAGGAAGCTGAAAAGAAATTTGTGGGAGTACAGGAATGTCTTCTCACTGATTACATGGCAGGGTTTGCCCAGAACAGCTGCCCCAGTGTCTGTATACCCAGGCACCCAACCTGTGGCTCAGGTTTTAAGAGGGAACTGTGTAACTGATCTCCTGGAGGAGAGCAGGCACACAACTGACCTCTTGGGGACAGAGAGAGGGGTGACAGAGGGTATCCCAATCCAGCTTCCACTTTTGCAAAATGCTGTTCCTGATGTACTTGTGGAAACTGACTCTGTCTCTTTAAGACAGAATGGGAATCCTACTACAGACTTGAGTGTCAGTGAAAATGCTAATGACCCACCTGAGAAACGGGAGGAGGAAGCAATTTCCCGAGTGGGTAAGATCCACCAAGCAGCTAAGGAAAAGCTGCTGACAGATCACAGCCCTCTAGAAAAGGGGGTGGGGAAAATCCCAGTGCTGGGAGTGAAAATCACAAGGAAACCCTGGGAGGGGGGTGGATTTTTTGCAAGGCCCATGGGCATAGCCCTGGAGATCAAATGCAGTTCCACAGTCAGTAACAGGCAAGGTCCTCTCACATCCTTTCCTCTCCAAAACCCCAACTGAGAACCTTTACTGAAGGGGACACTTGGAAAAACACTAAAGGGGAAGAAAGACCAGTATCTGAACACATGCTATGGTTCAGGGAGGAGTTGAAAAACACAGTAAATATTAAACAAACCAGACTGTCTAAACAGAAGGCATGGTGTGATAAAGATACTTGGAAATGCCTCTCTGTCATGAATGTGCTGGTACTGTTAAATCTCATAATACACAATTTGTTGGTTATGACAAAGAAATTGATGCTGATGGTATATCCTTTGAAAAGGTGTAATATGCATGATTTTTTGAAAAAACTTTTGAGCATGGTAGGAGTGGTATCAAGGAAGTCCTATCAGGATACTGCTTCTCAGCTAATACCTGTAAACAGGCTTAAAGCTTGGCACAGCAGAAAAAGCATACCAAACCTAATCTGCTGGTTGGAGGGGGAAACTGAGGCACACCACCTAATGGCATTGATGGCTAAATGCCAAGACACGTACACTCTGCATTATATTAACAATGCTACAGACAAGAATGTTTTCAGGCAACCTGGGAAAAGAAACACAGAACTTTGCAAGAACATCTGTAGGTGACACAACAATGTTTGGGAACACTTGGAAGTTGTATAACCGAAACCTACAGAAAGCACTAGGCATACTGCCTCCGCATTAGTCAGTGACTAACCCTCTGGCAGTAATCTAAGGGGGGAGGTGTGACACTGCACCCCATATTCTTCATAGTGATATTATTATGATATGATTATAGCATAACTATGATGTATTTTATGCAAGATAAGTCATGTGAGGTATCATTGGAAAAGTTATGTTTTGCTGAATATGAATATACTATTTGTATGCATGTATCATTTTTAAATCTGAAGTTATGAATATTGACTAGGGATCTGTATTTCAAATGGGCTTACTCTGGAAAACACCCACAGCCAGCCTTTCAGGTACAACAATGAGGAAGACAGATGGGGCTGATGGCCCATCAACAAAGACAATGGACTGTGGAATAGCTTGACCTTCCTGTGGGTGTTTTGGCCAGCCTATAAGCAATGGCTGCTATAACACTGCAAGGTCATGTGACCAGGCCACAAGATTCTGGACTCCATCTTGGGATGTCAGTATTTTTCCACAAACCAGTCTGGGAACCAAGTTTTGAAACAAAGGGTTCCCGCCCTATGCTAAAGCTAGATAAGGCAGAGAATGACATCATCTGTGGTTCTTCACTCCCCACGCAAGAAGACTCCGGGAAACATCTGAGGAACAAAGACTGAACAGGGGGAAGTGCTGGACCCAGGTTTAAGGGATTTTTAGCCTGTGAATGAAACACCTGGGGATTCCAAGCTGCAAAGCAAGTGCAGCTTTCCCCTTAAGAAACTGCAGCTTGGTGTGTCCCTACCTGTATGTATGCTGGTGAAAGTGAAGGTTGGGGGGCTTTGCAGCTTGTCACAGCAGTACAGTGTGAGAGGGAGCCCAGGCTGGTGGGTCAGGGGGCTCAGCGGTACCCTAGTTCCAGGTGGCACCCTGGGGGGGGATGACCTGTCACAGTGTCGAACCCTGAACTGCTCCCGCAAGCTCCTGGCAGAGAGGCCATTCTGGGATGAATGGGGGAGTGGGAGGGGTGCGGTTGGAGGGCTGGTTAGAGCAGCCCTTGATCCTGGTGATATCCTGCTACCACAATCATAGGCGCTGACTCCGTGGGTGCTCTGGGGCTGGAGCACCCATGGGGAAAAATTGGTGGGTGGTCTGCACCCACCAGCAGCTCCCCGCCCCAGCTCACCTCCGCCTCCTCCCCTGAGCGCGCCGCGTCCCCACTTTTTCTCCCTAGCTCCCAGCGCTTGCGCCGCAAAACAGCTGTTTCGCATGGCAAGCGCTGGGAGGGAGGGGGAGGAGGGGGAACGCGGCACGCTCAAGGAAGAGGGCAGGGATTTTGGGAAGGGGTCCAATAGGGGCAAGGAAGGGGTGGAGTTGGGGTGGGGACTTTGGGGAAGAGGTTGGAATGGGGGCGGGGAAAGGGCGGAGTCAGGGCAGGGCCAAGGGGCATGAGCACCCACCGGCACCGGGGAAAGCTGGCGCCTATGACGACAATCCCATCGGGCGGAGCTAGCTTGTGCTGGGGACAGCACACTGAGGAAGATGTAAGCCAGCCCCACTCTGTCCCTGCACCGATGCTGGTGCAAAGTGAGGCATTCCTGCTGTTAGCTTGCTGTCTGAGACAGACACATGTGGGTTGCCCTGGAAAATCCAGAGGGCAGAGAAACCTGTTTTGTTGGTGATACTGGCTTATTAAAAATGCTAATAAACCACTCCTTGTGGGTTACATGAAAGGAGCACTTCAAGAGAAACATGAGTGGGGATAATGTTATGCAGTTCTGGATGTACTGTGGTGGGGACAGAAAACAGATGAGAGTAGAAAAAAAGATTAATTTTCCCCCTGTCCCACACTGTTAAACTAATGGTAGTGATGCAGGCCTGGCGCTGCGTTTCTTCTTCAGGCAAAACTCTCACTGGAGTAAACCTTGCGGAGCAGGAAATGTGGGATCAGGGAATGCAGGATCAGGTCTGTGTTATATAACTAGGCCAGCACATTCTATAGCAGTGTAGCTAGCAGCCAGAGGCAGAACCATCCCATTTTCTAATATTTGTGTGGGATTTTCAGAAATGTCCAAGCGTTGGCCCAGCTCTCCTTCCCCGTTGATTCAGGGAACAAAGTTAGGCCCATGCTGAGTACTGCTGAATATCCCACCCTTTTGTGGATTAGGCACAGCAACAACAAAAGCACAGAATTGGTATGCTAAAACTAAAATGCCTTTGGGTTTGTCATTTTGAATCACAGTCTGAACTTGATCTAAGTTGCCCTAACCCTTGGGAAATCATAAGAACATAAGAACGGCCATACTGGGTCAGACCAATGGTCCATCTAACCCAGTATCCTGTCTTCCGACAGTGGCCAATGCCAGGTGCTTCAGAGGGAATGAACAGAACAGGTAATCATCTAGTGATCCATCCCCTGTCGCCCGTTCCCAGCTTCTGGTGAACAGAGGCTAGGGACACCATCCCTGCCCATGTTGGCTAATAGCCATTGATGGATCTATCCTCCATGAATCTATCTAGTTCTTTTTTGAACCCTATTATAGTCCTGGCCTTCAAAACATCCTCTGGCAAGGAGTTCCACAGGTTGACTGTGTGTTGTGTGAAGAAATACTTCCTTTTGTTTGTTTTAAACCTGCTGCCTATTAATTTCATTTGGTGACTCCTTGTTCTTGTGTTATGTGAATGGCTAATAACACTTCCTTATTTACTTTCTCCAACCCAGGCATGATTTTATAGACCTCTATCATATCCCCCCTTAGTTGTCTCTTTTCCAAGCTAAAAAGCTTATTACTCTCTCCTAACATGGAAGCTGTTCCATACCCCAATCATTTTTGTTGCCTTTTTCTGTACCTATTCCAATATCTTCTATTGAGATGTAACCGACTGTAAGCTCTTTGGGACAGGGACCTTGACCCAGATCCATAAAAGTATTAGGGTTCCTAACTTTCATTGATTCCAGTGGAAGTTAGGAGCCTATACCTTTGTGGATTGGACCCTTGTCTGCATCGGTACACTGAAGCAGCTAGCAGATTTAGGGACACTGTAAAATACTAAACAAAACAGTTTCTTTACTATTGTCTTATTGCCAGTTCAAACAGGAGGGAGGGAAACCTTACTTTCGAAGATATTACATTCCTCCCCAAGCTTACATGCCATACTAACGCATACTGAAGTCCCATACAAAACTTATTTTTCCATTTTTTACCAGACTGGTTTCTACTTGCGTATGTTCAGGTTCCGGAGAGAATGGAGTGTTCTGTGTGGCTAAAGAGATCTATCTGGCTGATTAAGGAACAGCATAGACCAGATCTAAGGGCATGGCTACACTTGCGAGTTAGAGCGCACAGGGCTGCTTTAATGCACTCTAACTCGCAAGTGAGATCCCAGCTGTCCATGTTATCACCGGCCGAGAGGCTGCAAAGAATCCAGAAGAGACCACGTAGAAGCAAAGAGGACATGCTGCATGAAGTCATGCAACACTCCCTTAATGAAAATCAAAAGTGCAGGAGTGGCGGGAGAGTGAAAGAAGGGTCCGCCAGCAGAATGCGGATCGCCGGCACCAAAGCACGGATTGGCTGATAAGCATCATGGAGCGCCAAGCGGACTTGATCCAGGCACTCGTAGCCATGCAGGCGGAGCACTTCTGCGCCCGCCCCCCCGCAGCCCTTGTCCCAAAACTCTTTCCCTTGTGCCCCCATGTCACCGCCAACCCACTTTCCCCAACATCTGGGTTCTTATCGCCACCAGCTGCCTCCAACACCTGTAGCTTCACCACCCAGCCCCGAAAACTACGTCCCTTACCCTCTGCACTCAACCTCCATCACCATGCAGTATAGCCATCCTGAAGTGCAGCACTCATTGCACGGCACTCCAGACAGGAAGGCTGAATATGATAACAGGACATACGCAAATCTGTGATTGTACCGTTCCCCACCCCACCCCCTTGCCCTTTCTGTTTCCCAAGCAGTCGTGTTTCTTTTCAATAACTGGATTTTCTTTTCAATAACTGGGTTTTTTTGCTTTGAAAACATTCTTTATTATTGCATAAAGTAAAAGATACCTTACCCCAGGAAAGCAACAGGCACTGCAAGTCAGTGTATCATACGTAGCAAACCCATATTCCTACTAACATTGGAACCACTGCACTTCACTCCCGTGCAGGACACCAGACATTACTGGTGGCTTTCAGCCTCAAATTGCTCCCTCAAGGCATCCCTAATCCTTGCAGCCCCGTGCTGGGCCCCTCTAATAACCCTGCTCTCTGGCTGTTCAAATTCAGCCTCCAGGTGTTGAACCTCCGAGTTCCATGCCTGAGTGAATCTTTCACCCTTCCCTTCCCAAATGTTATGGAGGGTACAACATGCGGATATAACTGTGGGGATGCTGTTATCAGCCAGGCCCAGCTTCCCATACAGAGAGTGCCAGCGGCCCTTTAAATGGCCAAAAGCACACTCCACAGTCATTCTGCACTGGCTCAGCCTGTTGTTGAACTGCTCCTTGCTGCTGTCAAGGCTCCCTGTGTAGGGTTTCATGAGCCACGGCATTAAAGGGTAAGCGGGGTCTCCAAGGATCACAATGGGCATTTTGACTTCCCCTACGGTGATCTTCTGGTCTGGGAAAAAAGTCCCGGCTTGCAGCTCCCTAAACAGGCCAGCGTTCCAAAAGATGTGTGCGTCATGCACCTTTCTGGGCCAGCCTACGTTAATGTCAATGCCCACGGTGATCCACAAGCGCCTGGAGAACCATAGAGAAATAGCCCTTCTGATTAATGTACTCAGCGGCTAGGTGGGCTGGTGCCAGAATTGGAATATGCGTCCCATCTATCGCCCCTCCACAGTTAGGGAAACCCATTTGTGCAAAGCCAGCCACATAGGTATGCGCAGCACATTTCATTAGGGTGTGCACCCAGGGAATTTTATTTTATTTTTTTTTAAAAGGTGAACATCATAGAGGTTGGGATGCATGAGGGAGTGCGGAGTGTGGGAGGGGGTGTGATGTGTAGGAAGGGGCTCAGGGCAAGGGATTGGGGCAGAGGAGGGGTGCGGAGTGTATGAGGGGGCTCAGGGAAGGGGGTTGGGGTGCAGGAGGGGTGCGGAGTGCAGGAGGGGGCTCAAGGCAGGGGGTTGGGGTGCAGCAGGGGGCTCAGGGCAGGGAGTTGGGGCACAGGGCACAGGGTACAGGGTACAGCAGGGGGCTCAGGGCAGGGGGTTGGGGTGTGAGGTGCAGGCAGGGGGCTTAGGGCAGGGGATTGTGATACAGAAAGGGTGTGGGGTGCGACAGGGGGCTCAGGGCAGGGAGTTGGAGTGCATGAGGGTGCAGGGTGCAGTTTAGGGCAGGGGGTTGGGGTGCAGGAGGGGTGCAAGGTGCAGGCAGGGAGTTAGGGCAGAGGGTTGGCGTGCATGGGGGTGCAGGGTGCAGCAGGGGGCTCAGGGCAGGGGGTTTGGGTGCGAGGTGCAGGCAGGGGACTTCGGGCAGGGAGTTGGGGTGCAGGAGAGGTGCGGGGTGCAGGCAGGGGGCTCAGGGCAAGGGGTTGGGGTGCAGCTTCCAGACTGCAATAGCCACCCCCTTCTCCACCATCAGGGCAGCTCTCAATCTCGTGTCCTTGCACCGCAGGGTGGGGGTGAGCTCATCGCACAGTCCTATGAAAGTGGCTTTTCTCATCCGAAAGTTCTGCAGCCACTGCTCATCATCCCAGACTTGCATGACGATGTGATCCCACCACTCAGTGCTTGTTTCCTGAGCCCAAAAGCGCAGTTCCACTGTGGTGAGCATGTCCGTGAATGCCACAAGCAATCTCGTGTTGTATGCGTTACTTGAGTTGATATCATCGTCGGACTCCTCACTGTCACTTTGGATCTTAAGGAATAACTCGACTGCCAAACGTGATGTGCTGGCGAGACTCGTCAGCATATTCCTCAGCAGTTAGGGCTCCATTCCCGCAGACCGAAAGGAAAGACAGAGTGCGTTGAAAGATGGTGCCAATTGTGGACGGAAGCAGAGGGATTGCTGGGATCCGAACCGATGCATCACGGTGCGTTGGGACAGGACCCAGAATGCCCCACCCCCTCCACCCCCTTCCCACAAGCCACAGCGCCAGAATGGGAAGAGGTGTGGGATAGCTGTCCACAATGCACCACTCCCAATGCCGCTGCAAGTGCTGCTAATGTGGTCACGCCAGTGCGCATGCAGCTGTCAGTGTGGAAAGACTGCTGCGCTTTCCCTACTGCGCTCTGCAAAGGCTGGTTTAACTCAAAGCACTCTACATCTGCAAGTGTAGCCATGCCCTAAAAGAGGAGATGTAGCCAAATCTAAGACAGGCGGGGACAGTGCAGGACACTGTGGGTTGAGGAGTTCCTTTAAAGGAAAATGTGGGAATTTCTGTCTCCATCGGGGGTAGGGAGGGACACTCTATTCACATAGAAAATCGGGGGTGGAGGGGAATTTTATACCTGGCTATCAGTACTAGGCTTCTTAATCCATAGTTAGGTACCTAAATTAACAGTGGCCCGACTTTTTCAAAGGTGCTGAGCACCATGGGTTCTCACCAATGTCAACACTTTGCTGTTAATACTAACAGCGTTCAGTTAGCCCAGGTTCTGTTTTACCCTGCAACCTTCAGTGTAATGGATCCTAGGGAATCCTCTCCTCCATGAAGTTCTGGCACACACCGGGCTTGCAACGAGCAAAACATCTCTGCAGGATAATATCTGTCTATACTGTAAGTTCCTCAGAGGAAGGAATGTGACTTTATCTACATCTGTAAAGTACCGTCTAAGTTCATGGCTCTATATAACTTTTGTGATACTAATCATCATCCTCTATCACGGGATGTTCCCACAGCTCAAAGAAAATATATTGCTGTTACTCTAGGGCACCAGTGTGTTGGGTTTTTTTGTTCAGGAAATTGCAGTGCATACAAGCACTGGGACAGAGTATTCTCAGTTGACTGGGGGCAGCTATAGAATGAAACCCCAGAGGAGACTGGCTTAATCCAGACTTTGAGCACCGCTAGAAAATGCTGCAAACCTTCCTCTTTAGTATCCCAATGACAATCAGAACATCAAGACTTCCTCCCCTTCCATCCCTCTTCCCCCTTCTCCAAACCAACCTCTACTGCAGAGCTTTCTAGAACCAGAAAAGGCAGAGGAGCCAGGGCCTCCAGAAAATCCACTTGAAAATTTGCCCTTATTAAAACCATTTTATGGGGGAAACCTGACAAATGCGGAGGAGCACGTGGTTCGGACAGAGACATCCCTTAGGGGAGGATCTATTAATGGAGATTCTCTATGTCCTATAAGGAGGAGAGGATGGAAGATGATAAAATACAGGTAGGATCTGATGAGAAAGAGTCAAATGAAAAAAGGTCCCATTCAATTATATCATGTAATGGCAGACAGCTAAAAAGTGACAAGTTTTTAAAGTGCTTATATACCAAAGCTAGAAGTCTAAATAATGAGATGGGTGAACTAGAGTGCCTCATATTAAATGAGGATATTGATATAATAGGCACCACAGAAACTTGGTGGAATGAGGATAATCAATGGGACACAGTAATACCAGGGTACAAAATATATCAGAAGGACAGAACAGGTTGTGCTGGTGGGGGAGTGGCATTATATGTGAAACAAAGCGTAGAATCAAATGAAGTAAAAATCTTAAATAAACCAAACTGTACCATAGAATCTCTATGAATAGTAATTCCATGCTCTAATAATAAGAATATTGCAGTAGGGATATATTACCGATCACCTGACCAGGATGGTGATAGTGACTGTGAAATGCTCAGAGAGATTAGAGAGGCTATTAAAATAAAAAACTCAATAATAATGGGGATTTCAACTATCCCCATAGTGACTGGGTACATGTCACCTCAGGATGGGATGCAGAGTTAAAGTTTCTTGACACCTTAAATCACTGCTTCTTGGAGCAGCTGGTCCTGGAACCCACCAGAGGAGAGGCAATTCTTGATTTAGTCCTAAATGCAGCATAGGATCTGGTCCAAGATATGAATATAGCTGGACTGCTTGGTAATAGTGACAATCATATAATTAAATTTAATATCCCTGTGGCAGGAAAAACACCAAAGCAGCTCAACACTGTAGCATTTAATTTCAGAAAGGAGAACTACACAAAAATGAGGAGGTTAGTTAAACAGAAATTAAAAGGTACAGCACCAAAAGTAAAATCCCTGCAAGCTGCATGGAAACTTTTTAAAGGCACCATAATAGAGGCTCAACTTAAATGTATACCCCAAATTAAAAAACATAGTAAGAGAACCAAAAAAGTGCCCCCGTGGCTAAACAACAAAGGAAAAGAAGCAGTGAGAGGCAAAAAGGCATCCTTTAAAAAGTGGAAGTTAAATCCTAGTGAGGAAAATAGAAAGGAGCATAAACACTGGCGAATGAAGTGTAAAAATATAATTAGGAAGGCCAAAAAAAGAATTTGAAGAACAGCTAGCCAAAGACTCAAAAAGTAATAGCAAAAAAATGTTTAAGTACATCAGAAGCAGGAAGCCTGCTAAATAACCAGTGGGGCCACTGGACGATTGAGGTGCTAAAGGAGCACTCAAGGATGATAAGGCCATTGCGGAGAAACTAAATGAATTCTTTGCATCGGTTTTAACGGCTGAGGATGTGAGGAAGATTCCCAAACCTGAGCCATTCTTTTTAGGTGACAGATCTGAGGAACTGTCCCAGATTAAGGTGTCATTACAGGAGGTTTTGGAACAAATTGATAAACTAAACAGTAATAAGTCACCAGGACCAGATGATATTCACCCAAGAGTTCTGAAGGAACTCAGATGTGAAATTGCAGAACTACTAACTGTAGTCTGTAACCTATCATTTAAATCAGCTTCTGTACTAGATAACTGGAGGATAGCTAATGTGATGCCAATTTTTAAAAAGGGCTCAAGAGATGATCCTGGCAATTACAGGCTGGTAAGCCTGATTTCAATACCAGGCAAACTGATTGAAACTATAGTAAAGAACAAAATTGTCAGACACATAGATTAACATAACTTGTTGGGGAAAAGTCAACATGGTTTTTATAAAGGGAAATCATGCCTCACCAATCTACTAGAATTCTTTGAGGGGGTCAACAAGCATGTGGACAAGGGGGATCCAGTGGATATAGTGTACTTAGATTTTCAGAAAGCCTTTGACCAGGTCCCTCACAAAAGGCTCTTAAGCAAAGTATGCTGTCATAGGATAACAGGGAAGGTCCTCTCATGGATTGGTAACTGGTTAAAAGATAGGAAACAAAAAGTAGGAGGTTTGTACTGGGCCCAGTCCTATTCAACATATTCATAAATGATCTAGAAAAAGGGGTAAACAGTGAGGTGGCAAAATTTGCAGATGATACAAAACTACTCAAGATAGTTAAGTCCCAGGCAGACTGCGAAGAGCTACAAAGGATCTCAAAAAACTGGGTGACTGGGCAACAAAATGGTAGATGAAAATCAATGTTGATAAATGCAAAGTAATGCACATTGGAAAACATAATCCCAACTATTCATATACAATGATGGGATCTAAATTAGCTGTTACCACTCAAGAAAGAGATCTTGGAGTCATTGTGAATAGTTCTCTGAAAACATCCACTCCATGTGCAGCAGCAGTCAAAAAAGCATACAGAATGTTGGGAATCATTAAGAAAGGGATAGATAATAAGACAGAAAATATCATATTGCCTCTATATAAATCCATGGTATGCCCACATTTTGAATACTGCATGCAAATGTGGTCGCCCAATCTCAAAAAAGGTATATTGGAAAAGGTTCAGAAAAAGGCAACCAAAACGATTAGGGGTATGGAACGGCTGGCATATGAGGAGAGATTAATAAGACTGGGACTGTTCAGCTTGGAAAAGAGACGACTAAGGTAGGATATGATTGAGGTCTATAAAATCATGACTGGGGTGAAGAAAGTAAATAAGGAAGTATTATTTACTTCTTCTCATAACACAAGAACTAGGGGTCACCAAATGAAACTAATAGGCAGCAGGTTTAAAACAAACAAAAGGAAGTATTTTTTCACACAACGCACAGTCAACCTGTGGAACTCCTTGCCAGAGGATACTGTGAAGATCAAAAAGAACTAGAAAGGTTCATGGAGGATAGATCCATCAATGTCTATTAGCCAGGATGGACAGGGATGGTGTCCCTAGTCTTTGTTTGCCAGAAGCTGGGAATGGGCGACAGGGGATGGATCACTTGATGATTACCTGTTCTGTTCACTCCCTCTCGGGCACCTGGCATTGGCCACCGTCGGAAGACAGGATATTGGGCTAGATGGACCTTTGGTCTGACCCAGTATGGCCGTTCTTATGTTCTTAAGGCACTATCACCTGGAAACTGTAGTCCTCCACTCATTCAAGGAACAGTACAGTATAAGGAATGGCACCTTCGGTCACAATGCTTGGCCTCACCTACTCGCTACCATTGCTATTTCAGAGTAGTTTTGAGAATATCAGCTCTGATCACTAGCAACTGGACTGGGGACTGTAACTCATATCACATAATATATTGACCCACCTATTTTACAGTAATGACTCTGTCTCTTCCACACTGGAAATGGCTGACAAGGGTCAAAGGCTCCATGAATAATTGCCAAGCCTGGATTAGCCAGACTCCTTAAATGAGATCATAAACAGAAAAAAGCAACTAAGTACAAAATGAGGTCATTTGTCCCCCTAGCTCTAATGGCTCCTAAAAGATATGTTATAGCGATGAAGTCATCTGTTAAGCGTGATGTTATTCATCAAAGTGACTAAATGAAATCTTGCCACCAGTAATAAAAGCTGCACAAAAAATTAAGGCATCAATAAAGGTGACAAAAGATTTGTGCCTTCAACAGTTGATGACATGGAAGACTTTTTTTTCAAGGAGTAGTGGTTTCAGTTTAAGTGTAACTTAAGTAATACTACATGCTCTGTTTGTAAACATAACGCTCGTAGCATTTTTCATCTGTCGATCTCCAACTGCTTTGCAAAAGTGCATATACATGTACTGAGGAACTGCAAATGGAAAAGAATGGGGGGTTTTATTATTACAACTGTGTCGAGAGGCCCATCTCTGATCAGATCTGCGTTATGCTACACCATGTTCACACACAGAGCAAGAGGAGTACCTGCTCCAGAGAGCTTTCGGTCCAAATCAGAAAGACAGACAAAAAGGTTTGAAAAAGGAAACATTACCCCATTTCACAGATCAGGAACTTGCACCAGGTCCCACAGGACTGGGAAATTAATCCAGCCTGTTGAGAGTCTTTGGGTTAAGTTTAGAAGCGAGAACAACGAGGGTGCTGTCATGGTGGGCGTGTGCTATAGACCACCGGACCAGGAGGATGAGGTAGACGAGGCTTTCTTCGGACAATTAACTGAAGTTTCCAGAACACGGGCCCTGGTTCTAATGGGGGACTTCAGTCACCCTGACATCTGCTGGGAGAGCAATACAGCAGTACACAGACAATCCAGGAAGTTGTTGGGGACAATTTCCTGGTGCAACTACTGGAGGAACCAACCAGGGGCCATTCTCCTCTTGACCTGCTGCTCACAAACAGGGAAGAATTGGTAGGGGAAGTAGAAGTGGGTGACAACCTGGGCAGCAGTGACCATGAGATGGTTGAGTTCAGGATCTTGACAAAAGGAAGAAAGGAGAGCAGCAGAATACGGACCCTGGACTTCAGAAAAGCAGATTTTGACTCCCTCAGGGAACTGATGGGCAGGATCCCCTGGGAGGCTAATATGCGGGGGAAAGGAGTCCAGGAGAGCTGGCTGTATTTTAAAGAAGCCCTATTGAGGGCGCAGGAACAAACCATCCCAATGTGCAGAAAGAATAGCAACAGGGGTGGCATGTTTGTAGAAATGTTGGTGGTGCCCAGAACCCGCCCCTGCCCAAACTCTGCCCCCCCAAACTCCGCCCCCCCACCTGCCCAAGGCTCTGGGAGGGAGTTTGGGTGAGGGACGAGGTCTGGGGTGCAGGCCCTAGGCTGGGGCAGGGGATTGGGGTGCAGGATCTGGGAGGGAGTTTTGGGATGGGAGGGGTACAGAGGGATGGGGTGCAGGGGTGAGGGCTGTGGGGTGTGGCTGCAGATGAGGGGTTTGGAGTGTGGGAGGGGCTCAGGGCGAGAGTAGGGGTGTAGGGGGTGAGGGGTCTGTCTGGGGCTGGCAATGGGGGGTTTGGGGTGTGGGAGGGGCTCAGGGTGAGAGTAGGGGTGTAGGGGGTGAGGGTTCTGTCTGGGGCTGGCAATGGGGGGGTTTGGGTATGGGAGGGGCTCAGGGCGAGAGTAGGAGTGTGGGGGGTGAGGGCTCTGGCTGGGACTGGGGATAAGGTGTTTGGGGTGCTGGAGGGGCTCAGGGCTCGGGCAGAGGGTTGAGGGTGCGGTGGGGGGATGAAAGCTCTGACTGGGGGTATGGGGTCTGGGGTGGGGCGGGGCTGGGGATGAGTTTGGGGTGCAGGCAGGCTGCTCCGGGACAGGGGCCAGAGAGGAGGACTCCCCCCAGCCCTTTCCCTGCCGGCAGCAGCAAGCTCTGGGGGAGGAGCCCCCCTTTCCTGCCCCCCCAGCAGCACATTCACCCCCACCACTGTCACTGCATGTGCTTCTAGGGCCCCTCTCAGGTCCAGGAATCTCCCTCGCCTCCCCCATGGTGGGTGCTGGGGGGTGCTGCGTGCGCCTCAGGGCCGTAGCAACAAAGAACATGGCCCCCTCCGAACATATGTCCGGGCGGGGCCCCTTACAATGCAGAAACTGGAATGCGGTATTTATTTTGCCACTTTTAGGGGCCCCTTTCCTTGCGGGGCCCCCTCTGGTCGGAGGGTACGGAGGGCGCTCGCTACGCCTCTGGTGCGCCTCCTTCCCTGCTGTTGTCCCAGACTGTAGCCTCACTGGGGATGAGGGATGGGGCAGGAGCAGTGACTGCGGGCGGGGGCGGGGGGGCTGTTCTGCTGGAGGATCCTGCTGGAAAAGGGAAGGGTTTGAGGGGGAAGGACAGGCTCAGAGTCAGGCTGCCCTGGCAGTGGAGAAGTGGGGCACTAGGACCCTGCGACAGCAGTTGCTGCGCGGAAGCAGCATGGCGGAGACAAGGACAGAGACGCTCTGCTCCAGGGCCCAGGAAAGGCGAGTGGGGGGCGGGGGCAGCAAGTCAGGGCCACGGGACACTTGAGGGGGGGCGCCCCGGCCCCAAATTTTGGTGGAGCTGGTCCCCTGGCTCTGAATATTGCTGGTGCCTGAGCACCACGTGGGTATGGAACTCGCCGCCTATGAATAGCAAATATGGCAGGTGACCAGCTTGGCTTAACAGAGAAATCTTTGGGGAGCTTAAACACATAAAGGAAGCTTACAAGAAGTGGAAACTTGGACGGATGACTAGGGAGGAGTATAAAAATATTGCTTGAGCATAGAATCATAGAATATCAGGGTTGGAAGGGACCTCAGGAGGTCATCTAGTCCAACCCCCTGCTCAAAGCAGGACCAATTCCCAACTAAATCATCCCAGCCAGGGCTTTGTCAAGCCTGACCTTAAAAACCTCTCAGGAAGGAGATTCCACCACATCCCTAGGTAACCCATTCCAGTGCTTCACCACCCTCCTAGTGAAAACGTTTTTCCTAATATACAACCTAAACCTCCCCCACTGCAACTTGAGACCGTTACTCCTTGTTCTGTCATCGGCTACCACTGAGAACAGTCTAGATCCATCATCTTTGGAAGCCACCTTTCAGGTAGTTGAAAGCAGCTATCAAATCCCCCCTCATTCTTCTCTTCTACAGACTAAACAATCCCAGTTCCCTCAGCCTCTCCTCATAAGTCATGCGCTCCAGCCTCCTAATCATTTTTGTTGCCCTCCGCTGGACTCTTTCCAATTTTTCCACATCCTTCTTGTAGTGTGGGGCCCAAAACTGGACACAGTACTCCAGATGAGGCCTCACCAATGTCGAATAGAGGGGAACGATCACGTCCCTCGATCTGCTGGCAATGCCCCTACTTATACAGCCCAAAATGCCGTTAGCCTTTTTGGCAACAAGGGCACACTGTTGACTCATATCCAGCTTCTCATCCACTGTAACCCCTAGGTCCTTTTCTACAGAACTGCTTCCTAGCCATTTGGTCCCTAGTCTGTAACAGTGAATGGGATTCTTCCGTCCTAAGTGCAGGACTCTACACTTGTCCTTGTTGAACCTCATCAACCTGGGTTTCGTGCAGGGGTGTAATCAAGAAGGCCAAAACAAAACTGGAGTTGCAGCTAGCAAGGGATGTGAAGGGTAACAAGAAGGGTTTCTACAGGTATGTTAGTAACAAGAATGTGGTCAGGGAAAGTGTGGGACCCTTACTGAATGGGGGAGGCAACCTAGTGACAGAGGATGTAGAAAAAGCTGAAGTACTCAATGCTTGTTTTGCCTCAGTCTTCACAGACAAGGTCAGCTCCCAGACTGCTGCACTGGGCAGCACAGTATGGGGAGGAGGTGAGCAGCCTCAGTGGTGAAAGAACAGGTTAAGGACTATTTAGAAAAGCTGTCAAGTATCAGAGGGGTAGCCGTGTTAGTCTGAATCTGTAAAAAGCAACAGAGGGTCCTGTGGCACCTTTGAGACTAACAGAAGTATTGGAGCATAAGCTTTCGTGGGTAAGAACCTCACTTCTTCAGATGCAAGTAATGGAAATCTCCAGAGGCAGGTATAAATCAGTGTGGAGATAACGAGGTTAGTTCAATCAGGGAGGGTGAGGTACTCTGCTAGCAGTTGAGGTGTGAACACCAAGGGAGGAGAAACTGCTTCTGTAGTTGGCTAGCCATTCACAGTCTTTGTTTAATCCTGATCTGATGGTGTCAAATTTGCAAATGAACTGGAGCTCAGCAGTTTCTCTTTGGAGTCTGGTCCTGAAGTTTTTTTGCTGTAACATGGCTACCTTTACATCTGCTATTGTGTGGCCAGGGAGGTTGAAGTGTTCTCCTACAGGTTTTTGTATATTGCCATTCCTGATATCTGACTTGTGTCCATTTATCCTCTTGCGTAGTGACTGTCCAGTTTGGCCAATGTACATAGCAGAGGGGCATTGCTGGCACATGATGGCATATATAACATTGGTGGACGTGCAGGTGAATGAGCCAGTGATGTTGTAGCAACATCAAAAAAGTACACAAAAAGCTTAAACCCTTATTATCTGACAAAATCAAAATGGATTTTCTCCAAGCCACTAAACATGATGGACATAAACATGGTTCTCCATGCCAGATTTCACATATCTGATGTCTCCTGTTGAGATGCTAAATCTATTCAAGAAAAATCACACACACACACACACACACACACACACACACATTTTTATTTAAGATACGAAGACAAAGGATTATATTTTTCACTCCCCTGTATTCAAAACCAGCTGAACCATTTCTGCTCAAACTTTGCAAAATAATTCACTCTATGGCAGGTCAGACCTAGAGATTTTCAGCCCTAAAATTTGATCAAGTTACTACTTCTTGGAAAAAGACCTTTAGATTGGAAACAATAGGGCAGCCTATAGCTGTAGCTTCATGCTCCAGTAATAATATATATTGTGATAGACCCAGGCCACTTGGGTACAACAAAGTAGTCCTGTTGGTATCCAGGAAGTGCGAAAGGACCTCCCCCCAGCCTAAGGGGAGAATCTACAGGTCTGTGATACCAAATAATTACGGGGGACAACTAACGAAAAAAACAGGAACGGGAGTGAGGTCATAGGACTAAACGAAGGGAACCTGATGGGGACACCGAGCAGAGAACCCCGGACAGCGCCCACTGCTCCTCGAAGGCGTCAAGGGAGCCAGCGGACGCCGCCCAGAGGAACTCTGCCTGGATGCGTGAACGTACGGAGGAGCGGAAATAGGCTCCACAGTCACAGGAAATCCCGTCGGCCAACCTCCTCTCCCTGGTTTTGTAGATGGCTAGTTTGGCCAGGGCTAAGAGGAGGTTGATAAGGAGATCCCACAACTTTGTGGGGCCACAGATAGAGAGTGCATAGATGAACAGGTGAGGGGAAAAGTGCAACCAAAAACGTAATAATATATCTAAGAGGAGCCGGAATAGGGGCTGCAACCTGGTGCACTCTAGATAAATGTGCACCAGGGTTTCCTTCATGCCGCAAAAGGGGCAGGTGTTTGGGATGGGGTAAACCGCGCCAAGTACACGCCCGTGCTCACGGCCCCGTGAAGGAGCCGCCAACTGATATCCGCCTTGGAACCAAGGTGGAGTATAGGCTGGCCCACCAGGGCTTCTCACCCTCAAGAGGTGGCAGGAGGTCCCGCCACTTTGTGTCGGAGCAGGACGCGAGGGTGAGGAAGTGAAGGGTGTGGAGCACGAGCATGTACAGATGTTTCTTTGGCGCGGTCTGGAACAGAACTGGCTGCAGATCATGCAGCCGGCTCACAGTGAAAGGGCGGGGGGGAGGCGGTTGGGTCCACGGAGCAGGGGCCCAATGAAAAGGTCCACTGGGCCGGGGGGGGAGGGTGGGCGGGGCGTGCCCTCTCGCAGGACCCGGACGAGGTAGGCCCGAGCAGCAGGCGGTAAAGCGGCCTTCACCTCCTGAAGTACGCGCTGGGGAGTGCGAGGTCTGGAGAGCCCCATGCGCTGAGCAAGCGTCAGGGGATCCAGCCAGTCTCCCCGGTCGTAGTCCAGGAGGTCTCCGACTCTGGTGACTTCAGCCAAGATCAATCTCTGGCGCACCGCGGGAGACTCCGCCACCTGTACACGCAGCTGGGGGTTGTGTAGCAGGGGCTCTGTGAGGAGATCAGCCGTCACCGTGGCCGCCATGGACCTGGTAGTTGAAAATAGCTTCCAGGTGTGGAGGTCTTGGTAGAAGACCGGCAGCCTGGAGAGATCTCGCGGAAGACCTCTCGGATGGAGATAAAGGAGCTGCCGGTCGTATTGGAGCCCTCGGAAGCGGCATAGGAAGGTGTGCGCCAGTACTCTCCACGCCGGACTAACTGCACCCTACAGGAGCCTCTGCAGGGCCTGGAGGCGGAAGACATGGACCTGAGTGTGTAGGCACTTCAGGCCCTGCCCCCCCTCCTCCAGGGGCAGGTGGAGGACACCTGCAGAGACCCAGTGCATTCCCGGCCAAAAGAACTCCAGAATCGCCGTCCAGAGGTTGGCCAGGAAACCCGGGGCCGGGACCAGGGTGTGGAGCCGGTACCAGAGCATGGACAGGACTAGTTGATTGAGCACCAGTGCCCTCCCTCGGAGGGAGAGGCACCGGAGTAGTCCTGTCCATTTCGGGAGCTGCTCCACCACCCTGCCCTCTAAACCATGCCAGTTCTCCGGCGGAGACGGATGCATGGCAGAAAGGTCAACGTTGAGATAGAGTAGTGGACCTGCGCTCCACCAGATGGCCTGAAGCGCGGGTGGGAGGGAGCTCGCCTGCCACTCGTCCCCGACCACCAGGCCAGAGCTCTTGACCCAGTTGACCTGGGTGGAGGAGGCTGCCGAGTAGATGGCCTGGCAAGCCTCCACGCCAAGTCGCCCGGGTCCTAGACCACGAGGAGCACATCGTCGGCATATGCGGACAGGACCAGCCGCAGCTCCAGCTCTCGGAGCACCAACCCCATCAGCCTCCGATGGAGGAGACAGAGGAAGGGCTCGATCGCCAGAGCGTACAGCTAACCTGAGAAGCGACACCCCTGCCATACTCCTCGCCCGAAGCTGACCGGCTCGGTCAGGGTCCAGTTGAGCCCGACCAAACACTCTGCAGAAGCGTACAGCACCTGGAGAAAACCCACAAACTGGGGTCCGAAGCCGAACGCTCACAGAGTGCTCAGGAGATACCCGTGGTCCACCCTGTCGAACGCCTTCTCCTGATCCAGGGACAGGAGGGTGAACGACAGACCATCCCTACACCCTAGTTCCAGGAGGTCCCGGACCAGATACAAGTTATCAAATATTGCGCAGCCCGGGACGGTGTAGGTCTGGTCTGGGTGGACCACGTCCGCCAGCACGGACCCTAGCCGTATCGAGATGGCCTTCGCCACGATTTTGTAGTCCGTGCTGAGGAGCGAGATGGGACGCCAATTCCGTAAGTCGTGGAGGTCCCCCTTCTTCGGCAATAAGGCGAGCACGGCTCGCCTGCATGAAAGAGGGAGGACCCTGCTCTGCAAAGACTCAGCCCAGACGGTGACTAGGTCTGGGCCGAGGACGTCCCAGAACACACGGTAGAACTCCACAGTCAGCCCATCCATGCCCGGAGATTTATCGGTGGGCATGCGAAGGAGGGCTTCTGAGAACTCGGCCAGAGTGAGATGCAGCTCTAGCCGGTCATGGTCGCCCACGCTGACCGTCGGGAGTCCGTCCCAGAGCACTCTGCAAGCGTTAGGATCAGTTGGATCCGGGGAGAAAAGATTTGCCTAGAAGGCCCTGGCCCTTCCACACATCTCTGCCGGATCCGTGAGGGGGGTGCCATCCTCCGCCAGGAGGCAGGTGACGTGCTTCTTGGCCCCCCCCTTTTTCTCCAGGGTGTAGAAGAAGCGGGAGCCGCGATCCATCTCCCAAAGGAGGCGGATGCGGGATCGAACAAAGGTGCCCTGGGCTCGATGGTCTTCGAGGACCCAGAGCTCCTCCCACTTCTCCCGGCACGCTCTACAGAGAGATGGATCCTCGGGGCTGGCAGCCAGACGCCTCTACAGCTCTAAGACCTCCCGTTCCAACTGCTCTATCGCCGCATCCCTCCGTTGGCTGGCGCCCCGGGTGTAGTCGCAGCAGAAAAGCCAGGCGTGTACCTTCCCCAGGTCCCACCACCGCCGCGCCGAGGGAAAGGCGCACCTCTGTCCTCGCCAGGCCAGCCAGAACTCCTGGAAGGACGCTACGAAGCCCACATTCTCCAGCAAACTGTTATTAAAGTGCCAATAGGCCGGCCCTGGCCTCTCCACGCAGAGAGAGGCCATCACAGTGGCAAGGTGGTGATCTGAAAAAGTGGCCGGCCGAATGCTGGAGAAGTGGGCCCATGAAAGGTGAAAACATGACAAATAGATGCAGTCCAGCTGGGAGTGGCGCGACCGATGGGCCTCCACCCGGACGAAGGTGAACATCGAGATGTCGTCCGGGTGTTGGTCGCGCCAGATGTCCACCAGGGAGTGATGTTCGACGATCTCCCGGAGGACGTCTGTGGCGGCCGGGCACTGCTCGGTCCCCGAGCGGTCCCGTTCCTCGAGGGTGGTGTTAAAGTCCCCGCCCAGGACCAGGCACTCGTGAGGATTCAAGGAGCCGAGGAAGGCGGACGCCTGCTGATAAAAACGCAACCTCTCCGGGCCCGAAGTCGGGGCATAAACGTTGACGAGATTGACCACAAGCCCCTCCATGTGGACCCAGAGGTGCAGCAGGCGGCCCGGCACAGCCTCGGCGACCCCCAGCACCTTGGGCCGTAGGTCGGGGGAGAACAGGGTCACCACTCCAGCTGTACGAACTGTGAGGTGGCTAAAGTAGACCCTGTCTCCCCACTCCAGCCACCAGCTAGCTTCAGTGGCCGGATCCGTATGGGTCTCCTGTAGGAAAACCATAGAGTACCCTGCCTCCCGAAGGAAGCCGAGCACCTGGTTCCTGTGGAGACCCATCCTACAGCCCCGGGTATTCAATGTTGCAAAGATGATCAGTGCCATGAGGAGGGCTGGGGGGGATCCTCGCCGGCAGAGATGCCCATGGCTTCCGTCGGGCCGCGCAGCAAACCGTGACCTACCCTGTAGGCGATTAAGGAGTCACAGAAGAGGCAGACCCGCTGGTAGGCCGTGGCGGCCTGCTTCCTGGTCTTCTTACCCTCCCCCATGAGGGCCCTTGCGGCTCAGAGAATCTGATGAAAATCCCCCCATCGCTGGAGTGCAAGCTGTACCTTGTTACGGGAGCCACGGACGTCCTCAAGGAACTCCCGCAGCTCCTCTCTCAGCGTATGGGGGGGCAGGGTTACTGATCTATGACCTTCCCCCTGTGGGGCCCCCGTCACAGCCCCATGGCCCACCGAGACGGGTAGGCAGGGGGCAGACCCTCGACGTGGCGTCCGATGGGCCGATGCCACATGGTCTGCCCCGTTCCCCGATTCAACAGGGGGCGGCGGAGGGAAAACAGCAGCCCCTGGTGGGTCGGGACAGGGAAAAACAAAGGCCGCTCCCTGGGGGTCGTCCTCTGGGATATGGAAGGAGTCGGCCCCAGGGGCGGCAATGGCATCACAGGAGGTGAAGGGGATAAGGACAGGGTTGGCATCAGGGACAGGGCTGGGGTCAGGAGTAGGGTCAGGGCAGGGATCAGGAAAAGAATTGGGGAGGGGGGCAGAGGCGGGATCCCGAGCCCCAGTAGTTGGGCCGCTTGACGGTGGCCCTTCTCGGTCCGGCTCAGGAATCTGGGGAGTGGGAAGGGGACCCTCAATGATGCCGGGCTCAGCGACTATGGCCGGTGTGGCAGCCACGGCATCTGGAGATGGACGGTCTTTAGTGGGGTCCCCATCCGGGAAGGAGGTTGGTTGCCCCACACCTAAGAGGGACACCCCATGGGAATTGGGTCCCGGCAGCATGGCACCGGCCATCGCCTCAGTAGGCTTGGCGGCCGTCAGTGGGGTGCCACCCGCGGCCGGGCAGATGGAAGAGTCCAGGGGCCCCTCAGAGGCGGGAGCAGAAGCAGCAGTTAGGGGAAGGGAACATGGGGAAAGGGGAACCAGGGTGAGGTCGCTTAGATCGAGGCCCGCTGGCAGAGGGTCGTCCTCCCCCTGGGTGACCGGGGTCAGACCCAGGGCCTCGATCTCCTCATAAATGGAGGGGAGATCACCTTCCACCACCCCAGGACTCTCCCTGCCAGAACCCGAAGCGACGCTCACCTTGGTGCTCGCGGGGGCTTCAGATGGTAAGGGGGCGAGAGGGGCTCCATCGGGGGCTGCCACAGGAAGGGGTTCTGGAGGAGGGGCGATGTTACCTTCAGGTGCTGCCACGTTGTCCCCAGCCGGCACCATTGAATGGGAGACGTCAGGGGGCAAAGTGGAAGGCTCAGCATCGGTGCCCCCCTTCCTGCTCTTCCGGGGGGCGTCCGAATCTGAAGGATGGGATGGAGCCCGAGCCTTCCGCTTGCCCCGCTTCCCCTGCACTAAGGACCAGCCCTCCATGGCATCATCTGGGGGCTGGCTAACAGGGGTCGGGTTGGGGAGCAAGGGCGATGGCTCAGGGACTCGGGGAGGCAATGTTGGGGCAGCACATAGGAGGGAGGAATTCCCCTGGGGCAGGCCCTCTCCCACGCCCGGTGGTATCTCTGCCGCACCCTCCTCCACAGGCCCCGCCGGATTGCAGACAGCGGAGGTGGGGCTCTCCCGCTCGTCTGGGCGCGCTGTGGGGGAGTACCCCTTGGGCCCGAGCAGGAGCAGTGGTGGACCGGGAAGGAGGAGGGGCAGCTCCGGGCGCCAGGCAGCCCGGGGCGCCGGCGATGACAGGGCCGGCACCTTGCCGGGGCTCGGGGGTCCCGGACGCTCCTCCAGACGTGCCCCATCGCCCAGCAGAGGTAGCACCGGGCCTCCCACGTGGAGTAATGCACCCGATAATGGGCTCCCTGGTAGGGGACCAGGAAGGACCCCTCGAGCGCCTCTCCGTCACGCGCCGCCGGCGGCAGTTGAAGCTGCACTTGCTGGCGGAACGAGAGAATGTGACGGAGGGCGGGGTCTTTGCAGCCCAGCGGGAGAGGGCTGATGACAGAGGTAGGTCGTCCCAGGGTAGAAAGGGCAGGCAGCAGGGCGGCATTGGGTAGGAAGGG
>NW_020664445.1:297012-324442 GCF_002925995.2 Terrapene triunguis | reverse complement strand
GGGGCGGGGCTAGGGCAGGACGGGGGCGGGGCTCCTCTCGTCCTCTTTTTTTGCTTGCTGAAATATGGTAACCCTAGAGTAGCAGATTGCAGAAAATATCTTGATGTAACAATTTGCACTGTCGTGGAATAACAACTGCACTTACATGACTCTAATACCTGCATGAGGAAAGGTAAACTGAGGATGGGATGCTGAAATCTTGCTTTTCTAAAGAGGACATTTTAACTTAGGAAAATTTTCTTTTTGTTTAAAATTAGAAGGATCTGTCCAGGAAACTGCACTGGAGGCATTTCTGATTGGTGTCAGATAACAAAAATCTAGTTTGAGAAGCTAAAAAAAACAGGGCAGATGCTTGATATACTAATTAACTTCCAGTTTGTACAAAAAAATGCAATAGCGAGGAAGGAGGAAGCTTGGCACAAAGATTGTGTTGCAACACTGTCAAGTAATAAGAAAGCTATCAAAGTTTGTTAGGAAGCAATTTCCTGAAGAAAAGTTTTACTAAACAGTTTGCACATCATTCTTGCTTCCTAGGGGGGAAGGGATAGTTCAGTGGTTTGAGCATTGGCCTGCTAAACCCAGGGTTGTGAGCTCAATCCTTGAGGAGGAAAATGGGGTAAAAATCTGTCTGGAGATTGGTCCTGCTTTGAGCAGGGGGTTGGACTAGATGACCTCCTGAGGTCCCTTCTAACCCCTGATATTCTATGACTTGAGCCCAAACAAGGTCACACAGAATTAAAAAGAGTTCAGAATTACAGATGTATCCCCATAATATGTTACTGCAAGCAACCAAAAGGCATGGTGAGCTTTTGTTTCCTTTGCTCGTGTAATACACAGCCTTTTGGTTAAGTGGCTTAAATCTTCTTACTTGGAGGATCTCTTGATATGGATGACAGTGGCACAAATTGTGTGTGTGTGTGTGTGAGCAAGACTGTATAGCTTGCCTGTCTCACCTAAATTTACTGGGGCAATACATCTACTAGACCCAGCAACAGCTTGCATCAGCAACGTCTCAGGCCCCTACGTGGGAAATGCAACCAGAGAGGTCAATGAAAATCAATGAGAGGGATCTGAAAGAGCAAATGGCCAAACAAATATTAATATGTGAAAGTCTCATAGGAAGATACCAAACGCCTAATCTGAAGCCCACTGAAGTCAATAGACTCTCACTGATTCCAAATGGGCTTTGGATCAGGCCCTGAGTGTAAAATTGATCGACTGCATAGGTTTTGGGAATATGCTTGGCGAGTTCCCACATGGCTTACTCCTTAGAGCATTAAGGATGAATACGCTTATTTTTCCATGCAGCAAGTGCCCACCTCCTTTCCCACATCTCTTTCCTCCTGTTCCCCTCTATCAAATGAGCTCTCTTCCACGACCCTCAGAAGATTCCACTTTCCCATCCCCCTAACTACCACAACACAAGCATCCTGAGCAACTATACAGCCTCAAGCTCCTCACCATCTCCCACCCCTAGCCCTGTCTCCCCTCACTCGTGCTGCTGCCTCCATGTCAGTTTCTTTCTGCTTCTGGCAAGTGCATCCTGCTGCCCCATGCTGGTCCAGGCCTGCAGGTGGTTGGTCATATTGAGGAGATAGGCTGAGGGAGAATTATTGGGTTCTTGGAAGAGGAAGGTGGCATGGCTCATAACTGACTCATCTTGTGAGTTCTGACCTGTTCCACCTCCCAGTACTGAAAAAGGTACTAGGGTTAACTTCAGATCTACTATGGATTTAATACTCGGTCCAGATTTTGATCTCTGTTTCACTGGTATAAATCCAAAGCATTGAGATGAATGGAGTTACTCTGTAATTGCAGTGATGGAATTGATATCGGATGACCAAAGAATCAAACTATCCATTCAATCCCATTGATTTAATTTATTCCTTGAGATTACATAGTTTGGCATAATTCTACTTATTTATACCTTTGTGTTGAATTCACTGTGTGAGCCTGTACCAGGGGTAGGCAACCTATGGCACGCGTGCCGAAGGCAGCATGCGAGCTGATTTTCAGTGGCACTCACACTGCCCGGGTCCTGGCCACCGGTCCGGGGGGCTCTGCATTTTAATTTAATTTTATTTAATTAAATGAAGTTTTTTAAACATTTTAAAAACCTTATTTACTTTACATACAACAATAGTTTAGTTTTATTTATTTATTTATTTATATGTATAAAATGTATTACCGGCATGCGAAACTTTAAATTAGAGTGAATAAATGAAGACTCGGCACACCACTTCTGAAAGGTTGCCAACCCCTGGCCTATACACTGCATATGTGAGTGTGCACATTTATTTGGTATGTTTGAGGCTCACATGGCTAATTTTATTTTAAAGCATGATCACTGTAATCTCTTGAGAGTCTATTTCAGGGTGTGATCACTCACTTCAGTCTCCTTATTTTTCTTTAAAGAATGAAAGAAGTAAAAAGTTAATGTAACTTTATGGCTGACCATTGAAACAAACAGAAATCAGGAAATTCAGATATTGTTCCCACCCAGCCAGGTTGCTCATATTAAAGCAAAGCATGAACAGCATGTACAATAATGTAAAAGACTTTACTATATATGAGCAATGGATCTGCAGTGGGAATCCTAATTTAGAATTTCTTATCTCTTGTGCATTAAATGTTTTTACCATATAGAATTTTATGTGTGAGAAAAATTCACAATACACAGGCACAGCCTATGCTCCAGGGGCTTTTGTGATCCTCTTTCTAATAGTGATATATCAGTAGGCATTGCAGAAAGAGAAAGCTGAACAGCAAAAATCTTCTATTGGCAGATTCTCAGCTGGGGTAATAATAGAGCTATAACAACTTACACCAGCTCAGGATCTACCCCCTAGTACAGTAAACTAGGTAATCAAGCACATTTCCCAAGAAGCTGAAAGAAATGTTCACTATATCATAGAAAATCAGGGTTGGAAGGGACCTCAGGAGATCATCTAGTCCAACCCCCTGCTCAAAGCAGAACCAATCCCCAGACAGATTTTTGGCCCAGATCCCTAAATGGCCCCCTCAAGATTGAACTTACAACCCTGGGTTTCAGCAGGCCAAGTCTCAAACCACTGAGCTATTCCTCCCCCCTTGCAACTACAGCTGGTCAAATTATGCGCTGCAAATAATTCTACATATGAGTTTAGCCTTTTTTCTTTTTGTTCCCAATTTCTTCCTAATGTATGACCTATTCATAAATATTAGTTGGACAAACAACTTGCAGCCTATGGGTTGTTGGTGAACTGCTAACTTTTGCCATTCATGCTTTGTTATCTACAATAAGTAACACGGGGTAAAATCGTGACCCTATTGAAGTCAATGGCAAAACTCCCATTGACTTCAACAGGGCCAGGATTTCACTCCTGGTTTGTTTCCACTAACCAGAGAGCTCTTCTACACCCAAAGTTGCATTGGTTTAACTGAAGGTGTTATTCAAAAAATAGTTAAACCAGTGTAGAAGGCTATGCAGACACTCTTACTTCAGTTTAAAGCAAGCTTTGAGCACAAGGAGGTAACAGCACACCAGCTTTGATCTTGCCAGGACATGAATTTCCTCGGCCTAGACCACTTCTGCACAGCATCTGTGGAGGGAACAGACAAGCTGTCCCACAACAGCCTGTGAAAGGAGTGTCACAGCAAACTGGGGCATTACAAACCATTGGGTACACACTCAGATTTCTCTGTGTGTGAATACCATGCCAGGCTGGATGCAAGGCTGGCAGCAGCCATGCAGAACTCACTTGCTACTCTGCACCATTGTCGTGCTCTATTGAGTAAAGCAAGGTGACTAATTCCCAATTGCCCACCTTGAGGTTTGACTGTAGTGAAGACAGTCACATTTCGGTTTAGCTGAAGCTGATTAGGGACAGGGTCATGCTACACCAAAATAAACCGTTCAAATCAAAAGAAGTTTCCATGTAGGGGTTTGCACAGGTTTAGCGAAACAAATGCAAATGTGGGTATAAACACCAAGATTTTTTTGAAAGGAGCATAACAAATGATGAATAATGTAACTCTTCTGCCAGGCGGAGCCAGCAGCAACCAGGGCCAGGTATCTAGGGGTTCCTTTCAGGGGCGGCTCCAGGCACCAGCGCAGTAAGTGCGTGCCTGGGGCGGCAAGCCACGGGGGGCCGCGTGTCAGTCGCTGTGAGGGCGGCAGTCAGACGGGCTTCGGCGGCATGCCTGCGGGAGGTCTGCCGGCGGCCGGTCCCGCAGTTTCGGTGGCAATTCGGCGGCAAGTACCCCGAAGCCACGGGACCGGCAGACCACCCACAGAAACGCCGCCGAATCCGCGTGACCGCGGACCGCCCGCAGGCATGTCGCCGAAGCCCACCTGACTGCCGTGCTTGGGGCAGCAAAAAACATAGAGCCGCCCCTGGTTCCTTTCCATCGATACAACACAGAACCGGCTCGAGCCCCCACCCAGTAACCTGGGAAAATTACACACCACCCCTCGGCACCTCTGACAGGCAATACTTCCCCTCTCGCAAGCACAGAGTCTGAGTGTAGAAAAGAAACTTTTAATGAAAGGAGAGAAGTCACCCGACATCAATTGGGGAAAATGTCACAAGCAGGATTCATAAACATAAACCTGTGAGCTGGCTGCCCACCCCAGAGTGTGTGGGGCAGAGCCTTCCGCTTCCTGTTCTTGAGTTCTACAATTAACAGTTCCTTTACTGTGCCCCCCTCTTCTCCTTCACCATACCCAGGGGTGAATGTAATATTAAACACTTACCTGTATGGGGGCCGAAGGCGGAAGGCACGGGGCTGGGGATCCGCCTCCCCCAGCCAGCCCATCTGCGCTGCCTGGCCCATGCCATCTGGGGCTCCGGCCGCTGTCGCGGTAGCAGCAGCCGGAAGCCCCGGGCCCTTTTAAATCACCGGCCCTGGGGCAGCTGCCCCTTTTGCCCCCCGGTGACGGCGGCCTGGGGGGGGGGAGGGGCAAAAGGGGCAATGACATTAAAGTGCTGCCACGGCAGTGCTTTAAGGAAGGTCCTTTGCTGTGGCAGCATGTTAACGTCGGCTGGGTACGGGCCGGTACGGGCTTCTTACTGGTATGCCATACCGGCCCATACTGGCCTACTTTCACCCCAACCATACCCACTCACAGTGATTGTCCTTGATCAGTGAGGACCCAGGGTTCAGAGGTACATCTCTGTGCGTTCACCTCCCACCTGGGGAAGAAGACACCTGGCTTGCTCTGCCATCTGAGCACTTGCTCTGGCCAGCCACTCCTGCCGCCAGTGGTGGTAGCTGCCCATCAGTCACCTTCTGCTGCTACCTACCTCTCTGCTGGGGCCTCTTCAGGTCAGTCTTTGTGATTTTTAGCTCTTTGCAGACTGGGTCCCACCACAAGTGATTTCAGCTCTGAGTGAACATTTAAAATAACAAAGAGGCTCCTAATAAAGCCTACTTAGCTCTTTCTTTGAATAGTGGGGAAGAACAAGTTAAACCAGACTGAGACACTTAAGGACAATCCACACCTTCTGACTAGGCAGCATAACCCAACCCATTCCCTGCTTGCCTACCTTTCCTAGGGCTCTGGCATTGGAGCCCCTGGCTTAATGGGGTCCTTTCAGATGAGGGCGACCACCTCATTTGGGACAGATTAAGCACAGTTCTGCTTCCCTTTATTCTTATAATAATGACAACAACACTAATAACAGCATTTCACTACCCCTGCATTCAGTACTAAAGTGATTTGTAATCCAACACCAGCCAAAGTTGAGCACTTTGAGCAACACACTGCTCTATCTGCTGGATATCTAAGCAGAGTAGGTGTGTTCATGTAAATACAGTTTGCTCCTGAAGTCTCTCCCCATCCCAGCTAGCTGTCAGGGGAGAATTCATTCAGACCGTGCTTACATCAACTAACTTCTGGCATGAATGTTTGTATAAATAACCATTCATCCTCAACTTTATAAAACATCCAAGTTTACAGACTTTATAAAACAGCTGGCAGTTGCCTGAATATGCCCAATTAATATGAAGATCCCGTGGTTACTAGTGTCTCATTTGCTCATATTCAAAGCCCCCCCCCCCATCATTCCTCCCTCCAGCTTTCTCACAACTCCTGTAAGACACACACAGGTATCCAGAGTAACTGCACCTTTTGCTGGGTGTTATCCCTTGCCTTGTTCACGGAGGACAGGGAATAGAGATGGATTTTAAGGCAGAAGGGGCCATTTTGACCACCATAACACTGCCCAGCAAGAGAAACTCACCCAGTGAGGCCTAGACCCTTTGCTAGAACAGTGATTCTCAACCTTTTGGGGCACAGGACTCATTTGTAAATGTTTATAGCCTGTTGTGGTCTAGTAAATAGTGTGGGGGTGGAAGGCCCTGGGGTGGTTTCAGTTAGGTCCTGCATCCCAGGAGGGTTGGGCTCTGCCTGACATACACCCCATAGTGGCAGTTCCTGTGCTGCAGGGCTGGCTGGGCTTGGCTCTCTGCTCTGGGCGTTGCAACCTGTCTGAGCGGAGTTGTGACCTGGCTCATGGGCTCGCAGTGCCACTCCTGCAGGTTTGGCCTACCCAGACTCCCATCGTCCTGATGGCTGGGCCAAGCCTGAGTGGTGCTGGGACCATAGGCGCTGACACAGTGGGTGGTCTGGGGCTGGAGCACCCATGGAAAAAAAATAGCGTGTGCTCAGCACCCACTGGTGGGCCCTGCCGATCAACTCCTCCCCTTCCCCCAGCGCCTCCTTCCTGCCGCCGATCAGCTGTTCAGCAGCAGGCAGGAGGCGCTGGGGGGAGAGGGAGGGGGCGAAAGGTGGCGAGAAGAGGCAGGGCGGGCGTGTAGCTGGGGCAGGAGGAGGCAGGGTGGGGGTAGGTCCTTGGGGGAAGTGGTGGAGGCGCCTTGGGCAGAGCGGGGGTTGAGTGCCCACAGGGAACCCCAGAGGTTGCAATGCCTGGAGCAGGGAGGAGAGCCCAGCTGGCCCCAGGGGACAGGAGCTGTCGAGGGACCCTTTGAAACACCCCGGTGTGCCAGGAGCCCAGCCCGAGACACACCCCGTCCCTGGCCGCCCAGGGGCTGCACTGCAGCAGCTGGTGGCTCGCAACCCCAGGTGCCCAGCTGCGCGGAAGCCTGCGCGGACCGGACCCCGGTTGCGCGCATCGCCCTTTTAAGAGGCGGGCCGGGTCGCCACGTGCTGCGTGTGAGTGACGGCGCGACATAAACAGCAGCCGCCGGGAGCCGTGTTTGACCGAGAATAACCTCCGCGCGCGGCGCTGCCGGGGCAGCTATAAAAGGAGCGGCGGGTTCGAGCCCCGGGTCTTGCAGCAGCGTCCGGGCGGCCGCGCAGCTCAGCGCACTGCTGCGCGCACGGGGCCGGGCTGCGCGCACGGGGAGAGCGCCGTGGCGGCCAGGTAGGGCTGAGCTGGCGCTCGCTGTCCGGGGGGGGGGGGTGTCTGTCTGTCTGTCCGGGGGTCTCCGCCCGCCCTGTGCCCAAGGCCAGCCAGGGGCTGTGTGGGGAGCGGCGCTTCCACAGCTCTGTTTGCAGGGTCGCTTCTCTCCGCGCACCTCGCCCCGCTCTGGGGCAGCCGCCCCAGTCTCCCCCCGCACGGGGCTTGCCCCTTTCCCCGCTTCTCCGCCTCACCGGGATTTGTCCACTGCTCGTCACTGGAGCAAATGCCCCGGGTTTGCGTTTCTCCTGCTGTCCTCACCGGCTCGAGCAATCGCTAACCAGGGCCAGTCTGACGGGGGCAGGGGGGACCCCTCCTCAGGGCCGCCCGGGCGGGCAAGGGGGGCAATTTGCCCCGGGCCCTGAATTGCAACTTTTTTTTATGGAAGGGGCCCCTGAAATTGCTTTGCCCCAGGCCCCCTGAATCCTCTGGGCGGCCCTGCCCCTCTGTGCCCTCTTCCCCCCCTTCCCCTACTGCTTTCTCAGAAGGAGCCTCAAGCGGGGGCTGCTGAGGCAGGCAGGGAGGGAAGCCCGAACAGACCGACTAGCTCGAATTGACCGAGAGTAACCCCGGGCGTGTGAGCTCCGGCTCCTTAGAAAAATAACAATTGAAGACCTCGTCCTGGCCAAGTTGTTTTTGCACACACCGGCCTCGCTTGGGGACCGGGCATTCGCTTCAAGGAGGAAAATGATTCTTGCAGGAGAGAATCTAGCTCCAAGGAATGTGGTTTGCAAGAAAAAAAGATTGAAGGGATCCAGCGAAAGAGAGGGGGGAAATGGGAAAATAGCGGCTGATCAACTCAAGGCTCCCTTGTGAATTTCATGGTTTCCTGTTCCATTTCCCGCCTGGGAAGAGGTTTGTGCGGAATAGAAAGAAGCGCTTGGGACTAGGGGAGTGCTTTTTATTTGTCTGAACAGCGTAGTTCACTTTATTTGGGTGTTCTTGTGGGGTACATAGTTCATGCTCCCTGCATTTATTCCTCCATTGCGCGATGTGAAAGCCTAATGGGTCAGAATCTGATCTCAGCTACAGCAGTGTCAGTCCATTAAAGTCAGTGGAATTACTCCAGACGCATACAAGATCAAAATCTGTCCCAGTACTTCTTTGAGTGACAGCAACTTTAAGGGAGTGTTACATCCTTTGTTTCTACATTATAGCTGATTACTCTAAATTGGTACACTATAACCCATTATCAGCCTATTATAAACACTGATGTTTGATTTTTATGGAGTGTAAACATATTTTTTTTAAAGTATCAAAATAAAGCAACGAGATTTAAGTTGCAACTTGAAAACCGCTGATATTTTTCATCAAAAATTCCTTTTAGTTCTAGCACAAATAATGCATTAAAAATGCAAATGAACATTTCCCAATTCTTGTTTTCTATGATAAAAACATAAATAAAAATAAAGACACAAAATATAGTTTTAACCTAAACACAATTTTTTTTTTAACCTCAGGGAAACATTTAGGGCAGATTCTCCGGTGGGGTGAATCCAGTAAGCCAGTGTGCTTAAATGCTTGGTTGAATTGGGGCCTAAATGGAAACTGAGATTTCTTGAAAATCTGGCCACGTTAATATTTTAAAATACTAAAACCCAAACAGTGGATCCTATGTACAACCCAACGCTAGTCACAGTAGAAAACAGATGTGCTTTAATTTTCATGATGTTTCATTAATAACTGGTGTGATAAAGATCCTTATGCAGTGCTTTATTAACTGCAAAGGAAGCATTGTTACAGCACAACCAAAATCAAGCTCCTAGTGAGGTTTAAGAGGGATTATGGTGAGGGAAAAGGAAAACGAAATGCAAACGTGCCATGTGCCTTGTGCCTAGCTCTTACTGCACATTTTGCGTCTTTTAAGAAATCCGAATGGAGGTATATGATGAGACATCCCGGAAACAGATGGATCATTGTGAGCTTCTGCGGTGCCCTTGCAGACTGTTATGCTAAATACATAATATCAGGGACTCTTGGTGTACTATATTAATGACATGACATGCACTTTCTGAGCCACTACAATCCATTGTCAATGGGAGCCTGAATGTATGCAAAAATAATGCTGTGCCATCTGTGCCTTATATTGCACCTGCCTATAGTCACACTAAGTAGCACCTTACTCCACAAATATCCCAACTTCAGTGGGGCTCCATGGGAAATCAATTTCTACTCAACTGTTTGAGTCGTGCAGTAAAGTGCAATGCATAGCTGCAATGGGTAGCTAACCACTGGAACAGATTACGAAGGGAATAATATCGCTTGGAGTCTTCAGACTGAGATTGTATGTTTTTTTTAAAAAGAGTTGCTCAGTTTTGACCCGATATTACTAGATTAGATGCAGGAATTGCTGGGTGAAATTCTCTGGCCTATGTTCTGCAAGTCCGGTTAGATTATGGCAGTGAGGTACAATCTCTGAGTCAATGTAAGTAAGCTGCCCCCAAATAGTCAGACTTAAAATTCTCCTTAAAAAAAACAACAAACTATTTAAAAAAAAAAAAAAAATTCAAATCCACTCGTCTCCATTATGTTTGTGTTCTAAGTGTGAAATAAGCATCCTGAAATGCAGTTGAATCTCGACTTTTTTGCATTTGCAAAAGTTGTGATGGCCTAATATACATATTATAAAGTTCCCAAGTATGGCTCAATATTAAATAATGCAAACAAATATTTTAAAGTACAGAATGACCTCTTCATCGCAGATGCTAATTGTGCCATCTATCCGATAAATAGGTGTTTTTGGAAAAATCTCTAAATACCTATTTACAGCATAGACAGTAGAGGTTTTATAGGATTAAAATCTAAACATTAATGGTGCCAATCACTGGCTGAATACTGTGGCCTATTTCTCATTTACATTAGGTCCTTCAGTATAAATTTCAATCCAGCCTTGTATGTTTTAGAAGTTGTTTCAACTCTCCAATATTTCCATAATAATTAAATTTCAGCCTGCTTATTCCAGCCTGCTCCCCTGAACAAAGACACAAGCAAATGTGACATTCACAATGTCTTTAAAAAAACATCAGATCTAAGGGCCAGTCCTGCAGTCTTTACTCAAGCAACATTCCTATTGACTTCCTTGCAGCAGGGTTTATGGAGTTTTTGTACTGAGGTTTTGTTCTCATTTACTGCAAAGTGAATCCGAAGTAACCTCACTGACCTCAGGGTAGAATCTAACCCGGAGTATGAGTGTGCAGGGTTCAGTCATAAATTAATCAAATGAGATGTGATTTCAAGGAAAGTCTTCTCTAAGGCTAGGTCTACACTACCCGCCTGAATTGGCGGGTAGAAATCGATCTCTCGCGGATCGAATTATCGCGTCTCGTCGGGACGCGACAATCGATCCCCGAATCGACGCTCTTACTCCACGAGTGGAGGTGGGAGTAAGCGCTGTCCTCACAGCGGGGTAAGTTGGCTCCGATACGTAGAATTCAGCTACGCTATTCGCGTAGCTGAATTTGCGTATCTTAAATCGACCCCCCCCGCCCCCCTGTAGTGAAGACCTGCCCTAAGCTACACATGGGGTGCAATGCCATTGATGGAGAGTTCCCAGGTGTGTGAATGGTGGCAGAATTTGTCCCACAAAAGCATGGAAATACGGAGTTTTGCCTATAGGTCTATCATTTTAACCCATCCCACCATGTCTGAGTACTGCATTGCTTATAGGCTTTGGGCAGTGGGTAACATCGTTTACCACATGAGCTGCACTGCCTAGACACTGTTACCTAGGACTTATATGGGGACTTGTGTTGCACAGGGTTGGAATTTCACCCCCAAATGAGGAGTTAGGCACAAAGGGCATGATTGTGATCAAACTCCAGTGTAACTCCATTGACGTCCATGGTGTTATTTTTGATTTACCTTGGTATAAGTGAGAGCAGAATCAGTCCTAATCTTTTAATTTAACTCCAGATTTCCTTACTTTCCGTGGTGATGCGGGGGGCCAAATTTTCTCTTGGTATAAACTGGCAGAGCTCCATCGACTTCAGCAGAGCTCTGCTAGCTTACTGAGAATTTGACCATGGAACTTAAATATTATTTTAATCTATTTTTGTGTGACATATCCGGTGGGTGTAGTTGCGGAGTATGTTAAGAATATACATTAGATATGTATTATTGATCCTGTAAAAGAGAGAGGGATACTATAAAAATACATTCCAGACTTTAGCCATACTTCTGAACTTCAGTAGATTTTTCTCTGTCACACCCAGTAAGTCATCTGAAAATGCTAGACATCAAGAGAATGTTAATGTCACCATGTCCCGGTTATTGATGGAATATGTTAATAGATTTTTTTCCCCGTGTTCTGTTATGGGTAGGTTTTATAAAGGGAAAAGGCTAGTTCTGCCTTTTTATTTATTTTGTTTAAGCATTTGTCATTGGACGAAGACGTGATCTCGCCTCAAGGACTGTGGCAGAGAGGCCGAGTAGGATAGAAAACTGTTGATGCAGCTTTTCTGACAAAACAGCCTAACCTCATGGACAGATAAAGAACACTCAGAGCACTTTATTCTTCTGAGCAGTAGGCTAAAAGGTTGATTAAAGATTATAATAGGAAAGAACATCAGAGCCTGTAGTTTAAACGGGATAAATATCCACAATCAAGCTGACTTCTTACGCCCGTTAGTTATTTTCTGTGGGAGTGCTGCTTAGAAGAATGCTAGCTTAATCCAATAAAGGACCATTTTGCATTATGTTAACTTCATTAGGGAACAATTGGCATTAGACCGGAAAAAAAGAAGAGTAGTTCCAAGACTGTACCAGTTTGGGCTAGACTGAAAGGTATATGCTTTGGGAATAAGCAAACAAAGCCCGGGACTCTGACCACAGAATCAAGAGAGCATTTCAAAGGAAATCTGATAGTCTCTTTTAATTGGGAGACCAAGTTAGCGGTGCCATAGAAAAGAGTTGTAAGTGACCAAAAGTTATTACCCTCAGATGGTTATTTGTCCCAAGTGAAATAACTTGTGGAATATCACCCCAAAAACCTCTCACTAAATTTTATACTGGTTAACCAGCCTGGGGGTTTGGGGTGCAGCAGGGGGTTTGGGGTACAGGAGGGGGTATGGGGTGCTGGCTCCAGGAGGGGGCTCAGGGCTGGGGGTTGGGGTGCATCCTCCTGCTGGGCAGCACTTACCTCCGGCAGCTCCCTGTCGGCAGCGGGCGCAGCTAGGCTAAGGCAGGCTCCTTGCCTACCCCAGCCCCACACCACTCCCATTGGAAGGGGCCAACGTGCCCCTGGGAGCGGGGAGCACATGGCTCTGTGCACCGCCCCCACAGCTCTCCTGGCCAATGGGAGCTGCGGGGGTGGTGCTTGCAGGCAGGAGCAGCGGGAGTGGCTAGACGTTTCTGGGAGTGGCGTGGGACCGGGGTAGGCAGGGAGCCTGCCTTAGTGGCAGCCATGTTGCGCCACCGGAGATCACAATTGGCCGGTTGGTGACCACTGACTTAGAGACAGAGAGATTGAGTCTGCTCTACAGCCTTAGCTACGAGCCGGTTGGCTTTTAGCTCATGCACTAAGCTCCAGAAGTCCCAGGTTCAATCCCCCCCGCTGATATGTACAATGCTTAGCACAATGGGGAGCTCAGTTTCAGGCTTCTGGCTGTCCTAATACAAATGCTAAAGTTAAGATGACACTGTGCCAGACACACATGAGAGCACAATCTTTCTCAGAACTGGGGGAGCTGCATATCTTGGAGGGGGTATCTCCTTGAGGACAGTGGTCAGGGAGATCTTTGTGTCCGCGTCCTCTTGCTGAGTTTAAGGCCCAAGTTTTCTAAAAGGAACTCTGCTTTCGCAGGTACGGTGTGTGCCTGTACAAAGCTGCATCTGTATAGTTGTCCTCCGAACTCACTGTGGATGCAAATATTAATTAACTTCTTGCTTGGAATTTTCCAAAGCTCTCCGCATTGGCCTAGCTCTGCTCTCACTGAAGTCAAGTTTCACCTGGTTGATTTCAGTGGGAGCAGAGTTAGGCCCAAACTCCCATCCCTACCTACCATTTGTTGTGGGAGCAACAGCTCTGGCCCCCCTATTTGTGGGTGCACAAATGAAGGCCATGTGGAAGCTGGTTGACAATCAAGCCCTAAACAGGTAGCTCTAAAAGGTCAAAGTGACCACTGTTTATTAAACAGAACTGACCTTGTCCTGTAGTTACATAACTACTTTTTAACCTAAAAACTGTTTCTTTGCAAGAAAAATGTTTCCTTTCCTGTTGACCAATTGTCTTCCTTTTAAATATTGTTTTTTTAATTATTATTTTCCCCATTAAACTGTGTTGGCAATTCTTGCTGTCTAGGAGTTTTTTCTATTGACTTCAATGAGGTCAGGGTTTTACCTTTAATCCCTGTTTGCTTACGGGGATGGACACCACCTCCTCTTTTCTTGATGTGTCTTCTGATTCCCTCAGACTGCCTCTTGCTCTCCCTGAAGCCTTCCCCCCCCCCTTCATTTCCTGTCCTCTTGGTTCTTTTTTTTCTTCTTTCCAGAGCCTCCATCCCAGGTTCATGTCAATTCACTAATGCTACATTCTAGACCCTTCTCCTCAGTCCCAGTCACACATGGTAAGCTCTGGATTTACTACAGTATTCAGACACTTATAAACCAGATCCTCAGCAGATACAGACCAGGTTAGCTCCTTTGACTTCAGTGGAGCATTGCGAACTCAACCAGCTAAGGATATCTTGCTCTCAGTATTTAAAAATGGATGGAGCCTATTTTTCTTTTGTGAAAACAAACAACCTCCTTAACAACTTGGAAATGCTTGACTTTTATGTGTATTTTCATTTTTGAAGCCAGTTGTTCCCCATTCTTTTATTCTTTCTTTTTATAAACTCCATCTGGTATTTTATACTGGTATTCTGTGCTGGATTTCCCTCCCTTTTGAACCTCACCGTCCTTCTGCATAGGCACAGAATTATGTAGGTGAAAAAGAAAGCAATAGTGAAGCAACATTGTTTTTAATTGATCAAACTTGGTCTTTTCACCTCTCTATATATTTGTGTGTGAAAGTAAAACCCCAAACTCCAAAAATTGAAGTATGTATCAGAAAAATGAGGTTATATCATGTATTAGATGTAAGAGGAATTTTATGTATTGTAAGTAAAACGAATTGTCCTGAGCCAGTGTTTAGGCTTTTAAAGTGAATGGAGAAAATTCTGCTCGGTTCTGAATCTGAATCTTTCCTGTGCCATGAGAGGTAGCTTAGGGCATGAACAAGGCTCCGCCATCCCTGTCTATCCTGGGCTACTCTTAGTAGGTCCTCTGTTAAGTCCCATAAGTTTTCCCTGTCTGAGTCTTGTTTGATGGAGGGATTCTTTCTGTTGGAGCCTTTTGCATGTTCCTCCAGCTGCCCAATGGCACACTTGTCATGGCAGATGTTCTGGCTTCATTCTTAACTGGTGTCCCAGATTTTTCCATCTTCTTTTCTGGATCACTTTAGAGATCATTCTTTAGAGATAAGGGGTTGTTGAACTCTGACAAATCTTGGCATTGGTTATAAATTCATTCAATTTAATACAGTGTAATTTCCTGAGCCATTTGCTTTTGAAGACTGCTGGATTTCCAGCATTCACATCTATATGTTAAGGCAGAAATAACATTTGAGTTGAAGAGTCCTCGTTTTGATCTTTAAATTCTAGAATTTTTTTGACCAAATCTTGTTTAAGCTGGTGAACACAGCTGCCATTTTGTCAATTCATTACTTAATTTCCTTTTGGATATCCCTATCGGCTTGCATGTTACTGCCAAAGTATGTGAATTCAGTTACCGCTTGTATTTCTTTGCCTTCTAATGTAATGTTTGAGTTGGGAGTTGCTGGAATTTTCATTAGATTTGTTTTTCTTAACAAATTATTAGCCCTGTCTTTTCTGTGATGCTATAAAGCTTTCTGGTCTTTACTTTCATGTTGGTTGAGCAGTTAAAACCGCTATATTGTCAGCAAAATCTAGATCTTCTACTGTTCTGTTGTTGAGCCATGTGATGCCTGTGTTGTATTTGTCTACACTTTTTCTCATAATGAAGTCAATACCAATGCCAGACAGTAAAGGTGAGAGAATACATTGTTTGACGCCAGTGTCTCTTGAACTGTTTGCTCAAGCCTGCCGCAGTTTACTTCAACTGTGCAAGCTGCCCCTTGGTAGAAAGCCTTGATGATAACTGTTTTTGTTGGCATACCACTACACTTCAGGATGTTCCAGAGTGAATTGCTATGTTAAATGCTTTCTTGAAATCTGTGAAGTTTATGATGAGTGGCTTTTTGCCATTGCATGCTCTCTTCAAAGATCATTCTTGGGAGGGAAATCTGGTTGATACGTGATCTTCCGGGTCAAAATCTAGCCTGCTCTTCCCTCTAGTTTTGTCTCCACCACTTCCCCTATTCTGCTTAAGAGGATACTGCAAGGAGAAAGGAGTGTAGCACCTTCCAGTTGTTACAATCACTTAGGTCACCAGGCTTTGCTATTGTAACCATGATGCCATCTTTCCATTGCTCTGGAGCCATTTCTCACTGTTGATGAGTTCAGTGATTCTTATCAATGGTGACACCCGTGCTAGTGGACTGACCTAAATGGAATTGTGTGGATGTGCTTAAGAGCAGAATGTATCCCCATAAATGTAACTGACAAATTATTAATAGTGCCAGTGAATCCCAAAAACACCACTAAAGAATTCCCTCGTCCCCCAAAAACGATGTGGTGTTTCTGCTAGTTACCGCAGTTGACATATGCTAGTTTATGGCATATTGGTCCCAGAGGGCAAAGCCCAAGACAAAAGTGACTGATGTTTGAACTTCAGTGGGTGAAGCCTGCACCGAATACTGCAGTGTGATGTGCAGTTACAGAGGTCGGTTTTTATCAGGATTGTGCAGTAAAGATTTTTGTGGACGATACATTGGCTCTTTTAGAATAGAGTTACTCGGAGATCAGTGCTGAGCCGAGTCCAAGCTTTGCAATTCCGGTCTCAGTAGGATGTGCACTACTATTTTCAGATCCTGCTACAGAGGCTAGCACATTCATTGACAGTAAAAAGAGAGATTTTCAGCTAATATGGACTCTGGATCTTTGGACACTGGCTGCGATTGACTATCTTATTTGCTTTTGTCTTTTGGACAGATTGGAACCTTGCTTTTCTTGTGTTTTATCTGGCACAGAGAATGAACTAGATTTTGGCCTTTGAGTTTAGGACAGCCAGGGACTTTCGTTTGTAATAAGAGAGCTTCAGTATCTCAGCCAGTTATAGTCTTTCTAGTGGCTTTAGGAAAGTGCATGATAAGTTAATGAATTTCATTTGGGGTGTAATATTTTAAGTTCAATGATGTATGCAAGTGCAACTCCTTCGATCCTATTGCAGCTGCACTTGTTTTCACCAGAGGAGGCAAATGTGGTCTTGGAGAATATATCTATGGATATCTTATAGATGTACCTATATGTTGATAAAAGCTGGGCTGGTTTGCTGCTATCACATAATGAGTGTAGGATCAGGTCCTAAGCCAGTAGGAGTGCTTCTCTTCAGTACATGAGGTAACGGGCATTATTGCATTGCAGAATTAGGAATTTGCTTGCTGCACTACATGCTGGGAGCAGAAGGTAGCTTGCTGAATTCATTAGGATATAGAAAGAAGGCCTGGTTCTCCATTGCATGTGCTGTGTGCAGTCATTCACGCTGGGGCAAAGTGGGTGTAAAATTCTATCAATCTGATTTGGTAGCACTTTGCACTCCCATCGCACCCATGTAAACACTGCACACGGTGCAGAATAGTGCCGAATCAGGCCCAGAATGTTGCACTGTACGCATGTCCTACGTGCTCTGCTTTTTTTACCTCTCCTCCAATTGTTTGTTATGCAGTGATCTTTCCTATGCTTTTCAGATGGAATCCTTTAAATGACGTTACGTTAAGTATGCCATTAAAGTGCAGCTATAAACAATAATAACTATAAAAATGATATTCTGGGGTCCCCTATTGATTCTGCCTCGGCGATTTCCAGCTCAGATTTGCTCAATTTGTAAATCAAAAGATGGATTTTTTTTTTTCCCTAACTGCCACCACTGCAAGTTTAATCTGGGATCTGAAATGTCAAGCTGCTTCCTTCCTGTCTCTAATGAAGACTCTAGTAGGAGAATTGGCCTGACCATTTTCTTGATGCATGAGACAAAACAGAACCTAGCTCCGCTTCTCAGAGCTAGATGGGCAACAGTGTCTTGCAGTTCCTATCTACAAGTCTGACCTAGTCTCCTTGTACATTCCCCATATAACTCTAGCACGCCTCTATCTCTGACCTCATCTTCTCATGCTTTCCCCATGCCACTAACACTCTCCTTTCTCTTTCTATCTCCTTCTCCCATGAACATTTGTGTCTTGGTCAGCACTAATCTCTTACGTGTACAAGATCTTGTCTAAAGACCTATGCACCAACTACCATCCTTGCTGCATTCAAATCCTGTTCATTTCTGCCACAAGCCAATACAACAGTGCCCCTGGTTTTGTCATCGGTGGGACGTGAACACCAATCTTGTGGCTCTAAAGCCATAAGGCTCTACTGCCTGAGCTAAAACCTCTGAACAGTCCAGCCACTAGAGGGAGTCCGAGTTCCCTGTGTTAGCACAGATTACGTTTACAAGAAACAATTTGATTAAATTTAAAAGATTAATCATCAAGAATTGTTAATCAACCAACTGTGGAACCCTATGATCTTATTTATGTAACTCTGTCCTCCTTCTCCACCTTTTCTTTGTTCTCTCCTTCACTCGACTATGTCTTGTCTGAATTCTACATTGTAAACTCTTCAGGACAATGGCTTTTTGTTTGTTTATATATGTATTTTATTTAATCAATGTATGTTTTGTGGGGAAGGATCACTAACCTACCAGTCAAGGCAGCCACCAGGAACCAAGCACCATCCTCTGGCCAAAGGAGACCGAGAGAGAGGCCTGGGAGCTCCCTGCCTAAGAGAAACCTGGGTGACAGAAAACCAGAGAGCTTGTGGGGTTCCAACCTCGCCAAACTTACATCTGCCCCACCGGGAGGAACCTGGGACCACAACAGGATGCCACCCAAGGTCCATGAGGGGGCATTACTAGCGACAAATCACCACAGGAACTTGGACTATAGGGGCCATGCCGCAAACTTAAAGGATGGCGGTAGGAAGTAGCCCAGGGCAGTGAAGGTAGACTCAATGCTGGGAGCATCCTTACTCAGGAGTTGATGTCCACAGGCTGGGACCTAGTGGAGAGGGAGGGTCTGGGTCCCCCTACAATCCCCCCCCCTTAAAGGCTGGGGCACATTTACCAAACAGAGGGCCGGAAATGAAGTGCTCCAGTCACTAGGCAACCTGGCCATCCAACCCCCAAAATAACCAGACCGCTCAGGGCAGGTGGGGATCTTCTGCCCAGGAGGGCAGCCTACTTACTGGAAGGAAAACTCTGATCTCAACCCCCCTGTGGAGTAAATGATGCTTGGTGCTGGGCAGCAGCGACACTGGTGCCTCCTGTAGGCGATCCACCGGGTCTGTGGCAACAAAGTAGGAAGAATGGGCATGTACCTAACTCAGCAGGGGGAAAGGCCCTCTCACTGTGGTGTATGTCAGGGACATCAACCAAAACTCGATAGTTCTTTGTGGGGTGAGGTGACTAAGTCAGTGCAAGCAGTCTCCTCTTTTTGGTGAGTTACCCAGGGCAGTGGTAGATATTGTTAATGAGGAGGGGTGAGACTGGCCTGTATGCTTCTCCACCAGGGACTACTGCTAATGGCGAGAGGGCATCTCAGCCCTGTGCCAGAAGATCACCTGGCAGCCCCAGGCCAATAGGATTTCTAGCGGCCAGTGTCTGAGCTGTCAGAGAGTTGGCGAGACCAGTGGTCCGAGAGAAGAGTCTGATGAAAAGCAGTGACCTGTGCAGCCAAAGAAATCCCACATCATAAAAGCAGCAAGGCTGAATGTATCCAGTTTGGTAAAAGGCATGGAAGTAGCTGATATGATGGTAGAGAGAGAGTGATGTTCTGTGCCTACAGGAAATGTGATGGATGGGGGACACAGTGAAAGCGTTGGGCTTCGATTATAACTTTGTCTATGTAAATGACAAAAGGGGTGATAACGGAATCTGGCTGGTAATCAGAGGAGAGCTGAGGAAAAGGATGGTTGAAGTTTTTTGAGTGACAGACTATATGAATCCAAGTTAAAGAGCACCCTCTGTTTGTGATACAAGTATGCACCTCAGCAAGAATGTGGTAGAGAAAGGGAGTTTCTCCAAGACCTGCAGACACAGCAATGCCAAAGGAGCTGCTGTTGGTGTTCTGTGATGCAACAAATACGCACGTGGGCAAAAACCACAAGGGGTATGAACTGTGCTTAGGAGATTTCATCCTAAACTCTATGAATGAGAGAAAGAAAGTTACTAGATATTGCTAATTAATGGATGACAGCCAATACATGGTTCCAAAAGACAGTGAGCCATTTGATCACATATGACAGTGGTGGAAACAAAAGCCAGATTAATACAATGTTGAGGAAATCTCAGTTAAGTTATGGACTGCAAAGTGACACCTGGCAAGATGGCAGTGCTGCAGCACAAACCTCTTGTGGCAAAGACTGCAGCAGAGTATTGGATGAGGCGGGAACTAAGGTCAAAAGAAACAGGATTAAAGTACAGACATTAAGGGGAAGTGCGCAGAGAAGTGTTCGCAAGCAGTACAGGATAAGTGTCCGGAAATAGATTTGGCATTGGCTGAAGAGTGGAACTACCTCCAAAGAACATGAATTGTGGCATCAAAGAAGCTTGTGGATGATACAGATGGAGAAAACCAAGGGAGAGAGAGGAGCAGTGGTGGACTGATGAAGCGCAGATAGCAACTGAAACAAGAAAATGGCACGTAAAGAGAAAGGAATGAACCTGTTGGTTTCTAGTAAAAGCAAATACAAAGAAGCAAAGTGAGCTGCCAACAGGCAGTGAAGAAGGCCCAAGAGAATGCCCTATATTTCCTGTATGCTGAGCATGTAAACTACCCACATCTGACTTGCAAAAAGATCTGTCACTGCAAAAATGAGAGGCAAATGGATGGAGGATGGTATTGTTCATCCTTTACAAGTGTTTACAAGTGAAGGAAAGGTGGAAACAATCCTTTGATAGTCTTTTAAATGAGGCAGAGTTGCCAACATGTGATCCTAATATGGTGCCTGAGCCTGACATAATGGAGGAATAGGTGAGACATGCAGTCCAGATAATGACGACTAGTAAGGCAGAGAGATGTGGTGCTGGATCTGGTGAAAGCCTTGGGCAAGAGAGGCATAAAATGGATGAACAGAGTGGTTAAAGCCATATGGCAAGACAAGAACATTCCCAGAGATTGGTGCAAGTCTATCCTGATGCCTGTATATAAGAAGGTAAACATCAATGACTGTGGAAACTATTCAGGGATAGAGGTATTGGCACATGGGGTGAAGCTACTGAATGCACCTTGGACGTCAGAACTAGGAGAATGGTGGAACCCCACCTTGAACAAGAACAATTGGGTTTTAGGAAAAGATGAGGAACCACAGATGCCATGTTTGTAATTTGGCACGAGAGAGAGAAGCGGCTAAGTACCACCAGGACTGCATCTGGGATTCTACAGACTGAGAAAAGGCATATGATCCAGTGGACAGGAGACTGCTCACACCCGTGCTGAGGAAATATGGAGTGTCTGAGGATTTAATAACGTCAACTGAATGCTCTATATAGATTACCTAAAAGAGTGTGCCAAACATGTTTTGGAACTAAAAGTCCCTTTGAAGGAGAAGTCAGATGGCACCAGGGGTTGGCCCTCAATCCACTGATATTGATCATACTGATATGCTATGTCAGCAGGAAGATCCCAAAAGGAAAAGGTGAGAAACTGCTATATAGCAATAAGGGCATCCTCAAAAGAAGACCTGGAGGTACTAGTAACCCAGTGGTTAGGGCTGCCAACTTTCTAATTGCACAAAACTGAACACCCTAGCCCTGCCCCTTCCCTGAGGCCCTGCCCCCCTCTACATTCCCCCTCTCCCCCCCCCACTTTCACCGGGCATATGTATCCCAAGGGATCCTATTTAAAGTGATTTGGGCATCAAGCCAAGGAGTTTTGTTTAGATCAGAGAGACTGTGAATCACTATGTGAACTGAGATGATTTAAGCAACTTCCTGTAATTTTGTCATTGTGCTTCACGTTGTAAACTTCCAGTCTGGTGAGAGGTAGGAATACAAGAAAGTTACCATACACACTGCAGGTTAGTGCAAAGCTTTCTTTCCTTTTTTAGTAGCCTACAGCCAATTTCAAGCTGCTTTCATTGTTTGACTTTCACAGCAATAAAAGTGCATACTATTAAGACAGCAGGCAAATCACTTTAGTCTTGGTTAAAATGTGAATTTGTTTTTATTTTTAAGCATTAGAGAACAAGACTTTAATCTGTTGATTAACACACATTGGCTCAGATTGTTAGCTGGCATGAAATGATGTAAACTAGCTGAGAATCTTGCCCATAACTATCAACCAAGAGTAATTATTGTGTGAATAATCTCTTCCCTATTGCCTGCTGAGTCAGCAGTTCCCTGGTTGTGCTGCAAAAAGGAGAGCTGCAAATACAAACCAGTGATTTAAGCTGGAGGGAAGCTCTTGCAGAATGAAGTTTTAAGGCTGTATAGGAAAGGGGGGGGGGGGGGATGGGTTTGCCTATTTGGAAAACCTAAGTGATATAGAAGCTAGTGTTTGGGAATTCTGAAAGCTGTTTCCAGTGACTGTCTGTTCAGTTGATAGCAGTCCTGTGCTGCAGCTAGAGGGTTGTAGGTTCAAAGCTCTTATCTACAGCTGATACTGTTATGCTGCTACAGTGCTTTCTAGCACTTAGGCCAGGAGACTGAGAATTGGGATCTGTTGATTGTATTCCCAGCTCTGCCTCCAGTTTACTGGGTGATCCTGGGTAAGTCACTTAACTTCTGTGTCTCAGTTTCCCAGTTTGTAAAATAAGGCTAGTGATGCTTTAACAACTCTCTGTAACTTGACTCGGCTTCATTAGAGGAAAGATGTTCTAAAAGCACAAAGTATTTTTTTTTATTGCCATCAAAGTCCCATTGTTTGACTGACTTGTCAAACCGGGGTCCTGACTCCCTATCTCCAGTGGCCCTCCACGTGGAAATTGACAATTCTGTGGCACTTCTAGAGAAGGGTTTTGGAGAAACCCAGTGCTCAGTCCAATTGAAAGCTGCACACTTTGGAAAGTTGTTCAAGAGTTTCCAAGTCTTTGTGGTGTTGAGCACATAATAGAGCTCTGAGTGGCAGTATCTCTCTTTGTTGTCCCAAAGAATTTCACAAACACCTTTGGTATGGAATCCATTACTGCTTTAGCACCAGTACAAATGAAAGCTTACCTTGTGTACACATGCTGTTAGCGGTCCTTTCTCTCTTGACTTGAGCAGAACTAAGTCTAATGCTGTCCGCCTTAAGTCCATTGGTCCAATTAAAGTTGAGGAGTTTCCTGTAACTATTAGAGTTTTAATAAGCTTTTCTCCAGATTTCTGCACCTCGATATGGTAACTGCTTGGCAGCTACCCTCAGTCATGTCCTGTTAAAGGCAGTGATCGCATGTGTAACTATGTAGAAAGAGCTCTTTGTTGTAGCCGCTGTATCCCATTGTGCTGGGAGAAGCTGGAATTTGACATCTGATTTGAAGAGCTTTCAGGCAGATGGTGAAGGTTGAAGACACTGATTTAGGAGAGCTTCATAGAATTCCCAGGTCTGTGGCAGGCGCCTTATGTGACCTTGGGAAAGTCACTTAGGCCCAGATCCCCAGAGGTATTTAGGCACCTAACTCCTATGGACTCCAATGGGAGTTAGACACCTAAACACTTTTGAGGTTTAAGGCCTTAATCTCTGTGCCTCAGTTCTCCATCTGCAAAATAGGGATAAGAGCACTTCCTTTGACTTGTTTATTCGGAATGGTAACTCTTCATGGCAGGGATGGTCTCTTGTTATTTGTGTGTACAGCACCTGGCACGGTGGGGCACTGATCTCAGCGGGGAGCTCTAGCATTACTACAATAATACAAGTAAGGGCTTTGCAACGCTAATCCTAGAACCATAGGGATAGAAGGGACCACAAGGGTCATCTAGTCTAACCCCCTGCCAAGATGCAGGATTTGTTGTGATTATTTATCAAATGCAGCCTGGAATTTCTTAAAAGAAAGTAAATAAAAGACATTTCATGCATTGAGTCAGAGTTTAAGGCCAAAAGGGACCTTTAGTTCAGTTAGTCGGTATCTGACAGGCCATTAAATTTCACCCAATTACCTTATGTTGAACCCAGTAACTTGTCTTTGGCTAAAGCGTAACTTCCAGAAAGGCATCAGAGATGGAGACTCGACTGTTTCCCTTAGTAGCTTGTTCTAGTGGTTAATCACTATCACTGTTAAACTCAAATTGGAAATAAGGCACACATTTTTATCTGGCTTCAGCTTTCAGCCATTGATTCTTGTGCCTTTGCCTGCTAGATTAAAGAGCCCCTTAGCATTTCTCTCTCCTGCTGATGATAGCTCATCTCAATTGATTGCCCTCTTACAGTTGGTCTGGCTACTCCCACCCTTTCATGTTCTCTGTATGTATAAATATCTTCTTTCTGTGTTTTCCATTCTATGCATCCGATGAAGTGGGCTGTAGCCCACGAAAGCTTATGCTCAAATAAATTCGTTAGTCTCTAAGGTGCCACAAGTACTCCTGTTCCCTTAGCCCTCAGTATCTTCTCCCCAGGAGAAGGGACTTGTACACTGTAGTCAAGTCACTTCTCAATCTTCTTCTTAATAAGCTAAACAGGCTGAGCTCTCTACGTGTCTTGCTGCAAGGCGTTTTCTCCAGCTCTTGAATTGTTTTTATGGCTACTCTGGTTTGATTTGATAAGATTCGTTTTAGAACCGGATCCAAAGTCCACGAAGTCAACCATTGATTTCAATAGGCTCTGCATTTGATCCTCACTGCTCATGCAAGAGGCTAAATAGATAACTCAGGCGGCTCAGTCTCTTCAGGGACAGCACAAGCAGTGACAGTGCAAACCCATGCTGTCCGGCCAGCATGCTCAGGGCCGGTGCTACCATTTAGGCAAACTAGGCAGTTGCCGAGGGTGCCAAGATTTGGGGGTGCCAAAAAGCAGTGCCCCCAATTTTTTTTTTTTACGTGTTCCTACACCCCCTCCCCGAGCATGCAGTCGCTGTTCCACTTCTCCCGCCTCCCAGGCTTGCAGCGCCAATCAGCTGTTTGGCGCCGCAAGCCTGGGAGGGGAGGAGAATTAGAGCGGGGGCGGTGTGCTCGGGGAGGAGGCGGAGCAGAGGTGAGCTGGGGTGGGGAGCTGCCGCACAGTTCCCTGGGCCGGGTGGGGGTGGGGAGCTGCCACAGGGGCGAGGGGGCGCCTCAGGGCGGAGGGGGGCCAGGGAGCTGCCGCAGGACTGGCGGGAGGGGGCGCAAGGTGGCAGTTTCGCTTAGGGCGCGAAACTTCCTTGCACCGGCCCTGAGCATGCTTCAAACTTGCCCTGGTGGGTCCATATCCGTCTCCATGGCCCCTCAGTCCTTGGCCTCTGCAGAACTGCCAGCTGCAGTAGTTGCTTTTGTGGTGTGGATTCTTGCCCACTAACTGGTCTGAGGCCACTGAAGTTATTTAACATGGGCCACTGAACTCTCATCAGCTGGTAACAGCTGTCAGTCACTGCTGACCAGGGCTGGTGATCTATAGGTTAAAGGCTCTGTAGCCCATTAGCAATATTCTGAAACATCCGGATCCCCTGGGATTTGATTAGTTTGCTACGTTCCCTGTCTAAATAGTGATTTATTTTCTAGAGGAAAGGTCTTTCCCTGTCCTAGAGCAAACAGCTGCATTGTTTGCAGACAGATTCTTTTGAAGGCTGTTGTATGTTTGCTGAGTACAGACCCCAGGAATGGAAGGGGGGAGGGAAGAGAGGCAGGGATGGATTCTCTGCCACAGCAGCTTTTTTCTCTGTTTAAATTCTAAATCTGTAAAATACAGCTTTCTGTTCGGGCTGGGTCTGTCTTTGGGGACTCCTGGCTGACAGGCACTTAGGAATACTCTGATTCTGAGCAGTGGAGAAGTGTTGTGCCAATAACAAATGGTGACTCGAAGCACACATTTTGCTGTCAATGCGCCTGCAGCACCTACGGCAAAGGTGGTCCACTGTGATAGTTTATTGCTAAAATTAACGATTTCTGCTGCACTGCAGGATCGTCCCTCAGATGGCCTGTGCAGACGGGGGGGGGGGGGGGCCCTCTGCTCTGAAATCTCTCCTGCCATCTGTAGGGTTGGAGAGCCACTCAGAAGAAAGAGGTATAGGTGACAAACTGGGGAAAAACAACAAGGAGTCCGGTGACACCTTAAAGACTAACAGATTTATTTGGGCATAAGCTTTCGTGGGTAAAAAACCCACTTCTTCAGATGCAGGAAGTGGTTTTTTTTACCCATGAAAGCTTATGCCCAAATAAATCTATTAGCCTTTAAGGTGCCACCAGATTCCTTGTTTTTGTGGATACAGACTAACACGGCTACCCCCTGAAACTGGGGAAAGGGCATGGACAGTTCTGTGGGCTGCACTGTAACAGATATGGCAATTTCCTGCAATATCCTTTGGAGACCTATTATTAAGCTACAAAAAGATGGGGTTTTGCATAACTGCAGGAGGGGTATTTGCATTCACCTTCCCTTAGCCATTCCCCAGGCAAACCACACTTTTTTTGTTCCGAAAGTCCATTCTTATCTGGCACTTTAAGGGTGATTTCTGTATAAAGAAATAGGCTGATCTGCCCAGCCAGGGTTCTGTTTCTTAATCTGAAACAGTTATGAACTTGTAACCACAGAGAGAACCCTGTTGTGAGTTTGGAAGATCTCACACCTACCAGAGACCAAGGTTGAAGTTAGGGTGATCTCCGATAAGCTTTTTAGCATGCATGTAGGATTTTTTTTTTATAGTTTTTAATAGATTTTTCTCTCTAATGCTTTCATTTTAAGAATAAGTGTGCTTGCTTGTTAGAAAGGGCTGTGCAGTAACTTATAACTGTGGGCCATTATACTGTTCATAGAGTCTGGAGGGAAAGCGAAGTGCAGACACTGGTTTAGGCAGGATAGCTTGCCCCAAATATCAGTGTAGGCAGGGAGCTGGGCAGCCTGGAAACTGGGGTCTCTACCCAAGAGTAGTGATGAATGAGGAGCTGGGAGCCTACGGTGTCCTGGGCAGGCCACAGACGGAGAATACAAGTACAGTTGCCTGGAGCTGTGACATGAACCACTCACTAATTTGGTGAGGGGGGTGGGGGGGGGGCTTGACACCCAATGGAATGATCTGGGGGATGCTGTGAGAGGGGGAAACTTACAAATTTCTCTCTCCTGACTCTCTCCTGTGGATTTTTTTGGTGGGTGTGGATGATATTCAGCCAATTGCTGATAGGGCAGACTGCACCCTATACAGACAAGTGGCCAGAGATCTGTCTTCTCATCCTCACCTTGGCTAGTATCAGAACAGTGATGTGCACAGCCGAACCCATGGAGCTGTGTATGAGCTTAGGCAGAGTATTCTCCGCCAAATTATTTGCATAAAATCCGATAAACACTTGTTTCTCTGTGAGGACAGAGAATAGCCTCCCCCACCAGAGTTCTGGATTGAGTCTTGTCATGTTTTCCAGTGATCAAATGCAAAGGGGCCTCGTGACCATTGATTTGCTCTTGCTTGTTCTTTAGCAGAGACCTTAGATTGTACTCAACCCTCCCTTGCATCTACTAAGATGACTGGGCTCTGTGCAGAGAATGCTCTGTGCAGAAATAACGCTGCTCCAGATGTGCAATCACAGCCCAGTTCCATGCTCCAAGTAGCAATCAGTTCTTTTTATTATTTGAATTCTGGTAGCACCTAAAGGCTCTAACTGCAATCAGGACTCCGTTATGCAAGGTGCTGTACAGCCACTTTAGTAAGAGACACGGTGTCTGTCCTGAAGGTCTTACAATCCTAAATAGGCAAGACCGCCAAAGGAAGAAT
>NW_020664445.1:264035-277012 GCF_002925995.2 Terrapene triunguis | reverse complement strand
GTAGACCAGCCCTTTACCTCAGACATGGCAGGAACAAGGGGTAGGAGGGACCCAGGGGCAACTTGAAAGGTGGAGGGAGCCAGGGCTGACTGGGGAGCCTGAAGAAGTTAGTCTGCCTCTAGTTCCTACTATGGGGAAGAGCCCAACAACCTACTTTTGCCAAGGGGCAGAAACGGGGGAAGAGAGCGGTTTTGTTCCCTTCCCCTGCACAAAGTGCAGACCTTGCTTCTCGCCCCTTCCGGCTGCCTGCCAGCAGCAGTGGCTGCTCTTTTCAAGCCTGCAAGGGAAGCTGCTCCCTTCATCCATGCATCTGAAGGGAGAATTTACCCTGTGAGCTTTTCTTTGCTCTCAGACTGCTCTCGGTGTTAAACCATCTGCTAGGACATGAGAAACCAGGGATTGATGAGGGAATTTGGAGAACATTTTAGCTCCAAATTCGGGGCCAGGTCTTGCATTCCTTGTTCACTCCAAACGCCTGTCAATTCAGTGTTGCCAAGTCTCGATTATTTATTTATTTTAAGTGTGTGTCACAATTTTTGGTGTTTTTTCCCCCCCTGGAAGCCCCAGCTCCTGGAATCCTGTGATTAAGTGAGAATTTTCACTTTCAATCCAAAAAAAGAAGTTTCTAACCCTTATGGGAGACAAGCTTGAAAACATAACCCAAACGCCCTCAAAAGGCTCAAACCTGAAGGCAAAGAAAAGGAGTCCCATATTTATTATTTTTAAAATCTCATAAGTTTTGGGGGCTGGACTCCTGATCTCTCAGTGCTTGGGGTTGATGTATTGTTGACTTCAGTAAGAGGTTACCGTACATAATGAGCACGGATTGGACCCTACGCTGTCACATCTCTCCCATTTCCTGGCTACATTTCCAATTTTGCAAGTGTAGAAGGTTCGTGCCGGGGCTCAACCCTCCCGGGCAGGAGGGGAGCCACACCGACTCACTACTGGTGGGACAGTGGTACAATTCGCTGGGTCCGGGCTCAGGTCCTTTGGCACAGGAGCTGCGCACAATATAACAGTTAAGGAGCTCAGGCCCTTTGGTGCAGTGGCTGAGCAACGATATAACAGTTTGGGGAAGCTCAGGCCCTTTGGTGCAGGGGCTGAGCAACAGTACAACAGTTAGTTCAGAGGCTCAGGCTCTCAGGCAGGGGCTGAGCAAACAGTATAGGGGTCAGGGTAAGCCCAGAGCCCTATACCTGAGCGTTGGGTGAGGGGGAAGCCTGCCACCCGTGAGCGGGGTGGCAGGGGGGGACGCAGGCCCACCCACTCCACTGCATCCCAGCCCGGGGCCCTAGCAGCAGCCACTGCCGCTGCGGGTCAGTGGGGTGTCCTGACCGAAACACACTGACATCGGCTCATATGCGTCTACAGCCTGACCGGGGTCGGCTACCCCCGGGCTACTTCCAGGTTCCCCCTCAGGGCCTACCTCGTCCGTGGCACCGGGCCTAGTCCAGTCCATCAGCATGGGTTCCTCCCGGCCGGGGCTTGGTGGCAGGTCCGGCAGCTCCTCGGGGAAGTCCGGTGTGGACTCAGGCGGCTCCTCCGGGTAACAGCAGGGGCGGAGGGGCCCTGGTGGCGTCTCGCCTTCGGGGTTGGTGTGGGGGAATTCCACCGGCTCCTCCCAACGACGGGAGTGGGCGGGCTCCGGTGGCTCCTCCTCGTAGTGGGCTCGGGGCAGCTCCGGCCAGCTAGGGCAGCGGCCACGGGCCTCAGAGGTCTCCTGACCGTGAGCTCCTGGCCACACGTCTGCTCCCTGCAGCGGCTGGGGCCTCACTGAGCTCTGGTGGCCGGCTTTTATACTTCCTGTCCCGCCCCTTGACTTCTGGGGGGTGGGAACAGGTGGCGGAGGCTCCGCCCACTTGGGTGTCTGTAAGGGCACTCCCTCTGCTGGGCAGGAGGGGAGCCACACCGAGTCACTACAGCGAACAAAGATGTAACTTTTCCTAACATTTGCCCCTCTGTTCTAGGTCACTTTCCAAACAAGGCCATGCCTTCAGCGGGAACCTTGCCCTGGGTCCAAGGGATTATCTGTAATGCCAACAACCCTTGCTTCCGCTACCCAACGCCTGGGGAATCCCCAGGTGTCGTCGGAAACTTCAACAGGTCCATGTAAGTACAAGATCTTGCTTTTCCTTGTGACCGTTCTCAGGGGACAGCCAGTCAAGCGTAAATTGAGAGTTGTGGGAATAGCAGCTGGGGGCTAGATTACATCAGTCACCACCAAGTGCTGTGTTCTGTGGTGGTGCTTTCCTGCAGCTGGACTCTGAAGGAACCATACAAAGAACCCATGGCTGCAGTACACAGCAAGTCATGTTATAGATAGCAAATGATTGTGCAAACCCAGTATAAGAGCAAATCCTGCCTTCCTCACTCAGTATTTACTTGGGCAGAGCTCCCAGTGAAATAAGGAGTTTTGCCTGAGTAAGGAATGACTATAAACAGAGGTAGAATTTGGCCTATAGAGAGACGAGTCAGGCCTATTCCTTGACTGAGCAGCTGTTTAGTTTGGGAGATGCCAGGTTATGGACAGGGTGTGGCCTTTCCCCTGATTTCCCTGCTACAGATAAATCACTGGCCAGTTGTAACAAAGGCACTAAAAACCCCACCAAAGCTGTTGCATCTTGTACGTGTAAGGGCAGGAACAATAGTGGTGGTCTGGAACAATGGCCACTAAGGACTCCTGAGCAATGAGTGGGTGAGTGAGGCGGAGGAGTGTGCGCCTTCTGCTAGTCACCAAGGAAAATACACAATCATACGTACGATGTGCTGTGTATGTAACGTGAATAGCTTTTGAGTACAGCCTTATGTTAGGGGTTGGTGTGACTCTGCATTGCTCCCAGGGGAGCACTGGGAACCATTGCTTCTCAGAGATACACCGTATTCCCTGGGCTCCCCAGTCTGTGGGGGAAATTCACAGCATATGGCACCATGGAGAAGCCTTGTCCAAGTGGTCCCAGTGGGATGACATGCCAAGGCAGATGTGCTCTCCTGAGTGCAGGGACTCCAGCTGTGGTTGGCATCCTTGTGCCCTTCCCTTACCATCTCACTGTGCCCACGGGATGGTCTGCCCCAATCTGTCCCTAAGACCACGGCTATAATCGCAGAACAATCGGAGTTCAGGGTCAGTTGACTTTGTCTACCTGGAAAAGAATTGTAAAGAAAAGGGGATGTATTTGTCGAGGTGTGTTTACAAACAGCTGTGTGTTTTATCATAGCAGAAAAAACAGACAAACCTACCAGAAGCACCTCACATCCCCCTCATCTTAAATAACTTGAAGGGTCCTAGTGCAGGGTTTTTTTTTTTTTTTTTTTTTAAATCTTTCATTAAAGGCCATTTTTATTTAGGCTTCCTCACTTTGGCCCCTGGAGGTCACTTAGCAAAGGTTTCACGGTACAGGAGAGGGTTGTCTTTGAATATAAACAAATGCAGACATAAAACTGAGCCTGTGGAAGTTGGTGCAGACGGCACCACATGGCTAATGATTGCATTGTTTGCTTTTTTATACCTGTCCTGCAGCATTTCCCGCTTGTTCTCTGATGCCAAGAGGTTACTCTTGTACAGCCAGAAGGACAGCAGCTTAAAGGATGCTCAGAAACTCCTGGGAAAACTGCAGAAGCTTGGGAACTCTGGCTCAGGTAACTCAATGGGGAAAAAGAACCTTGTACATTTGTCAGTAGAGTTTGCTGCTGCTGTTAGTCGGCACTTTTTAAAATGTATTTTATTTATTTTTGCAACGGGTGGAAAGGGCATAGTGTACGTTCATTGTCCTTGCTCATCAGAGCCCACCCTAAAAACATGTTTCTCCAGGATCAGTGTTCTGTGCTCTTTCGGTCTTTCTTTCTGGCCTACGGCAGCCAACTGCAGCAGCTGTTTTTTAATGTAAAATTGCCGTCCTCAGAGAGCTGAAGTGAGCCTCATTTGAGAAATTGCCAACGTTGTCGCCTGTTGCATGCATTTTTGGAAAATACAAGTTTTTGTTAGGGATTTCAAAGGCAAATGGCAAAATAGCAAAGCACGTTTTTTCAATACAGCTGGCACTGGCAGGGAAAAAACCAAACAACAAATCAAAGAGACAAAAGAACATGGGTGTGAAACAGCTGAAGCTGAGCCATAGCATGCTAAATCAAAGCAGAATATTATCTAAAATTAATTACCCCACTTTCCTTCTAATGTATATTTAGGGCACTTAATTATGATGTAGTCTAGAAGGAGTTAGACAGCATTTTGTTTTGGAAACTGATCAATCTTACATACTTGTATGCCCTCCATTACTGTAGTATCTGAATGCCTTATAGTGTTTCATATATTTATCCTCACAACACACTGATGGGGGAGGGAAGTGCTATTTTCCCCTTTCTCAGATGGGGAACCAAGGCACAGAGAGGTCAAGGGACTTGCCCAGGGTCACACAGAAGGCTATGGCAGAGCAGGGAACTGAACCAGAGTTTCACGCATCCCTGGCTAGTAACATCCTTCCTCTTGTCAGTGTAAATGCCATCTAATTGGGCAGCCTTTATTAAGAGTTGTGTACTCCCTTTTAAAGGAATAAATATTTATCCTATAGGGTATTTTTCATATACTGCCTATGTTCTGCCTCTCCTATTAGAAATGGTGATGGGGGGTGGGGGTTTGTTTAAAAAGAAGTAACCTTCTAAAAACAAATGGAAGCATCAAGTTGTGGACATGCCTCTAGGCCTTGATCCTTCAGCTGCCTCTGCACAGCCAGGCTCCTGCACACGTGTGGAGCCCTTCTGAAGTCAGTGGGATTTAAGTAGATGCGTTAAGTTAAGCACATGCAGGGGGCTGGACTCGATGACCTTTCAAGGTCCCTTCCAGTTCTAGGAGATGGGATATCTCCATTAATTTCAATTTCAATTTGCAGAATCTGGGTCTTAATGAGGAACTGCATGATTTTATTACTGTGACATTTCTCCTACACGCACTATTCGGTGTCCGTTCATGATTCTTGTTTAGGCCCCAGTCCTGCAAAGACGTAACTTGAGGCACTGCAAGTAGCTCATGTCAGAGTTAGACTCTATACCCTTTGGAGCAGGGCTTGTCTCTACTTCATTTCACATCCTTGAGCACTCAGACAGGTGGGGGTATGTATTAGGACTCGGTATATCCACTAATATATCCGGGGGCGGGTGACTAGAGTAGAACTGTGCACAAGGTTCATTTAGAGATTCAAAATACCCCAGATGAGGGCTCTGCAGCTTCTGGGCTCTAAGCAGACCAACAAAGACCAGCCTAGGCCTACAACATTTCCAGCTTGTTTCCTTCCCTTCTGTCATAGGCCCTGTCTGCACCCTTTTGCTTTACCTTTGTCTTTGGGGCACCAGTTGTTGAAACCCCTCCCTGTCAGGCTCGGTGCCCCTGCCTCAGGTTTCTAGGGGCCCTAAATGGCTGCTCCCCCTTGTTTCTCCTTTGGGGGCTGACCAATAGGGTCATTGTCTTGTGGATTTTGGGCGCCGGGTCTCTAGAGCACAAGGAAGCAGCTTGATTTGCTTGCTCAGAAGGAGAAACACACACTCCTTGCTTCTTCCCACCCCCGCCACACTAACTAGGGGGTCCCAAATCTTCATGCCCCAGGTGTGTTCAACACAGCTGCTTTTGACAACTACCCAATGCCTCCTGCAGAGTGAGTCTATGCCCTCGTCCTACGTGCGTGTGCTTGGAGAGGAACTAAGCCTGAGACTTTCTAAAGTGATTTTTGGATGCTTCCATTTTTGGGTGCCTGACTTGAGACCCCTTAACGGAGCTGGATTTTCCAGAGGGTGAGTGCTTAGCACTTTGTGAACATCAGCCCCCTTTTAAGGTGTCTCAAGTTGGTCACTGAAAATTTGAGGCACATAAAATTTTGGAAAAATCTTGTCTACGTTTTACTGGTATGTCTTGTCCCCCTTGAAAATCAATGACTGAACTCCTGTTGCCTTCAGATGGTGCAGAAGCAAGCAGTGTCCTAACTGGGAAGAACAGTACTTGCCAAAACCATACCCAGAGGGCGTGCTTTGATATATTTTGTGTAGGGAAACTTGCAATGTGAATCCAGTTTGGGCGTTTAAAGAAATCTAATCAGAGCCACAACGCTGAACTAGAGGCTGCTGGGAAGGCCAGAGGGAGGGGTTATACTCATGAGTGGCTCACATAGAGGAGCTCTGTCAGTACAAGTCAAAGCAAGGATGCTCATATTGTGTGATTATAATGCTTGGTGAATTTATTGCAAAAACACAGCTCAGAGCAAGAACAGTAAAGCGCTTCTTTCTATAATAAACTAAGTGGGGAAAAAAATCAACCAATTCAACTGTGTAAGTAAAACACCCAACAGATTAGCCGTGATTCTGAATGTTTTGAACATGACAGACCCTCTATTGTTGGTGTGGCAGAGAGAACAAACCCCGATTGTCCCTCCCATGTTACACTCACTTACAAACTCTTCATTAAAACAAGTCTGGAAGTTCCCTGTCAGCCCCTCCTCGGCCTGACCCTTTCTCCAGCCACATACAATAAAAGATCTTTCAGTTTTCTGACACGGATGACCATTTCTTGCAGGACCAAGAGGAGGATGAGAGATCTAGTGGGTGCCCTACCAATCCCCGCCACCCACCATTGGCCTCTTTAATGGGGTTCACTGATTCTGTTTTGATCAAAGCTTATTGTTAGAAATTTGTTGGAGTTTTATTTATTATTAATTATTATTATTGACCAAAAAATTTCAAAGCTTTTATTAGTGGAAAAACTGATCTTTTTGCATGGAAAACATACAGAAGACTTTCACCCTTGAGGTTTTTCATCTAAATAAAACATTTGTTTTAAAATCAAAGTGAATTTTTTCACTTTTTGATCCGTTCACTGTTTCTCCCTATTTTTTCCTAGTTTAAAAAAAAAAGGGAAAGGGGGAAAACCCTAAAAACTGAAGTTAAAACAAATTTGAATCAAAACAAATATTTGTATAAATTGAACATGTCCATGAAAAATTTGGAAAAAATGCAAACTTTTAGGAGAAAGATGAAAATACTTAGCGTTTTGACTAGTCCTCGTTTATTATGAATGATTAACACTTACCATAGTAATTAAAGGCCTGAGCCAGCTCTGGGCCCCATTGTGCGAGGTGTTGGACAAATACCTAGTATGGGGCAATAGTGCATCATAAAGGTTTTTATGTCAGTTATAGGAAAGGGGTGAGGTCGCAGCTTATCCAGGAAAAATCCCCTACTCCCCCTCACCCCCCACCCTCCAAATGAGGAACTATTTAAGGTTATTTTCTTCTTCCAGCCCCTTGAATTAAAACATAATCACTATGGACCTGCCTCTATCTCTTGTACTAACATGGCCCTCTGTACTGTTGTGTGTGAGCACCACACAATCTTAAATAGCCACACAACATGCCTGTGAGATAAGGAAGTATTGTAATATCCCCCTTTTACAGCTGGGGAACTGAGGCAGAAAGAGTAAGTGACATGCCCAAGATTATACAGGAAATCTGTGGCAGACCAAGGAACCGAACCTGGGTTTTACAACTGGACCAGCTTTCCTCTGCTTTGTCATGCACTGGATTTATACCACTGTAACCCCATTGACTTCAATGTATGCTTAGTCTAATAGAGAGGAGGAGCAGGCTCCATAGGTATGTTCCCTCTCTGTGTTGATGTTTTCTAAAGAAGAAACCCCCCCACACACACCTTAAGTCAGCAAGATCTACTTGTCTTGGTGTAAAGAAGAGAGAGCCACTGCTGTGAAATGGCATGGCAGGGTGACGGGGTATTTTTGACTACTGGCTGAAGAGGAAAAACAGTCCTCATGAGTGTTGTGTGGTGGTTTCTCCAGGATCATTTTGATGTTTGTCTCGTGTTACACTTAAGTAAATACACCATAACTCCACTTAGGTCAGTGGAGTTATGGAGGATTTACAGTGGTGTAGCTGAGGCCAAAACCTGGCCCTCTTGTCTTCGGCCCTCTTGCAGCGCATCGAAACAAATGCTCAAAGTACTTGCAGCTGTTTTCTGTGGCCCATTCATCCTCATGCTTCTCTTTTCCTGGCTCAGCTGCTGGCACGGAGCCAAACCTAAGACTCTGGGGAGCGCAAAGAGATGTTGGTTATCACTTGTCTGCAAAACATAGAGGCTCATTAAAGATTTTTACATTATGCCATGAAACTTGTCAGAGAGAAGGACAAATGAGAGCTGCCTATAGAGCTCAGGCCAATCCTAACTGACTAAACGGCAGAAATTCTGGCACTCTGCTGGTTGCATCTCACATATGAGCATCAAGCCCTCGACCTGGTAAAGGCATTTTGTTGGTTCTTGGCAGGATTTGGGGTGTTCTTAGGAAATAGACAAGAGGGTTAAAGGGAAGGGAGTAGGCAGATACAGAAAAGGGTTATACGGCATTTTGGTTCTATTCAGCTTGCCAAGCAGGGCTCCCTTGCTATCGCACACTCATGACTAGAGCATGTCCTCACTTTCCAGAGCCCATAGGCCATCTGTGTTTCATTGGGTGTCAGATATCCACCGATAATCCAGGCAGCTTTCCTCCTCTTGTGCAGCTGTGCCCCTTCCATTCAGCCCAAGCTGCGTCTGCACCAGCCAAAGGCAGGGCAGCGTCCAGAGGTTGCATCTGACCCTGGCTGACCCCTCTCAGCTCATAGCAATATGCAGGACTCCATTGGCCCAGCCACTGCCTCACAGCCGCCTTCACGTAGAGCAGGTGCTCGGCAGTGCACTTCTAGTAGCTGTTGCATCTTTATCAGCAGCTGTTCAACTTTATCTTGCTGAAAAGACACTCTGAGTTGGGAGTAAAGGGCTCTGTGCCCGGGAGTCGTACTCTGACTGCGAGAAACAAAAGCTTGCCCGATAAACAAATGAAGCACCAGCTTCTAAATTCAGTGTGTGTGTGTGTGTGTGTGTGTGTGTGTGTGTGTGTGTGTGGGCTGGGGTGGGGGGGCGGGAGCAGCACCTTATTTAATCTGCCCGATCTTTTGTCTTTAAGGCTAGGGCTGCTCTCAGGCATCAGGAGTAGCTGGGCCTGTTGCCCACTCAGGCCACACAAAGTTAATTATTTAAAAGTTCTGTATTCCCCTCCCCGCTCCAAAAATGGTCCGAGGCAATGCCAATTGAAATCGGGGGGGGGCGGGAGAGGGGCTTGCCTTGGCCTCCGCTGGGTTTTGGCGTAGGCCCTAAATCCATTTAATAACCTTCAGTTTTTTTTAAAAAAAGGAAGCCCTGCCTCTTTTCTGTTTGCTCTATGAAGTGCACCCTGGGGTGTTTTCTGGCATTGCTAATGCTGTCTGTCTAAATCCGGGAGCTTGTATCAGCTATTGAGTCAGCATTTGCCAGAGTCCTTTGACTTTGGACCTCACAAGAAGTGAGCAAAGTGGGTCAGTTATATCATCATTGATCTGAAAGAGCCTTCGTGTCCAGGGCTCGTCCTGGGGGCGGGGGGGGGGGGGGGATGCCCCTAGAGTGAGGGATGGGGAAGGCCAGTTACCAATGGTTGTGATCGTTCTGTTCCTTTTCCCCTGTCCACATCTTCCCCTCAGATTTTTTTAATCCAGACTTATTTAGAGCAACCGAGCCCTTCCACTGGCTGCCATCAGTCTGTCTCTCTCCTCCTAGTCCACGGGTCCATTCCTGCCACCCCAGCTCCTGGGGTAGTGCTTACTGCTGGGAGTTGTCCTGTTGCTCCCAACGACAGTAATTAAGCATTGCGGTTCTGTTCATTTTAAGTACGTGCTTCGCTTTAGGGGTGGGAGTGAGTAATGTCACTGAAGTGGGCCTGCTTGCATCTTAAAGCCAGCCCTGTGCATGAGCCGAACCAGGGCTACCACTGGAGCATGCAGCCTCATGCTTTAGCACTTAACCTAGAAGGTACTGAGCACCTACTGCAAGGCACGCTGCAGCCTGAATGCCTTTTGTCCTCAGGGAGAGCGGAGGGACTCAGCACTTCACAGGGTTGGGCCCATTCTCCAGAAGTTATGGAAGCAGCTCTCCTCCCCTCTCCCCCTGCTGCAGGGGAAGGGAGAAACGAGTGTGATCCGCTGGAGAGAGCACTGCTTTATTTTACAGCCCAGCCAAAGCTCTTTGCACAGATACATTGTCTCATTACAAAGTTGAATGCTACAGAAGGCTTTCAAATGCTATAAGCACTGCTGCTTAAAGTCCCTGGTAGCTAGTGGGCCATCAATCACCAACAGCTGCAAATCAGTCAGCAGTTGATAGTCAACTCATGGCTTCCATGGTCTAGGGAAACCAGACTGACAGTCTGCTTTGTCACTATGCATTCTGTTCACTTCTTACAAAAAACAACAGGGCAATGAACCAGACAGACCCACAGAAATATCCCCCTCAAGATGTACGTATACCTCAGGCTTTCATTGTGGGCTGCAACTTGCCAGACAAGGTTTCAGCATGGACTGCCCTTAAAGTCTTGCCCTCCCCTTTCCATATGGAATCACTTGCTCAATTAACATTACTTAGTAATAATAGAGGCCTCTACTGAGATCAGTGCCCCATTGTGTGAGGTGCTGCATGTGACAGTCCCTACCCCAAAGTGCTTAAAATGTAAATAGACAAGGGCAATACTATCTTCTTCATTTTGCAGGGGGAGAACTAAAGCATAGAGAGAGGAAGTGATTTGCCCTAGGTCACGCAGTATGACTGTAGCAGAGGCAGAAAGTGAAGCCACGTCTCCTGAGGTCTACGTTAGTGCCTTCCTGTAGTCTCAGTACTGCCCAAAAGAGCAGCTTTTGATTGTTTTTGGAAGTGGAGGTTCCTCTAGCATCTCACTTTTCTCCATCTTCTGTCCACTTGCTTCAGAGGTCACATTTTTGGTGACCCACTGGCTAAGGGAAGGGTTGGATCTGACTCCTTCCAGAGCCCACAAAAACTGGTCCGAGTTAGAACAAGGGTGGGCCTAACCTCCACTGGCTCAGGAAGCAAGCTGGCCACCTGAACGTAGAACCCCCCCCCAGCATCCGAGGCTCAGTCCTGCAAGGTGCTGCGTGCCCACAATCCCCATATGCTAGCCGGCAATGGGGATGCTCAGAACTTCACCTCATCAGGCCAGTTTTACAACAACTTGATAAAATGGGGCCAGTAAATTTGAATTAAAAATGGAGATGAGGCAAGTGGCTGGTTGGTTTGTAGTAGAGACAACTTATTATTTGTTGTTTATTTTCTCAGGGTAGAAAACAAGTGTCCCATATCCATGTGCCACAATCCCAGCACTTGATGTGGGGGTGGAGGGACTTGTTACTTTTTCTGAGTAGTTCATGTCTCGGTTCTGCTTTGGCACCACAGATGGAATGACTTCAAATTCTAAATAATGCACTGATTGAAGAGGTATATAAGTAGGCAATTAAATGATAAACCAGGTGGATTCAATGAGACTTGAAAACAGAACAGAACTGCACACCTTCTGAGAGCATGAAAGCAGAGAGATGTTATATCCTTTGGTGGGCTAGATGCTTGCCCTAATTTTTCCAATGTTTAATATTTCTTTGGATTTAAAGAAGAATACCCACCCACCCACACACACACACAAAGCTTTAGGCATTCTAATGATTAGGCTTACAAAACTGATGATCATCTAGCAATGAAAATAATTATATAAATAGTGAATTATTTGTATTGCAATAATGCCTGAAATGAAATGATGGAGATATCCTATCTCCTAGAACTGGAAAGGACCTTGAAAAGTCATCAAGTCCAGCCCCCTGCCTTCACTAGCAGGACCAAGTACTGATTTTGCCCCAGATCCCTAAGTGGCCCCCTCAAGGATTGAGCTCACAACCCTGGGTTTAGCAGGCCAATGCTCAAACCACTGAGCTATCCCTGGTCCAATTGCAGTAGAATTTATAATTAATTGATACATTGGATATACTGATTCATACTTTTTGTTTACAAGTGTAACAAGGGTTGTCTACATAGAGTTGGAATAGAGCAATGATGCTAATTACCCAGACCTCCATGAGCCTGGGCAGTTGCATTTAGGATTGTCTGAGCCCATCCATAGAGTATTAAATAACTGAAAAATCTATAAACAAAATAGTAAGTAACATTATGAAATTTGCATTAAAACAACATCAGAAACACACACTTCAATTATATCATCTGTAACTTTCACTCCATGCATCTGAAGAAGTGGGTTTTTACCCATGAAAGCTTATGCCCAAATAAATCTGCTAGTCTTTAAGGTGCCACCGGACTCCTCGTTGTTTTTGTGGATACAGACTAACACGGCTACCCCCTGATATTTGATGCTTCAATTGACTTACATTAAAAGGGCTGCACCTTTTTGCTTTGCAAATCCCAATTTAGCACTCTCTACCAGCCCATTTTATCAGAGCCCCTTTATACAGGTTTCAACATCAGGCATGCTTAACTATGTTGCCTATGCAGGTTTGGTGCAGCTGAGAGCATGGATCTGGTCTGGCATTCACTGCAAGCCAGAGGAGTCTTTGCATTGACTTCAGTAGACACTGAATCGACATCACATTATGGCAATAGCATAGCCTCACAAGAAACTTTGGTGGCCCCAGAGTGTGGCCACCAACTCTTGCTGGTGATTGCACTGAAGCTTTTTACTAAAATACTTAATTAACTTTAGGAAAAACAAATATGCCTATAAATATGTGTAAATATGCACAGATACACGTCCAAATCATTGTAATTTATTTATGTGGGGTTTTTTTGCAGACTCAGTAATAAAAAGAATGCTGTGAAAAGAGAGATTTGTATGTGCATTCATATCACTTTTCACAGCACACTTAGTAGCTAGCTAGAGGGCTGTGATAAGTGATATTAGCTAACATGGAAGTATCACTTATCACAGCCTCCCAGCTAGCTAGGAAGTCTGCTGGGAAAAGTGATAGTTGCATGTTTGTCAATATTACTTTTCTCAGCAAGCCCCAAAACAAATTAAGCCCGGATGGGGGGATTATAAGGTAGTGGCAGACGGGGCCTGGGGCAATGGG